>NC_141330.1:27806324-27931324 GCF_037954235.1 Aulostomus chinensis
ATAGATGGATAGATAGATAGATAGATAGATAGATGATAGATAGATGATAGATGATAGATAGATAGATAGATGATAGATAGATTATAGATAGATAGATGGATGATAGATAGATTATAGATAGATAGATAGATGGATAGATAGATAGATTATAGATAGATAGATAGATAGATGGATGATAGATAGATGATAGATAGATAGATGATAGATAGATTATAGATAGATAGATAGATGGATAGATAGATAGATTATAGATAGATAGATAGATAGATGGATGATAGATAGATAGATAGATAGATGGATGATAGATAGATGATAGATAGATAGATAGATAGATAGATAGATGGATGATAGATAGATGATAGATAGATGGATAGATAGATAGATAGATAGATAGATAGATAGATGGATAGATAGATAGATTATAGATAGATAGATGATAGATAGATGGATAGATAGATAGATGATAGATGATAGATAGATAGATAGATGGATAGATAGATAGATTATAGATAGATAGATAGATGATAGATAGATAGATGATAGATAGATTATAGATAGATAGATAGATAGATGGATGATAGATAGATGATAGATAGATAGATAGATAGATAGATAGATGGATGATAGATAGATGATAGATAGATAGATAGATAGATAGATAGATAGATAGATAGATAGATAGATAGATGGATGATAGATAGATGATAGATAGATGATAGATAGATAGATAGATAGATGATAGATGATAGATGATAGATAGATAGATAGATGGATAGATAGATAGATTATAGATAGATAGATAGATAGATGATAGATAGATAGATGATAGATAGATTATAGATAGATAGATAGATGGATGATAGATAGATGATAGATAGATAGATAGATAGATAGATAGATAGATGGATGATAGATAGATGATAGATAGATGGATAGATGGATAGATAGATAGATAGATAGATAGATAGATGGATAGATAGATAGATTATAGATAGATAGATAGATAGATGATAGATAGATAGATGATAGATGATAGATAGATAGATAGATGATAGATAGATAGACGGATAGATAGATGATTGATAGATAGATAGATAGATAGATGATAGATAGATAGACGGATAGATAGATAAATAGATAAATAGATAAATAGATAAATAGATAAATAGATAAATAGATAAATAGATAAATAGATAATAGATAGATAGATAGACGGATAGATAGATTAGAGAAAAATGTGTGTCAAATCTTTAAAAAACCTCCATCATCCATCCCTCCATCTTCTCCCTCTCCTCCTGTTGAGGGTGGTGGGGGTGGAGCCTATCCCAGCAGCCTTCCCCCTGGACAGGTCACCAGTCCATGGCAGGGCCAACACATAGAGACAGACAACCATTGGCTCTCCCAGCCACGCCTACGGTCAATTTAGAGTCTGGATTAACCTGGTCCCTCTTGATGTCTTTGGACTGTGGAGGAAGCTGGAGTACCAGAGAGAACCCAGCAGGAACAGGGAGAACATGGAGACTCACCCAGAATGACCCCGTGCTGCAGCCGGGGCTCCACCCACAACCTTCTTGCTGGGGGCCAAAGACATCAAGAGGGACCAGGTTAATCCAGACTCTAAATTGACCGTAGGTATGAATGTGAGTGTGAATGGTTGTTCGTCTCTGTGTGTTGGTCCTGCGATGGACTGGTGATCTGTCCAGGGTGAACCCCCCCTCTCACCCGTAGACGCTGGGATAGGCTCCAGCCCCCCCCCCCCTCGTGACCCTTAATAGAAAGGAAAAAGCGGAAGACAAGGAATGAAAACAAAAAACATCCAATCAGACTTCTCATGTGTTGAGCGAACCTGACTTGTGGTTCTACCTGGAGTCACAGTGACATCTGTGGATCCATCAGGATCAGTTGGGTCCAAGACATTTTTTAATAAAACATGATTTAAAATGTGCGCTACGGGAGGAACTGAGCAGATCATGCAATGGTTTAAAGTCTCTTCGTGAAGAGAGGGAAGATGGACCTGAAAGACAAGGACTTGATGTCTCATAGGGTGGCCCCACTCAGCTGGGGACGACGCCATCGCTCAAAGCCAAATGTGGGCCATAAGAGGCAAGGCAGTTTTCTTTGTAGCCTGTTTTCACCTCCAGTTTGTCTCCAGGCTTCATGGCATCATAACAACATCCTCTGCCCTCAGAGCCTCACATCGACTGAGGAGAAACTCCATAGAAAACCTTTAACAGGGAAAAATGGGAGAAACCTCAGGGTGAGGAGGGGAGGAGGATCCCTCACCAGGAGGGACAGACGTGCAGGAGACGTTGGTACAGAGAAGAAAACAGTTTATAACACAGAATGGAGGAAACATGGAAATGTTAATAACAGTTGAAGAAGGAAGCTTCTGGAAGGGGAGGCAGGGAGAGCAAGCCAGCTTGATGGGGGACTGGATGGTAGACTGGTTCATGGAAGGGGAGGCAGGGAGAGCAAGCCAGCTTGATGGGGGACTGGATGGTAGACTGGTTCATGGAAGGGGAGGCAGGGAGAGCAAGCCAGCTTGATGGGGGACTGGATGGTAGACTGGTTCATGGGAGGGGAGGCAGGGAGAGCAAGCCAGCTTGATGGGGGACTGGATGGTAGACTGGTTCATGGAAGGAGAGGCAGGGAGAGCAAGCCAGCTTGATGGGGGACTGGATGGTAGACTGGTTCATGGAAGGGGAGGCAGGGAGAGCAAGCCAGCTTGATGGGGGACTGGATGGTAGACTGGTTCATGGAAGGGGAGGCAGGGAGAGCAAGCCAGCTTGATGGGGGACTGGATGGTAGACTGGTTCATGGAAGGAGAGGCAGGGAGAGCAAGCCAGCTTGATGGGGGACTGGATGGTAGACTGGTTCATGGGAGGGGAGGCAGGGAGAGCAAGCCAGCTTGATGGGGGACTGGATGGTAGACTGGTTCATGGAAGGAGAGGCAGGGAGAGCGAGCCAGCTTGATGGGGGACTGGATGGTAGACTGGTTCATGGAAGGGGAGGCAGGGAGAGCAAGCCAGCTTGATGGGGGACTGGATGGTAGACTGGTTCATGGAAGGGGAGCGCAGGCCAGTGTAACAGTAGGGAATAAGAGGGGGGGGGGGCGATGCAGGCGGCGGTTGGGGCTCTGGTGGATCTGTGGAAACACAGAGAGACTGAGAGGCACCAAGGCCAAACTACAAAGTGCAACAAGTAGTGGTGATGACAGTTCCAAAAATGTGCAGGGAGGAGAGGAGGAGAGAGGGGGAGAGGAGAGGAGAGGAGAGGAGAGGAGAGGAGAGGAGAGGAGAGGAGGAGAGAGGAGAGGAGAGGAGAGGAGGAGAGAGGGGGAGAGGAGGGAAGGGCTCCATGTAACCTGATGTGTCCCCCAGCAGTCTAAGCCTGTAGCAGCATAGCTATCAATGGTTCAGAGCTACCTGAACCAGTCCTAACTGAAGGCTCTGTCATAGAGGAAGGTCTTAAGCCTGGACTTAAACGTAGTTAAAGTGTCTGCCTCTCTGACCCATGGAGAGATGCTGGTTCCACAGTAGAGGAGCCGGTACCTGAAGGCTCTACCTCCCAGTCTGTTTTTATTGATACTGGGAGTCACTAACAGACCTGCATTCTGGGAGCGGAGTGCTCTGGTGGGACAGGAGGGACTAATGAGTTCTTTCAGAGAGGATGGAGCTTTATCATTGAGAGCCTTATAAGTCAGCAGAAGGACTTTGAAGTGGATTCTAGATCCTACAGGAAGGAGAGAAGCTAAAGTGGAGAGATGTGTTCTCTCTTCTTAACTCCTGTCAGAACCCTGGCTGCAGCGTTCTGGACCAGCTGGAGACTCTTTAGGGAGTATTTAGGACATCCTGACAGGAGAGAGTTGCAGTGGTCCAGCCTAGAAGTGATAAATGCATGCACCAGTTTTTCAGCATCACTCTGGGAAAGGATATTCCTAATCTTAGCGATACTTCGCAGATGGAAGAAGGCGGTCCTGGTCACATGATTTATGTGGGAGCTGAAGGAAAGGTCATGGTCAAAAATGACCCCAAGGTTCCTTGCAGTTGTCCTCAGGGTCAGGGTGATGCCATCTAGAGTAGAGATCCGATTCAAGAGTGTGTCCCTGAGGTGTTTAGGTCCAAACACGATTACCTCAGTTTTATCTGAATTTAGCAGTAAGAAGTTAGAGGACATCCAGGATTTCATGTCTTTCAGGCAGTCTAGCAGATTAGTAAACTGGCTTGTGTCGTCTGGCTCCATCGACCAGTAGAGTTGTGTGTCGTCCTCATAACAGTGGAAGTTGATCGAGTGCTTCTGGATTATGTCCCCTAATGGGAGCATGTAAAGAGAATCGGTCCTAAAACTGAACCCTGTGGTCCACCATATGTGACTCTGCTGTACTCTGAATGGTCCTTATTAACATTTACAAACTGAAACCTGTCTGATAAGTTGGACTTCACCCATTTTAGGGCAGGTCCTTAATCCCAATGTCATGGTCTAGTCTCTGTAGCAGGATGCTGTGGTCGATGGTGTCAAATGCAGCACTGAGGTCCAAAAGGACAGAGACGAAACCTCTGTCTGAAGCTATGAGAAGATCATTCGAGACTCTGACCAGTGCTGGTTCAGGACTATGGTGTTCCCTGAATCCAGACTGGAAGGCTTCAAAGAGCTCGTTGCTGTGCAGATGTTCATGTAGCTGCTCCAGGACCAGATGTGGGCCACATCTGGATCAAAAACACACTGAAGCAAGTTTGTTACTTCACTCGCTTCCTGATTAGGTGTTTTGTTTTGGGGTTTGTTTTCTTTTCTGTTTGCCGTTCCTCTGAATCCAGGACCCCCAAAATTGCAAGGGAACATGAGGAAGGAACGGTGGATGCAAAGCCTGTTTCCATTTCCTTGTCTATGAAAACTATTTGTGTTTTTTTTTAATTTCTGCACATTGAATTAGAAAATCGCATCTTCATACATGCACAGCTCCGCGTCCTCCCCTGTGTACGCTGCTTCTGTTGAAACCGTTCATTTAAGTCCAGGCCCCGGCTGTACTGCTTCTCCAGTCCGCTAGATGGCAGTAAGACGGAGAAATAATAGGCATCGCAGCAGCTCCAGACTGACCGGAAAAGGAAAAAAGAAAAATGGACGCGGCAGTGTTCATTCTGTCGCTTGTCGACTGCTGTGCACTGATTTTTCTTGCCGTCTATTTTGTATCCTTTCTGAGGTCGCGGTTTCCTCAATGTGTGGTGCATTTTCCCGGAAGCTGGCGGCTGGCCCAAAGCTCGCGCGAACATTGTCCTGTCAATCATCGATCGCGGATAGGCTAGCTAGCCGGTTAGCCGCCTTGCTACAAGTGTCCATCAGCAGACGGGGGGTAAATGAAGTGAGAGGACCGTTAGCTTGAACCTGCTGCCGCTGCCGAGATATTGTAGTTTAGAGGTCAGTCAGACTCAATCAGGAGCAGGTTCAGGTTCAGGCTCTGGTTCAGGAGTAGGTTCAGGCTCTGGTTCAGTTTCAGGAGTAGCTTCAGGCTCTGATGCAGGTTCAGGCTCTGGTTCAGGAGTAGCTTCAGGCTCTGGTTCAGGTTCAGGTTCAGCAGTAGCTTCAGGCTCGGGTTCAGGTTCAGGAGCAGGTTCAGGTTCAGGCGTGTATTGGCAGCATGTGGCTGAATGTCAAATTATCAGCTTTACCTTGTTGGTCGTCTGCCTCCTCCAGGTGAGGGCGATCTGCAGCTGACAGAAGCAGGTAGGTTGGGTCAGATGTCTCACCTGTCTCACCTGTGACCTCACCTTGACCTTCAGCTCAGATTATCACGCTGTCTGATCTAGAATGTGACTACATCAACGCTAGAGCCTGCTGCTCCAAGCTCAACAAAGTGAGTCGACCGATGCTTCATCTCTCTGATTCTTGTCATTCGTGATGTTTAAATGAAAGATGCGCCTTATTGGACTTTTCCCACATTTTCTGACATGCTGATATCCTGTACTTGCAGAAACACGTTTATTGAGTAGTTAACAATTGTACCACTACTTAATACTTCAAGATGAACCACACACCTTTGATGAAGTAATGCTTCAGTGTCTTTTTGCTTACGAGTTACGATGTAGCTTCTCTGCAGGGGTGTGTAGTGACGCTCTGAGCGCTGATTTTGAACTGTTGTGTGTTCAGTGGGTGATTCCAGAGATGGTGGGCCAGTGTCTCTCCACCATGCTGATGTTGGTCTCCATGCACTGGTTCATCTTCCTGCTCAACCTGCCCGTAGCAGCCTGGAACATTTATAGGTAAACCGTCTGACAGCATTGTTCCTGAGACCAAGAACTGATTCGCCATCAGGCCTGCGTGACATGTAGCAAGTCAGGGGTGAGGCGTGTTTGTAGTCCAACAGGAGGTAGCCATCTCCTGGTTCCATCACCAACAGGAAGTGGTCATCTCCTGGTACCTCCACCAACAGGAAGTGGTCATCTCCTGGTACCTCCACCAACAGGAAGTGGTCATCTCCTGGTTCCTCCCCCAACAGGAAGTGGTCATCTCCTGGTTCCTCCCCCAACAGGAAGTGGTCATCTCCTGGTTCCTCCCCCAGCAGCCAATAGGATCGCTCCATGTGATTGTGGTGATTGAACCAGTAAATCAGCTCTGGTGAACAGAAGTTGATGATCTCCCAGGTTGAGTTCATCAAGATCATCTTCACTAACGAACCCTCTGACGATGCTGGAAGCCTGGATGCTACAGTTAGCTGGGCTAAGCTAACGTTAGCCTGTGAAGGAACTACACCAGGGTCACATGGACCTCTGTAGGCTCCTTTAGACTTGTTAGCATGATGTGGACCGTTTGTCAATCCATTGCCAGTATACCTGTGAGTTTGTGCTGAGGGCTGCAACCGTCCACGCGATCAGTCACTGCTATGATGTCATACAGCCTTTGGTGACCTCAGCAAAGAACCCAGACCTCCATCGTGACCTCAGTGGGTTCAACTGCTCATTGTCACTCATGTTCTTGCAGGTATGTGAAGGTCCCGATGGGGAACATGGGCGTGTTTGACCCCACTGAGATCCACAACCGGGGTCAGCTAAAGTCCCACATGAAGGAGGCCATGATCAAACTGGGCTACCACCTGCTGTGCTTCTTCATTTACCTGTACAGGTACGACCCTCCAATCATCCCTGAATATTTCAGACACTAGCAGAGTTGTGTTGAGGTGCTCCACCAGTCTGTGGCGTGTCTGCTGACTCTCTCTGGCCCTGTTCTCGTTGCAGCATGATACTGGCTCTGATCAACGACTGAAGCGCCGCTCACGCTCGGAACTCAGCCGCCAAATTCCATCCTCCTCCTGTCCCGCTCCTGGACCGTATGCATAAAACCTCTCAGAACGGCAGAGCTTAAAAGTGACCCGTTTACACTTTGGTGCCATCATGACAAAAACAAAAAAAAGCATTCTGCCATAATTACCGCCGTGCTTTAAGGTAACAGAACTTGCTTGTGGCGTCGGTGCATCACCTCCAGCACCAGAGGTTTCCTGGTCATTAGAATATCAGGTGGAAAACGATGCACCGCTTGAGCCTTACGACCACCAGCATCGACTCCAGTGTTCAGCTGTCAGTGTTCAGGTGTGTAGCCGCAGGTGAGCCTGAGACCAGGCTTGTCCACGCCGGCTGGACGACCTCTGACCCCTGAGTCCACGCGGCCACCAGCAGCTGCTGCTGTCAGCTTATGGTCAAATACACACGTCAACTGAGTACATGCGTGTCATCTTATCTTTTTGAACAAGTTTTAACCACCCAAGTGAGGACATTTCTATAATTGTGAAAACTTTACTGCCCAGTCTGAGGGTTTTAGTGGGTGGACTGGTATTTTATGGCTGGCGCTGGTATTTGGGGAGCAGGCCGGTCAATGGCAGATGATATCCCAGCAGCCACTGTTAAGACACGTCCAGACTCCTGTTAGATTTCCACTGCAGCCACGTCTGTCAGTCTGTCCTTTCACGCCGTCTGTCACTCACACCTGGTGGAAGTCAGCTCGCTCTGATTGGCCCTTCAGACATCGGCCTCATCACTCACTCGTGCCTTCTCCTCTCTCCCTCCGCGAGCCGACTTACTCTCTAGTTCTGCTGGGGTTCTGAGGGCCCGTCACTGCCGCTCGTGCTGCGGTCAAGTGTGGCACCCTCATCAGTCTGGTTCTGTGTGGGGTCGTGTGTGTCTGAGGAGTCCAGCTGCAGCCGCTCTCAGCTGCCTCACACACACACACACACACACTCTTGTACTTAGATCTTTGTGAGGTCTTTCATTGACGTAACACATTCACTAGCCCCTCCTCCTAACCATCTCAACTGACTGCCTGACCCTAAACCTAACCAGAACCTGACCCTAACCGTGACCCTAAACCTAACCAGAACTTGACCCTAAACCTAACAGGACCTGATTCTAACCTTGAACCTAAACCCAAGTCTTGACCTTCAAACGGCCCACTGAAGATGTGAGGACCGGCTAAAATGTCCTCATTTTCCAAAAATGTCCTCACTCTGTTGGTTAAATACGTATTCTAGTCCTCACTATGTAGCAAGTACAAGAACACACACACACTCCGTGATGTACTTGAACGTGTCTTCACCTGTAGAGTATGTAGTTATGTCCACGGCATGACCCCCCAGGAGTCTCTACTGAGAAGCAGGTCCAGCGTATCCCAGCTGTCCTTCTGTAACTGTGACAGCAGTTATCAAGGCACCATCTCAGCATGTCCATGGGTGGGGCCAGCACTTGATGACACGTACAGGGGGAGGTGGAGAGCTGCATATTTCACTCAAGAGAACGATAACCCTTCACAAATATGAGGAATGTAAATCCCTAATACACAGCTGCTGAACACACACACACACACACACACCCGTCATGGGCGGCGCTTGTATATTGTTTGACCTGTATATTTTCAACGAGTCTGCCCCAGAGGCCGTTTCGTCTGTAGCGTATGTTGCCATGGTGATACACAGCTTTGAGAAGTCCCCCACGTCATCGTTCAGAAAGTCCTGAGTTGATCCTGCGGTTCTCAGGCTTGCCGTTCCGGCGCCAACGCTCCTTTTGCTTGGCAGTTGAACGAACATACACAGCGTAACTGGTGGAAGTACAAAAGGGTGACAAATGCAGAACTTGGAGGTTTGTGGTGGTATTCAAGTGTAAACTGTTGCCATGGTGACAGCTGGATCACCAATCCTGATCTGAGACTTTTATGCATACAGGCTGGGCCAGGCTTCCGGCATCACACTCTCATCACTGACCAGCAGCTGCTGCTCCACCCCCTTCAGTCGCACGCCGATAAACAGGACTCTTTTCATTATGCTCAAACATGATTGGTCGGTCAGAGTGGGCATCACGCCCACGCGGGCCAGTCGTCTGGGGATCGGCGCTGGAGAGTCGGTGTTTCGTCGTGACTGTGTTGTGCATTGGGAAGAGCTGAGATGTAAACTGGCTGTTGTTGCTCTTGTGTTTACTGACTGACTTGAAGAGACGCCAGGCAGCTGGCGCGACTCCTCCCAGGGACGAGGGCGCCTGCGTCCTCACGAGTCCTGACCTGCTCCGCATTATGAAAGCTGTCTGGCTCACTGTCTGATGCAGTGTTTTATTTTTAGAGAGATTTGGGGTTTCATAAATAAAACGGAAATTCAACTGTCTTGTTATTTCAGACATTTTAAATTGGGTGACACCGAGTACCAGGAACACGTTCAGGGACACTTGGAAAAATCTGAATAGACAAAAACGTTTGTGGTTGAATTCACGTCCAAGTCGGCCGTGTTCACGCCAGGGTCGACCACGGCTGCTGAGTGGTCCGAGTCAGGTGGACTCCTGCCTTCATTCAGCAGAAAGAAGTCTCACATTTGCAATATTGGAGTCATTTGAATGTCAGGTGCTTTCAGTCAAACAAGCTAAAGATCCCAAAAATACGAGGTACAAGAGACAGTGAACTGAGCCATTCTTGGTGCCGACCCCCAACCTGGACGTCCTGGCTCTGATGCTCGTGTCCCCGTTTTCAGATTCAAAGTCTGTGTTCCGAAATCTTGATTTTAAAGTTGCTTGAATCTGAAGTTGTCAAATGTAGAAACGTAAAAAGGACAAGCTACTCGTGGTAGCTCCAGTTTGTTCCTGAGTAAATTTATCCTGGGAATAAACTACAATTGGGCACAGGAAGCTTGCGATGCTTTTATTTGTTAAATTAGAAATCAGCAGAAAAAAAGAGATTGCAAGAATTATTTTCAATTTAAAGTCGTGTGGACAATATCTGAAGGAAGATGTAGAGGAGTTCTCTGTTCTCTGGCCTGTCAGACCTTGTCAGCAGCCAAATGTTCTCAAAACAACTCTCGTCACTCTGGTCTTCAAAAACATTTCAGAGGTTCGTTTCAGCGCATAGAAGAGGAGAGCCGGCCGCGTCGTCCGCTCGCCCCTCAGCCACGGCCGCATGGACGGGCAGGTTGACGCCAGGAGCTTCATGGGCTCAGGTGTTCATATGCGCTGCTCACTGAAAATTTTTATTTTGTGCCTTTAAGCAGGATGTGACATCACTATTCTATGATGCGTCTTCCTCTCAAACTGAACTGACTCATATTAGCATGTTCTGGAATTTGTGATGCGAGAGAAACAAAGTAGAACTTAAAATGTTTTGCTTCGTATTCTACTGAACCCCAGAGACACAGGACTACTTAGCGAAGTGTTTCCGTAAAGCCAGATGCACGCGTGGAGGGGATCTTTAGGAGTTCTTCTGTGGAACCTTGATGGTCACCTGAGAACACAGACACAAGGACGACTTACTCAGGAGAACCGCATCAGAATTCATGGCTCAAGTAGGGCTGGGCGATAAACTGAATACTGCAGGTGAGATGGAGCCAGCGACCCATCAGACCCCAGCAGTCAGGACCTGGATGTGGGGGTTTGCCACCCAATGGAAGGATCATACTTTTGGTCAGCAACAGGGAACCGGGCCTCATCAGTTTCACATTCAAGATTTCAGACTTTATTTCTTGATGCTATCTAATTGGGAGTGTTTCATTTTTGGGGGGGGATTTTTTTCATGATTTTCCTCATGAAATTTAAAATGTATTCAGGTATATCACCATATGTTAACTATGAAGAAGAAAGTGCACGGTCGTTCATGTTGTTTGGTCTTTGTTGTCGTGGTTACCGTTTTGACTTCAGTGTAGTTTTCCAGACCGTATTCTCCCAGTTCCCGGCCGTTTCCTGAAGCCTTGTAACCTCCAAATGGCGCCTGGGCCCCAAACACATCATAACAGTTGATCCTGGGGGGGGGGCAGAGAGAGAGAGAGATTAGAATGATGCAACGTTCAGTGGATCCAGATTGAACCATACAAGGAATTCATAACTGAGGGGCTGCATCAGAGGTCCTAACACACACACACACACACACACACACACACACACACACCTGAGCATCGTATGTGTAGAACTTAGACGAATCTTTTAGCAGAGGCTGAATATAAAATTACAATATAAAATACTACATCCCCATGTCTTCATTCATACATGCTCACATGAGCTGAGAATTCTGTGTTTCACTGGAAATACACACTGAAGAGCATGTGAACGCTGGCGTGTTCAAAGATGTCCTGAAGCGTGTTTGTAGCCCACTGACAAACCTCTTCGGCGGTTTAGTTTGTCAGGAACACGCCCAGGAACAGACCTGGTCTGCACCCTCTGGATGTCAGTCTTTTCTGCTTGTAGTTACTAACTGATTAACCTGGTAAGTCAACTATTTAATGCCAGTGAGACATGAGTTGATGTGTTGACGGACACGACTGGCGTGTGATGGCACTAAATACAAACGGTTGAAACTGAAGTCGTGCGTGTCTTCATTTGCAGGCAGAGCAGGGCGGTGAGGTCCGATCACAGTGACGTGATCACACACGCGTGATCCATCATGTGACGATCACGCGTCGTGAGATCCATCACACGTGATGCATCATGCGTCACGTGATGCATCACATCAGAACCGATGCCATTTAGCAGGTGTCCACAGAGCCTCGGTACTTTAGGGTTTAGTTGCTAGCCAGTGCTGTGTGGTAAACCAGGGCAGCTGTGACCAGAGGTTCCAGGTCCAGTTAGCGGTGCCGGGTTCAGTCATGAATATTAGAAGCATCCATAAGGAGACTAATAACATCAGTCCTACCAGACTGTGCCAGCACGCAGTCCGCTGGAGATGTAGTTTGCTTTATCAATGTCCTTGGTGAAGACAGCTGCTGCCAGACCATATTTGGAGTCGTTGGCTCTCTCCAGCACCTCCTCCAGGGTCTTGAATTTCAAGATCTGCATCACTGGACCAAAGATCTGCAAGAGAAACACGACAGAACCACAATCTTCATCCAGTTTCATCTTCAGGTTGTGGGGGAGGAGGTGGCAGCGGCGGGTGGGGTCATCGTCACTGCACCCCGTACCAGAGCCCAGGAGGTCCACACACTAGCAAGAAGCCTGAACAGCCGTAACCCTTAAAATGGCCTCAGAGCAGCAGCACTACTCTGGTAGTAGTGAGGTTCCTGCTCTCCCTCTGCTGTCCTACCTCCTCCCTGGCAATGGTCATGTTGTCCTGGACGTCTCCAAACACAGTCGGCTGGATGAAGTAGCCTCGGTCGGCAGCCACTCCTCCCCCACACATCAGCTTGGCTCCCTCCCTCTTCCCACTGCTGATGTAGCCCAGAATCTTGTTGAACTGCTCCTGATCCACCTGGACACGTCAACACTGGCTGAGTGTGTGTGAATGTGTGTGTATTATCCGAGTGTGTGCATGTGTATGTGTGTGAGCTACCTGAGGTCCCTGCTCGGTCTTTAAATCAAAAGGGTTGCCCACCACTCGTCTGTTGGCCCGTTCAACACTCCGCTCCACAAACTCGTCGTAGATGTCTGCCTGGACGTAGGTCCGCGAGCCGGCGCAGCAGCACTGGCCTTGGTTGAAAAACAGGGCGAAGTGGGACTGTTCCACTGCATCTTCCACTGCAGGGGGAGGACAGAGACCACCTTCAGCCCTCCACTGCACCAGAGCGCTCCTCTGAGTTCAAGAGAGTCACAGAACCCTCCGACACATAGAAAGGGAGGGAGCTGTCTCAGGTAGCCGAGCCCGTCAGTGCTACTGATGCTACTGTTTCGTCTTACACACAGGAAACGTGTGCGATGGGGATTTGTAAGTCCTGAGATACCAGGTCCTGTCTGGAGGACGACATTGAGGGTTAAAGGGTCTTGGTGTTGTTCAGCTAATCTGACCGGCTCTCTCCGGTTTAGGGGGAGCCGTCTTTGTGTAACCCAGCAGTGCTAAGAGCAGGACTGGCAGGTCAATCACAGATACACACAGTAAAAGTAGTAGTACTAGTACAGGGTTTACTGTAGTTCTGGTAACACCAGGTCACGTACTGTTGGCATCAGCCAGGACGATATTGGGACTCTTCCCTCCCAGCTCCAGAGTGACTTTTTTCAGATTACTGGTGCCTGAAGCCTGCTGGATTAGATGACCCACCTGATGGACAGAGACAAGCCAAGACATTCAGGGTTGAAACAGACTGAGGATGAGCTCTTTCTCTCTCTCTCTCTCTCTCTCACACACACACACACACACCCTGACGTGTCCTGCTACATGTGTCAGCCGTGCTTGTCGTCATGGATCATTCTAAGAGATCAGCATCACTAAATCCTACGTGTGTTGTTTTTGAGGCAGCACGTGCTGGATCATTGGTAGAACCGTGGCTCCTCCAGTGGCCCCCAGGTTCTGTCTATTTATTGCTGCCAGGCCCCTGTGGGCACCATCCAGGGGTCAGAATCGTCTCCAGGCTGTGTGTCAGTATTCAGGTACGAGGAGCGTCTACCGTCCTACCTCCGTGGACCCGGTGAAAGCCACCTTGTCAACGTCCATGTGCTTTGCAATGGCGGCACCAGCTGACGGGCCCATGCCTGGCAGGATGTTGACCACGCCCTCAGGAAACCCCACCTGGAAAACAAACACGGCAACTAAAGAAGAAGAAAATGTTCTTGATCATCTTTACTGAACGTCTCTGAACCCCATGACGTCACAGCTGATCTCAAAGGTGCTGAACTGTCCGTCACTGGTGAACGATCGTGTGCAACCAGCACCCGCCTCTGTGGGGGGGCCTGTGGCACACGATCGTTCGCCACATTGACCTCCATTGCAAATGAAAGTCAGTAACGTCTCTGGTGAAATTCACTTTGTTTGTCTTTTATGATTTTAAAGTGAACGTTTCTTCAAAAAGCCCCAACCCTCGCCTCTGCTGGCGTTGACAGCCAAGCAGTTCTGTGAAACAGAACAATGGAGTGTGAAGTGGGGCTGTGAGCGCTGGGCCGCAGCTGCAGAGGCTCAAGGTCTGACCGACATTTACACATCAACCCCTGCCACATCACACAAGCTCATAATACTGAGGCCATAATAGAGGTGGTGTGTGTGTGTGTGTGTGTTGGGGGGGTTGAGAGAGAGAGGGAGGGATTACACAATTCTACAACGAGGCCAATCATGACTCAGCACTTCCTGAGGGGAGAGATTTAATCTGCCATTTAAAAGATTTAAAAGAGCAGAACTCCTGATTTTGCAGTGAAAATGTTCATGGCCACCCCGCTGGTGCTACGGAGCGCAAACGGACCGGTACCTCTTTAATCAGGCTGGCGACGTATAGCGCCGTGAGGGGTGTCTGCTCGGCTACTTTCATCACCACGGTGTTGCCGGTTGCGAGGGCCGGGCCGAGCTTCCAGGCCTGCATCAGCAGAGGGAAGTTCCACTGCAGGAAAGGAGAGACACGGTCAGCTCCGTGTCTGCACACAGGGGATCTGTTCTGAGATCAGACTGAAGAGGCTGCAAACCAGCGGCTTGCACCGGCCACGGGACGTAGTGTTCAAAGCTAACAATGTAGCCATGTGCAAACACTGCCATCGCTGCTGTGGCGGCCTGGATGGCGGCCTGGATGGCTGCCAAAAGCTTCTGGTAAAACTGAAAAAAGCGAGCTGGAGCCTCGCGCAAGGTGCCGGTCTGACACGGCCTTGAGATCAGCTGACACCTGCGCAGCAACAGGTTTGCCTCCTTGTGAATATTTGGTGCCAAGAGGCCTTTAGAGTTTTTTTCCTGGTGATGACATTCCAGGGAACTTAGAATCATGAAGATTTACATCGAGACAGAAGTCATTCACACAGCGCCTGAGGCCCAGGAAGGAGGAAGAGGCGGGACAAAGACAGAAGTGCAGAATTAGTGACAGTTCAGGTGTTTTGGCGGCCAGAGGAAAGCGTGAGTGCAGCCGTGATGAGTTGAGCTGGTCGGAGCGGAGAGCAACACACAGACC
Organism: Aulostomus chinensis; assembly: GCF_037954235.1. Lineage (NCBI taxonomy): Eukaryota > Metazoa > Chordata > Actinopteri > Syngnathiformes > Aulostomidae > Aulostomus > Aulostomus chinensis. Next base: position 27,821,617 of record NC_141330.1, read on the forward strand.
AGCGCTTCACCTGAGCTCCGTCACGTTACCACCTGGGAAGACATCATCTCAGGTGAGGTGGAGAATCAGCAACACAAAGAAGCAGATTTCAGGAACATCACATTTTCAAACACGAGTGAGACCTGGCGCTACGTGTGTACTGAGATCAGCTGACCCTCGGCTCCGCCCAGCAGCTTCACCAGAGCAGGTCAGGGTCGATCTGGAGGTTGCAATGATGGTGAAAACCTGAAGGTGTCCCTCACCGGTATGATCTGTCCACAGACTCCAACGGGTTCATGTCTGGTGTAGCAGAAATAATCTCCATCGATAGGGATGGTCTTCCCCTCCCACTTGTCAGCCCAGCCTGCGTAGTACCTGAGCACAACACAACAGCCTTAGACAGGAGCTGCCGCCATCTGACCGATGACATCACACTCAGGGCGGGACACCATCATCAAAGCACTGGTCAGCAGAAACAAGTCAGTGTTACACCCGGCGTCGCACCCATCCTCCTGTGAGGGAGTGAAGCTCACGGACTTCTCTAGAGCGCTGATGTGAACTGAGAGGAATACAGAGAAAATTCCACCACAGCACTGACAGTTAGCATCTCCAATGCTAGCCAGGCTACAGGCGCCTCTTTACCAGAGCCTACCTGGAGAGCCACGCCCACTCAGGTCAGTCATGAGACCGACATTGACCAGCAAATCCTCACAGTGACAGAATCCATGAGCACAAATCAGTGGAGTCAAAGACATTTTTAAATCCTGTATTCAAATGTTGGCCATCTTCTAACGTGGACACGGTTTCTAAATATCCTCAAATTTCCACTTCATTCCTGTTCATTCCAGTGGCAACTTTGAATATTCCCAGAATTCCGTTGCCTCGTGACAGCAGAGCTGCGCCGGCCCCAACAAGTCGCACGTGACGAGTCACGGCCTCACGCGTCGCGGTTACCTGAAACATTTCACCACGTTGGGCAGGTCCACCATGAAGGCGACAGCATACGGCTTCCCGTTGTCAAGGGTCTCCAGTTCCTACGGCGACAGCACAGCGTCAGATGGACATGCAGACGGATACCCTGCAGCTACAAGGTGGGAAGATCCTGGTTGTATAAAGTCAAATGGCGGCGGTCAGCAGAGGCATGCTGGGACTGATGACGAAGCAGCGGCGCTGCACGATGACCTGATGCTGGTATCAGCCGCGTTAGCTAACATGAGACAAGGAGCTGATAAAACGGGGACTCGCCCTGATGGGACTGTCTTTGTCTCACCTGTAATTAGCTCACCCCATTAATGGAGGACACGCCCACTTACCAGGGAACGCCCTGATAAAGGAGCGTTCTGCTGATACACGTGACGCATTCAGATCTCACGGTGAGACTCTCTCTTTGTCTGGGTTGAACAGGTGAGTGTAAATACTGAGGGAAGACGCCACGCACAGCGCCACGCACACATGGCGCCATGGGACAACTTGATACAGTTTGACATATATGGCACTTCCTGACAGCTCACCGCCAAGTAGGCTGCATCCCTCTCGATGGCATCAGCCAGCCGGTTGAGCAGCAGGCCGCGGTGCGAGGCATCCATGCGTCTCCATGGCGACCCCAACCTGAAGGCGTCACGTGCCGCTTTCACCGCCTTGTCCACATCCGCCTGGAACGGTGACACACGCAGTTGTTAGCGCCCTGCACACACCTGAGACTCAGACTGAGTCAGAGCGGCGAACTCTGCTCCTTCTTTGTCTTTGCTGCACTAAAACTCTGCTTCAGCTCTGGTGTCACTGGAGCCACGTGAGTGCGTCCAGTCTGGTTACCTGATCGGCCTCAGCAACTTGACAGATGACCTCACCGGTCGCCGGGTTGATGGTGGGGAAGGTCTTCCTGCTGGCGGCATCCTGCCACTGGTTGTTGATGAACAGCTGGAATATACAGAGGGACCATGAACATCTGCTGAGGTTCCACTTGGCAGCTGACCTGAAACTCCTGAACGTCACGTTTATGAGGACAGAAGATCAGCTGGTGTCACCTGCTGCACCTGATCCCAGGTCAGCCTTCATGGCAGAAGAGCCCAAGTTTAACCCTAACCTGTTAAATCTCTCACTGATGGTGGGCGTCATGTTCGACACTTTCAACACCGGTGCAGTTCCTCCTCTCTCGTTCTTCTCCTCCCTTGTCTGCTTTTACTTTCACTCTCACTCCACTTTTGATCTGGTTTGGTTTGTTTCTGGTCGTCTAACCACGAGTCTCCCGGGTCGCCCTGGTCTTCCTCACACGTTCATATCACACGTTCATTCTGATAAAGACTAGCTTCCACGCCTGTGGGCTGTACCACCAGGACACAGACGGGTCGGGATCGTTTCCCTCTACAGAAGTTTTGTGCTCCAACACAGACGGAGCAGGTCCCTGAGGTTGGAGGTCACACTTGAAGTGAACACAGAGCGAGTTTGAGGAGTAAGTTCAAGTGTGTAAAACAGGAGTTTAATCTTTGGGCAACACGCCAGCCAGAACACAAGGGAACCTTCCTCCTGAGTGAGTGAGAGAGAGAGAGAGAGACAGAGAGACAGCGAGAGAGAGACAGAGAGAGACAGACAGAGAGAGAGACAGAGAGAGTGTGAGAGAGAGACAGAGAAAGAGACAGAGACAGTGAGTGTGAGAGAGAGAGAGACAGAGAGAGAGAGTGTGTGAGAGAGAGACAGAGAGAGTGTGTGAGAGAGAGAGACAGAGAGAGTGTGAGAGAGAGAGACAGACAGAGAGAGAGTTTGTGAGTGTGAGAGACAGAGAGAGAGACAGTGTGTGTGAAAGAGAGAGACGCTGCTGCAGGGCTGACCTGGTTTGACCCGAGCGGGTCTGCAACAGGTACCTGCATGATACTCGTGATATTGCAACAGCGTCCAGTGTCGTTATATAACCCCCCCCCCCCCCCCCCGCCCGGTGTGTCGCAACACTCCAGCACAGATAAGGAGCTCAAGGCTGTCGCGGACTCGTCTGGACCCTGAACCTGAAGCTCGGTTCTCTGGTTCTCCAGGCGGTACCAGCAGCAGCCGCGAGACCCGCAACAGTTCACGCGCCACCGCTCGTCTGCAAGTTAGCAACAAACTTGCTGGCGTACTGACGCGGTACCTTGTTGTAGTGGACCTCCGGTTGCGTGTTCGGTGCCGGGATGGCGGCGGCGGAGAATCGGCACACCGGCAGCGCGTTGAGCCTGTGGACGGTCCGAGAAACCACGGTACGGAGCATGACGCCTCTCCCGGTACACAGACAAGCGCAGCGTCGAGAGCCACAGCGATGCAGGAAGACGAGTCCCCCACCACCCTGGCCCCGCCCACAAGCCGACGGTCCCGCCCAGAAGCGTGGCCCCGCTCATGCATGTACGTCACGTGCTCATTGATGTCAGGTACATTTTTCCGAAAAACATCTTATAAATGATGTACTAAAGAATATAATAGTCTTAATCATGATAATGATAATAAATACAATATAAATCAATAATAATAATTATGGAATATAAATCAATAATTATCAATACAATACACATCAATAATAATAATAATAATAATAATAATAATAACTACAATATAAATCAATAATAATAATAACTACAATGTAAATCAATAATAATAATAAAATATAAATCAATAATTATCAATACAATACACATCAATAATAATAATAATAATAATAATAATAATAACTACAATATAAATCAATAATAATAATAACTACAATGTAAATCAATAATAATAATAAAATATAAATCAATAATTATCAATACAATACACATCAATAATAATAATAATAACTACAATATAAATCAATAATAATCATAAAAACCTTGAGAAGTTATAAAACGATGAACATGGAAATGCTTCATTCACAAGTCAGTGGCTGACAAAACACCTGGACACGCCAGGAGCAAAGCTCCTAACCGGCCGGGCCTCAGCTGGAGCAGACCGGCCGGGCCAGGCTCCACTGGGCCCCCAGCGAGTCTGCCAACCAAACCAAATTAGAAAAATTCACAAGTGTGTAGTTTTGAGTCGTGAAGGCTCAGGTCTGCAGAGGCAGCGTGCACGTCTGTGACGGCTGCCAGCCTCTTCATCTGCGGTCAGATGACACAGACCCGTCTGTGACGCAGACACGTCACGAAATATGAATCAGCAAATAAACCTTTCAGTTCGAGAAGAACGAAATTCAACACAAGAACAAGATTCTTTGACTTTGATATGACGTGCGTGGTTCTGCAGGACTTCTTCTGCATACGCGACATGATGAGCGGTGAGGGAGAGCTGCACCAGATCCGCCCAGCAGGAGGTGAGACCTTCGTGGGAGCTCCCTGTTTCATCCTGGTAACAGATTTTCTGTCATGAACAGGTAGCGCACACACAGAACCGATGATGAACCAGTTCCAGGTCCACTTGGAGGAGGAGGAGCAGGGATTATAAAGACAGGGATGAGATTAAGGTCAGAGGAAGACAGGATGGACAAGGAGTCAGAGGGGTGTCAAAGCAAAGACCCGTGGGGGAGGAGGGATAGGAGGAGGGAGGGTGAGAAGGAGGGAGGGATAGGAGGAGGGTTAGAAGGAGGGATAGGAGGAGGGAGGGTTAGAAGGACGGAGGGATAGGAGGAGGGAGGGTTAGAAGGAGGGATAGGAGGAGGGAGGGATAGGAGGAGTGATAGGAGGAGGGATAGGAGGAGGGAGGGTTAGAAGGAGGGATAGGAGGAGGGAGGGATAGGAGGAGTGATAGGAGGAGGGAGGGTGAGAAGGAGGGAGGGATAGGAGGAGGGAGGGTGAGAAGGAGGGAGGGATAGGAGGAGGGATAGAAGGAGTGATAGGAGGAGGGAGGGTGAGAAGGAGGGAGGGATAGGAGGAGGGAGGGTGAGAAGGAGGGAGGGATAGGAGGAGGGATAGGAGGAGGGAGGGATAGGAGGAGGGAGGGTTAGAAGGAGGGAGGGATAGGAGGAGGGAGTGATAGGAGGAGGGAGGGTTAGAAGGAGGGAGGGATAGGAGGAGGGAGGGTTAGAAGGAGGGAAGGATAGGAGGAGGGAGGGTTAGAAGGAGGGAGGGATAGGAGGAGGGAGGGTTAGAAGGAGGGATAGGAGGAGGGAGTGATAGGAGGAGGGAGGGTTAGAAGGAGGGAGGGATAGGAGGAGGGAGGGTTAGAAGGAGGGAAGGATAGGAGGAGGGAGGGTTAGAAGGAGTGATAGGAGGAGGGATAGGAGGAGGGAGTGATAGGAGGAGGGAGGGTTAGAAGGAGGGAAGGATAGGAGGAGGGAGGGTTAGAAGGAGGGATAGGAGGAGGGATAGGAGGGAGGAATAGGAGGAGAGATAAGAGGAGGGATAGGAGGGAGGGATAGGAGGAGGGAGGGTTAGAAGGAGGGAGGGATAGGAGGAGGCTCAGAAGATGTGGAGCTGTGGAGTCGTGGCTGTGAGCGAATCAGACAGGGAAGCGTTTATGGTGTCAAACAAAGTTCTGACATGACCGTACACTTTTGCAGCGGTAGAGGTAACAGGTTTCCAGACGTGCCCACTCCAGTCCGCTAGGTGGCGGTAGTGCTGGCTAACCCAGAACACGCCGGAAGCACTACTGCTGCAACCCAGATGCTAAAGGAACACAACGCTCGGATGGTGTTTCTGTCAGCTCTCCTGCTTCTTATCGTGTTTCATCATTAAAAATGTTCCCAAAATGTCCCTAATACGCGAGCTGCCGAGCGTCAGTGCTGGTTCTGCTGCTAGCTGCTAGTACAGGAGTGACCGGCTCGCTAGAGTTGCTAACCCGCTCCTGCTAACGCGGCTCACCGCTTCCTGAAGGCTTGGAAAGACGCGTGAACAGCTCACAAAGTAAAGAAGGTACGTGCTGCTACGAAGCTCTCCTGCAGGTTACGTTGGTACCGTTGGGAGAAGCAGAAGCACGGGTGGGACGTTGGAATCGTATTGACTTGAGTTCGGAGTTTTACCGGCGCGTCATGCTGGAGACCTGCTGGTTCTGGGAACTGCGAGTGTTTAACTCATTCACGCCCTCCAGGCAAAACAATGGTTACAGTTGTGGAGCTAAATGACTTCAGTAGGCTTCCGTACAATCAAGCTTCTGTAGCTTATGTGTTACTTCGATTGTGGGGTTGCACAATTAAAGGAAAAGTAATTGAAACGAACCCACCGGCTGGAACTGGTCCGTCCCGCCCGCACGTGATCTCCAGACCTCTGGAAACATCTTGGCTTGAGGCATAGCCTTTTTTTTTTAAATTCAGGATTTGTCAGTGAAAAGGAGAATGTGATGAAACAATAATAGAGCAAAGAACCATCCTCTCTCCCAGTGCCAACCCTGTCAGGTCTGCTTGTCCATGTCTGATCTCTGGTGTGTGTTTGTGTCCCAGCATGGCGCTGAAGTCTGGCGAGGAGCGTCTGAAGGAGATGGAGGCTGAGATGGCTCTGTGAGTACCAGTCCCCTGAACCGCGTGTGTGACTCCACACACTAAACTTAAACTGAACCCCGACACACTGGCGTGTTTCCCTCTGGTGTGAGCTGCTGCTGCGGTGTTGTGCTGAGGCGTTAGAGCAGGAGGAGGTGCGGTCCTCAGGGTGACGACCGCACCTCCTCCTGAGGGGAAATGTGAGCCTCTCTGGAACTGCAGCGCTCCAAGTCCTGGAGGAACCCGGACTTTAGAGGGAACGACACCAGGCTCTCTGATTGGTCAGAGTGATGTCACACCTGGAACTCACCTGTGAATACTTCGGTGTCCAGTGACGGCCTCTCTGCGTTGTGCTTTGGGCTTTGTGTCCTCACAAACCCCCTTTGAATACCAAAGTGTTGCTGAACACGCTGGAATCCATGGCGTGCAAACACAGCCGAACGCTTTTCGTCTGACTCCAGATTGTTCTCAGTCCAACCTCTGTCTCGCTGTAGATTCGAGCAGGAGGTTCTCGGCGGTCCAGTATCAGGAAGCCCCCCTGTCATAGAGGCCGTGCCTGTTGCTCTGGCGGTCCCAGCTGTTCCAGTTGTGCGGCCCATTATTGGCACCAACACCTACAGACAGGTTGGTACTGCGTGTGTGACCTCTGCTCCTGGAAGACTCCCACATGACGCCTCCTCTGTCCTGTCTCCCGCTGCTCTCCTCCTCCTCAGGTCCAGCAAACCTTAGAGGCCAGAGCTGCTAGTTTTGTTGGTCCCCCACCAGCAGCCTTCGTAGGACCAGGTGAACACACACACACACACACACACACACACACACACACTGTTCTACTGCTACGATGATGGGTCTGCTGATTGGAAACGTGTGAACTCCCAGAGGTCCACAACAGACGAGATGGGGGATGATCAGACATGAGCCACTAACTCTGTGTGTGTGTTTGTGTGTGTGTGTGTGTGTGTTCCAGTTCCTCCAGTACGCCCCCCCCCACCTCCGATGATGAGGCCAGCCTTCGTCCCTCACATCCTGCAGAGGCCTGGTGAGGTTCCTCCAAGCGACTCGCTTCCTTCTTCATTAACTGATGTCCTCCTTCGTGGTCAGAGCAGCATCGAGTGGAGCCGTTGACGAGTGTGATGTCACAGGAGGAAGCTGAACTAAGACCAGAGCCTCCACTGACAGGACACAAGCTTCATGACCGCTCCTGTTAATTCGGAGTAGATTAAATGTTCAGATTAGGGTGTCATTAACCCTCTGAGCGCTGTGTTTCCTTCACCGTCACTGATTCGCTGTCAGTCTCAGCCATGACAACGCGTCAGGTTGAAATATTTCCTTGTACTGATTTAACCGCCCTCCCCGCTCGGTAAAATGTCTGTCGTCTTTGAAGTTTTTTCCTATTTTCTGGTTTGTGGCACAAGAACTGTTCTACTTGTTTGGGTTCTTGCTGCTTCTGAGTAGGACTGCCCCGTTGCCATGGAGACATAGAGCTTTATAATGATGTGAGAAATGGCTAACAGTGAAGGTGCATCTGCGGCGTTGGCCTCCAGGGACCAGCCTGGTGTGAGGAGGGGGAACGCTGCCTGATGTGACCTTTGCTCTGATCGACCCTCGTCTGTTTCTGACTAATTCTGCTGTCAGGTGGTCAGAGGCTGCTCATGCGCGGCCCTCCTGTAGCTCCCCCGCTGCCCCGCCCTCCTCCACCTCCTCCCATGATGCTGCCCCCGTCCCTGCAGGGCCAGACGCCTCAGGGTGTGTCCCAGCCCATCCAGCACATGGCCCCAGCCCCTCAGGTGATGGCCGTCCCGGGACCACGTCAGCCACCCGCAGCTCTCTTGCACCTGTAGTCTGAAGTACCTGTGTGTCCCCCTCAGGTCGGTGAGATGGTCTCCATGGTGTCAGCCCCATCCACAAGAGAGGGAGCCCCGCCCCCCATCAAACAGACTCCGTCAATCATCCAGGCAGCACCGACCGTGTACTCTGCTCCTCCTGCTCCCGTCGGACTGAAACGAACCGACGTCAGAGCCCAGAGACAAGCCAGAATGGTACCTCCATCCTGACTGCTGCCTTCAGCCCTGCTCCAGCACCGCACCGCCTGTCTGGCTCTCTGTTCCTGCTGAATGTAGAACCCTAAACCGGCCCAAATCCCTGGGCTGGATGTCATCAATACACATGACCAGTCAAGAGTGTCAAGACACAAGAGTCTCTGAGTCCTGTGTGCCACGTCGTTCTATTGACTGGTTTAGAAGAGCTGGCAGGACGTGTTCTGGTCGCGTGTGTGTGGAGACGGGACTCAAGTCAGATGCCTGTGCTGCAGTACCATCAAGTCCTCATGAGTGTGTGTGTGTTGTGGGTTTCAGGAGGAGCTGGCGGCGCGGGTGGCTGAGCAACAGGCCGCTGTCATGGCTGCAGGTCTATTGGACAAGAAGGAGAGCGAGGACAGCGGCGCCGTCATCGGCCCCAGCATGCCGGAGCACGAGCCCCCGCACCCTGAGGTGAGAGGTCGCCGTTCCGGATCCCTTCCTCTTGGGCTCTAGGAAGAGTTTGGTTAGCTGTGTTGTTCTGAACGGTCGAATAACAAAGCCCTTGCTACTCTGATGCTTGACGCCAGCTAAACACAATCAACGAGGTCACGGGGCTGAGCAACGGTGACCTCTGCTGAAGTGAAGTCACATGACCGAACACCAGCCTGGCACCAAGATGAATTGAAACATTTTAACGAGCTGGAAAGACTTGTACCTGGCAGCATGTTCTGGTTCTGGCCCCTGTTCATCCTGGTGTTTGGCACCGGGCAGGTGACACGTGACGGGTACACGTTAGAGGACCAGGTGGAGGAGTGACGGCGAGACACGGGGCACAAGTGACGCCGTCATAAATGTAACTGGTGTGGGTGAGCAAGTGACTAGTGACCGACGCGTGTGCGTGTGTGTTATGCAGCCTGTGGAGAGCACGACTGAGGACAAAAAGAAGTCAAAGTCAGAAAAGGTGAAAAAGTGTATCCGTACAGCAGCAGGGAGCAGCTGGGAGGACGCCAGCCTGCTGGAGTGGGATGCAGGTACACAAACACACACACACACACACACACTCCAATTCTGGAATCCGCTGAATATGAACACAAATGAACTGTCCTTGTTTGTCCTGTCCACCATGGGAGGGAAGGAGCCCAAGTGCTCAGCAGCGCACACAGATAGTGCTTTTCATTGTGTGTGTGTGTGTGTGTGGGGGGGGGGGGGGGGGCAGGATGGATCACGCATCAGTAGAGATCTGGATCAGTCGTGATCTGGATCAGTCGTGACCTGTTCGCACCTCAGCTTTCACCCAGTTTCTCTCTGCTGTAGATGATTTCCGTATATTCTGCGGTGATCTTGGTAACGAGGTGAATGATGACATCCTGGCGAGAGCGTTCAGCAGATACCCCTCGTTCCTCAAGGCCAAGGTGGGCTGGTTCTCCTCCTCTGCTTGTTTTGTGTGTGTGTGAGATTGATGGGGAGGTTCCTAATAATAGTTGGGACTATTTTGCTAGCAGTGAAGATGAACTAAATCCTCGGTCATTGACGCGACTCAGGAATCCTCCCTGATGCATCGTGGAGGAGACGATGACGCGTGACCCGCTCGCCGTGGACGCACGGCTATGTCATGTATCTGATAAAAACCTAGGATGGTCAGCCTGTCACTCAGGTGTTTTGTTGCGATCGGTTGTCAACATCTGAACTGAGCCTGAGAAGCAGTTTTAGCTCGTTTTCTCTGCTCTCATCGGCTCCAGCTGTGTAAAGTCTCTGATCACTTCCTGGTTGTGACCATGGCAACAGGACACAGTTAGCAGCTGGCTGGTGAATAGTGGAGCGGCTAGTAGCTCCAGAGCAGAGGGATGGTGAGAGTTTTCCTCGGCAGCTGGACGGAAACATGAATGATGATCCATCGCTGCCCAATGTCCACAAACCACCTTCAGTCTGCAGTTCAGACGTCAGCGAGGAGCCAACATGGCTGCTGCAGGAAGGAAACGTCTCACGCTTGGGTTTTCCTCCAGAGCAGAGACCCACCTGGTGGACGAGCTGACTTGGAGGAGGCCTGTTAGAAATATTTGATGTTGTGTAGAAGTCAGTCGTCGATGATTGACGTTGAACGTGTTTTCAGCTGTGTTTTCGTTTTTCAAATTCAAGATGCTTGATGACAAATGAGCTGTGAGAAGACGCTGAAGCGTGCGGTTCGACGAGCTGGAACACTTGTAATGATGTCATTGTCACCAGGTGGTGAGAGACAAACGCACGGGGAAGACGAAAGGCTACGGCTTCGTGAGCTTCAAAGACCCCAACGACTACGTGAGAGCCATGAGGGAGATGAACGGTCAGTCCACACACACTCGCTCACATCGCCCGCCGTGGCAGGAAGAAGCTTCCTCGCCAACACACATTTGCCAGTGAAGTCCAGTAAATTATTGAAATGTCAGTCGAGGCGGGGGGTTGTGGACCTCAGGTTCCGTCTGTGGCTCCAAGCTCTAGTTTCATTTAGAGCAGGGGTCTCAAACTGGTCCAGTTTTGATTCCAACCCAGCAGCCACACGGCCCTTACTGGACCGGTTTGAGACCTGGTTTAGAGGAACCAAGATCAAATGTTGAGTGGAGCTTCGTCTCTTTATCCAGGGAAGTACGTCGGAAGTCGTCCCATCAAACTGAGGAAGAGTACATGGAAGGACCGGAACATGGAGGTGGTTCGCAAAAAACAGAAGGAGAAGAAGAAGCTGGGCCTCAGATAGTCTTCCTGTACGTGACTGTCACTCCTCCAGTGGGCGGAGCTTTGTGACTAATCAGGACATGAACTGGTATTAAGATGTTTCCTCTTTTTCAAATAAAAACAACGTTCTACGTTTTAATTGACTTGTTCTTCGACGTGGTCCAAGTGTCAGTTGGACTGGGACGCTCATCCTCGCCAGCGCCGTGTGTTTGTTGTCCTTCTTCGAGCCACGTGACGCTCGTACGCTGTGGCGATGACCCAATCAGACAGCCTGACGGAAAAATCAGGTTTATTCACTTTACATTTTCAGGAAAGACAAACTCTTATGAATGTTCCTTCAGTGTAATGACATCAGAGGAACGTGAGGCCTCACGTGGAGACATTCTGGTTCTCCTCCAGAGACAATCTGAGAACGAAAACTGCAGCTTGTGTTAAGAACCCACCGGATGCCCAGTGAAACCAGTACAGCTGCCACACCAGCACTGGGCAGCGTGATGACAGTTTAGTGCAAATAGGATTAAATATTTAAATGCTTTGTAAATAATGAGTTCCCTTCAGGACACTAAAGCAGAGCAGCAGTGTTCCGGTTCTGTTCCAGTGTTCCAGCTGATGTCCCTGGTGAGTCACCAGGAAGACCAGCGGTTCCAGAGGCAGCTGGTCCTCACCGGAGTGGCAAGGTGGTGGCAGTTGATTTTCAAAATAAAAGCCCCCGTGCTGAATCTTGATCTCAAACTCGGATCACAAATGGCTCAACAGAACCTTGTCCTCCTCACGATGGAACTCCGAACAAGACAGCGACCAAATGAACTGAATCACAGCAAGTTTTAAGTTCCCGTGGGAGACGGTCAGGCTCCAGGTCCCAGCAGCTCGTCAGCAGCTGTCTTTCCACTGAAGATGACGTCATTCACTGACACGCCATCATAGCAGGAACCCATCAGAGACAGCGGCAGATTCTTCTTCTTTATGAAGCCGCGCATGGACTCTGGAAACAAGACAACAAGTCACTGCACAAGGACGAACGAGTGAGACGATGTCGGCTGACGTGTCCGCTAATACCCACCGACTCTCAGGTAGTGGCCGAGGTGATACTGAGGAATGCAGTCCTGAGGAGACAAGACAACGCCACTGTTACCACAGTCTGACGGCACAGAGCCACAGACGCTCCCGGACGGCGGCTCAGTCTCACCCTCTGCAGTGCGACTCGACTCCAGCTGGGTGCTGCAGTGACGCCCAGATGGCTGCGAACCGCCTCAGTGGCTCGTGCTAGAAGATCCTCCTCTGTTACTGCTTCTGGGGCCCCAAATACTTCCTGGAACCAGGCTCCTCCCATCATCACCTAGGAGACAAAAAGCAGGTCAGTGTCGTGGGCGTTACTGAGCCTGATGACGCTCTTAAGCTGGAAGGATCCAGGGTTCCATGGACTTGGTGCTTGACAAGTACTTAAAATGGAATAAGTTACTGTATAATTGGGATGGAATTAATTCCTGGCTCGGCCACACGGGGGCGCGTGCGCCACCGTGGAGCTCTGGAGGCTCTGAAGCCTTTACAAAAGTCTGCTGGTGCTTTGGAATCAAAGAGTTGACATGTTGTGTTGCAGCCAAACACAATTATAACACAACACATGAGACAGAAGTGAAAGTACTGCGTCATGACATCAGATCAAGTACTTGAGGATGTGACGTGTACCGGAAGGAGTAATGAATAAGACCTGAAGGAAACGTGAGTCTTCTATGTTCCTGCGTAGAAACACGTGTGTAGTTGGCCGACACGCTTCTGACACGTCCACGTTACATGCTTGTGAGACCAAAGTCTTCCTGTGGCGTCGCAGACGTGTAACTGCGAGGGAAACCATCAGTCCCACCTCCCACTGCAGTGAGGGTCGTGATGGCAGAGTGGCGCCGTGGTGAACTCAGGAAAACAAGATGGCGGCCAAAGCCTCGTTGAGTATAAAACGACTTAATAAATCTCCAGTGTTTGGCAGTGCAGTAAACCTTGCATTGTCCTCTTGGCGCTGTTAGAAAGTTTTCTAGAGTCTGCAGGAACCCTGAATAATCTCAGATAATCCCACAATCTGTACCGTCAGTCTGGTTGTGTGTCCATCAGGTCTGTTGTGTTGAGGGAATGGAACCGAGTCATAGGCCACACCCAGTAAACCCTGATCCTCTGACGATGGAACCAGGTGACCAAAACCCTGAGAAAACAAATGGACAAAGGAGTACACACACACACACACACCACTGTGATTCTCCTTCCTTAAAGCTCAGAAACAGCTGTGGTGCGACTGAGTTGATCAGAGCTGCAGTGTGTGTGTGTGTGTGTGTGTGTGTGTGTGTGTGTGTGTTAGTGAGAGAGAGAGAGATTCTCTAGTTCTCACCGTAACAGGAAGCACAGAACCTTCATACTCCAGATTTACCACAGCAACTGTTACCATGGAGATCTCCTGCAGCTCCTTGATGAGAGGCTGACAGGAGGAGGGCAGGACTGAGGAGAGAGCTGAGGACCCCCCCCCCCCACACACACACACACACACACACCATTGTGATTCTCACTGTATTTGAACAAGTTACACCACCTTCAACCTCAACATCTCTGAGTCATTCACAATGACCTGAATATAGAAGGACTGTAAACAAGGTCACATGACCTCAGTTCCTGCTGGGTGTTTATGAAAGGAAGTGGACCTCTCAGACAGAACCGAGCCGTTTCCAGCAGCCACTTGGACATGACGTAGTAGGTAAACATGTTTAGTAACACGCGTGTTAAACAAGAGGATTCAGAGCCACATTCTGGTACCAACACTTGCCTTTAGCAGGTAGAGCAGAGATGATGTGGTCAGCTGATACGATCCCATCCTCCAAATGGATCTACACATACACACACACACACACACACACACACACACACACACACACACACACACACACACACACACACACACACACACACACACACACAAGACATCTTAGCGTGTTAGCATGATGAGCAGATACAGATGGGCGGGCCTAGGAAGAGCAAACGTCATTGAGTCTCTACACCCATTGGACAGTCATACAGGTCAGGTGACAAGAGTCATGTGACAGTTACCGTCCAGCCAGACGTGGAGGGACAGATGTGTTGAACAGGTGCGTCCTGCTGCAGCTGCACTTTCCCGCTCTGCCGCAGGTTCTCCACGATGGCCTCAGGAAGTGACTCCACGCCACGCCTCAGCGACCACTGAGCCCACGACTCCTTCATGGACCTCTGACTCAGAGGCCCAGGGGGGACCGCAGGACCAGGACCTGCAGGTGTACACAACTGCAGCTGTGACACCCACAACAACAGAGTCACGGAGTGCTGGCCTGAACGAACGCCGACGTGTCAGACCGGAGTCTGGCTGACCCTTCTGGGCATGTGAGAGAGGGCAGATCTACCTGGACCGGATCCTGAACTGGGAGTGTCAAGGGACCCCGAGACTGATCACTAGTGATCCTTCTAGGACCGCATCCGTTCTAACGAGGCTCCAACAACACCACACATCCGAGACCCAGCGGGGCACAGACGAGGCCTTACGAGTTCATTTGAGGAAAAGAGGGGAACCATACAGATCCAGAACCAAGCCAGACCAGCTGAAAGGCTTCAGAGTTCCATAAAACTGGTTTTACAGAAGACACAGCAAAGACAAACTACATCCAGAGCTGCCAAGTTCCAGAAAATCCCAAGAGTGAGACCTCTGGTCAGTGCGCCCTTTTAATACCAATTTAAATGGATTTCGTGGAATTTGAGCAAATCTCAAGTTTGGCAAATGAGCGTGTGAAATGGCAAGTGTGGCGTGAAAAGAGGCTTAACTGCGTGACTCTCACTCTCAAAGCGTGAGACTTGGCAGCTCTGCATCATCAAACCAGGAAATGAAGCAGGAAATGTTCTCCGTGGCTGCGTCCGAATTGCCAAGTGCCAACCTACGTCCTCCTGCTACGACCTACCGCTACAGGCTTCTCCTACAACCTGAACACGGCGGCACCATTCAGACACCCCAAGATTGGTGGTGAAGCACGACCTCTGCTGGCAGAGCACAGATACCACAATTAGGTAGACAGCACCAACGAAAGCCCCACCTGCTGGCCTGACTGTGGTACTGCACTCCACTCTGAACGCACCTTTCCCTCATTCTCTATTATTAAGCACATGAACGCACCTTTAGTCATCAACAACGACTATAAATGTTGGTGTTCATCAGAATGGGAGACTGTTGGTGGCGCTAACTTGGCTTGCAGGTCCACAAGTTTTTAGGGGACAAAGAAGAAGTCCGCGGTGCATTGTGGGCCATAGGTTGCTCCGTAGGATGCACCTGAACCGACCAACAATGTGGGCGTGTTTAGGCTGGAATTTAGGTTGAGAAGTAGGTCGCTACTCACGCCAGTTGTGGTTTGGGACAGCCTACGACCTGCTCTGAGACCTACCATCCGACCTACTTGGTAATTCGGATGCAGCGCTGTTGTCTTATAGTACTACTTTGTTCCTCCAGCGGTGATATTGAGCCACTGCAGTGGTTCTACTCTGAGCCGCTGACCTGGAACCGGGCCGGACCGGCACCACGCAGGGAACCTGGAACCCGCTCAGCTATCTCTCGCTCTGTCACCACCACAGCTGGGAACTTAAATCTTCAGGTCAATAAAGAGTTCCGCCCCCAGGTTCATGCTCAGGAGGTGAGCACTTCCCTGCTCATGAGGAGGACTCTGGTCACATGCTGCCCCCTATGGGTCTGGAGTGTGACATTTGTAAATCTGGGACACCAAACAGGAAGTGACTCTGCCTCGTTCCACACACCTGATTTGGGCTGCAGGTTCATTCTGTATTATTTCTTTTATTCATGGACTTCAGCAGGTTCATTTGTCATCAATCAGCCCTAAAAAAAGAGAGAAATTCACCAGCTTTGTCCTCCGGAGACGAGGAGACGAACATGACTGCAGGTTTCCACCTATAAACTCTGCTCATTCATCTGAGTTGATGTCTCTGTTTATTTCTGTTTGTGCTGGAACATCGGTTCCTTTAACAGGTGGAGAAACACTGAGGTTGTTGGTGTGGGACTGGGTTCTACCAGAGAAATGTTCCTGCCTCCACCACAGACAGGTCTCTCTCTCTTTCACCCACACACACACCCACTCAAACTCTTCCTCTTACAACTTACTAAGGGTTAATGACATGCTGCCACAAATCTTTTGTTCTTGAGAAAGGAGAGTGTGTGCGTGTGTGTACGTGTACATGTGTGCGAACGTGCACATGCATGTGTATGTATGTGTATGTGTACATGCATGTGTGCGTGTGTGTACCTGAACCCAGCAGCATGCCCAGGGTCAGGGAACCTCTGCGCTGCTCTGCATTGTAGAGGGGAGGGAAACAAGAGCGCACACTCAACTTCCTGCAGTCTCCTGAAAAAACACCTCGGCACAAACTGTCTCCAGCGATGTCTGCCAGCTTATCACACACACACACACACACACACACACACACACACACACACACACACACACACACACACACACACACACACACGATGAATACAAGGCAACAGCTATGGTCCAAAAGGTAGACTTCTGTTGATATGAATGAATGTCATAGAATGATAAAGGGTGACTGGTCCGGTACCAGGGTGGTACCGCACCAGTACCAGAGTGGTACCGCACCAGTACCAGAGTGGTACCGCACCAGTACCAGAGTGGTACCGCACCAGTACCAGTGTGGGAGCCCAGCTCACCTCTTGTCCCAATCTCCGAGAGATGAACGAGTGGATGGTCTCGTCGTCCTGCTTGCTCTTCTTCACCAGCATCTCTGTGGCGAGGCTGAACACCAGGGGACGGGAGAAGGGAGGGACGGTCCTCAGGAGCCCGCTGAAGGACAGGGACAGAGGGGAGCAGAGGAGGACAGGCGTCTGTGACATGCATGTCTAGTTGTGTTTGACGCCTCCAGAGCGACTGAAGATGGAGGTATGGGACGGTGAAGCTGAGCAGCGGCAGCCGGTCTCACCTGAGGCCTGAGGGCATCCGATGAAGCTGCCGGTTCACATACAAGTACCGGTTCTGAGAGGCAACGTGACTGGAGGTGACCGGCAGGATCTCCCCCGCCAGACCCAGGTCCTCCACCTGCACGCACGCACACACGCACACACACAAAAACTTTAAAAGATTTCAATTAATGTCCCCAAAAAGTCCCCAACTGTCAATACAGACCGACTGATGGGGAGGATCCACCAGTGACGGAGGGAACATGAACTGGTGATCCCACAGGATCCCACAGGATCCTACTGGTGGAACACCAGCCGCTTTCATCCAGAGAGAGATTAGGACCCCAATAATCCAAGATGGACCCAAATAAAGATGGAGGCAACTGTGTGAACAACCTGAGAACCCAGGACACCTCCTCACCCCCCTCACCCTCTACTTCAGGGGTCTTCTATTCATAAAAGTCTTCAAGCTTGCGTCCGGAGGCCTGTCGCAGTTTTTTATGAGCACTGATTTCCCTGCGAGGCGACGCCTGCGTGCCAGCCAGCAGTGGAGGTGTGTCTGTCTGCTCAGCTATGAGCTTCAGATCAAATGGAGCAGCCTACATTCCAAGAATACTTCAACAGAATTTATTGTCTGTTTTCTCCACATTAACCTTAAACCTCTTGTCCAGCAGGGGGCCCCACAGGTCTTAAAGTGCATTCAATAATATCTCAACACTCGTCAGTCATTTGTCCATCAACATCAAACATGTGACAAAATCCTTCTGTTTCAAGTTAGCACTTTGCTATTCAGCTGCACACAACAATACAAAGTAAAACCTGCTGCTGCTGACGATTAGTATCATTTTATTTTTTTAGTATTTGTCTGGATCCGGACTGCGATCCGCCGATTGGCGACCGCTGCTCGACACCCTCCTCACCCTCTACACCCTCCTCACCAGCTACACCCTCCTCACCAGCTACACCCTCCTCACCCTCTACACCCTCCTCACCAGCTACACCCTCCTCACCCTCTACACCCTCCTCACCAGCTACACCCTCCTCACCAGCTACACCCTCCTCACCCTCTACACCCTCCTCACCAGCTACACCCTCCTCACCAGCTAGACCCTCCTCACCCTCTACACCCTCCTCACCCTCTACACCCTCCTCAACCTCGACACCCTCCTCACCAGCTAGACCCTCCTCACCCTCTACACCCTCCTCACCAGCTAGACCCTCCTCACCCTCTACACCCTCCTCAACCTCAACACCCTCCTCACCCAATACACCCTCCTCAACCTCCACACCCTCCTCAACCTCTACACCCTCCTCACCCAATACACCCTCCTCAACCTCCACACCCTCCTCAACCTCAACACCCTCCTCACCCAATACACCCTCCTCAACCTCCACACCCTCCTCAACCTCTACACCCTCCTCACCAGCTACACCCTCCTCAACCTCTACACCCTCCTCACCAGCTAGACCCTCCTCACCAGCTACACCCTCCTCACCCTCTACACCCTCCTCACCAGCTACACCCTCCTCACCAGCTACACCCTCCTCAACCTCTACACCCTCCTCACCAGCTAGACCCTCCTCACCCTCCTCACCAGCTAGACCCTCCTCAACCTCTACACCCTCCTCACCAGCTAGACCCTCCTCACCCTCCTCACCAGCTACACCCTCCTCACCCTCTACACCCTCCTCACCTGCTAGACCCTCCTCACCAGCTAGACCCTCCTCACCCAATACACCCTCCTCAACCTCCACACCCTCCTCAACCTCTACACCCTCACCAGCTACACCCTCCTCAACCTCTACACCCTCCTCACCAGCTAGACCCTCCTCACCCTCTACACCCTCCTCACCAGCTACACCCTCCTCAACCTCTACACCCTCCTCACCAGCTAGACCCTCCTCACCCTCTACACCCTCCTCACCAGCTAGACCCTCCTCACCAGCTAGACCCTCCTCACCAGCTAGACCCTCCTCACCCTCTACACCCTCCTCACCAGCTAGACCCTCCTCACCAGCTAGACCCTCCTCACCAGCTAGACCCTCCTCACCAGCTAGACCCTCCTCACCCTCTACACCCTCCTCACCAGCTACACCTTCCTCAACCTCTACACCCTCCTCAACCTCCATACCCTCCTCAACCTCTACACCCTCCTCAACCTCCATACCCTCCTCAACCTCTACACCCTCCTCACCCTCTACACCCTCCTCAACCTCCATACCCTCCTCAACCTCGACACACTCTTCACTCTCCTCACCCTCTACACACTCCTCACAAGGAGGTTCTGGATTCCCCGTGTCTCACTGGGTTCTCCAGGTGCTCCAGCTAGTAAGGTAGGTAAGTGTGTGAGTGGTGGTCTACATGTGGTCATGGGGCCTGTCCTGGTCCCTCAGGGTCCTGTAGACTCGCACCCTTCATCCACCTGGTGTTCAGCTGCTCAACCACCTCGTACTGCAGGGTCTCAGTACCTGTACTGCACTTTCACTTGGATTTGAAGTTGTTTTTTTACTGATGTCACAAGAATTTTTTCCTAATGACCTTTTTAGCAACTATCCTGCCTTCTATGGTCACTCTGCATGGAAGTGAGAGACTGTTTTTGACGCGCTCATAAACGACTGTCCATACGCTCGTCCATGTTCGGGTGACGTTCCCCTTTTTATTGACGAAAAAGGTCACAACAAGACATGACTTAATTGCTGCAAAAAGAAACTAATAAAAGGATGCTGTGGGAAAACAAAGAAGTGAGGCGAGGTGAGTGAGCCTGGCGAGCGAGCGATTGAGCGGTAAAAACCGCATGGCCCTCCACCTCCATGCGTCACCTGAGTACCTGCACCAGTGATTCTAAAGAAAATGCTCTCCTGCCTGACGAAAACCCAAGAGACAGACACATAAAGAGATGTGGCTCCTATAACCTTGACATGAGACAGACCGGATCCTGAGAATCAAAGTTTAAGTTGAATTTATTTTCTTGTACAAGAAGGAGCGTTTAACAACGCGACCCACGAGTGAGGTCAGAGACCAGACCCCCTTGGAGGCTAACGGTTGGTTTATGGACCTCACAACTGGGCGTTCCTGCTCTCTCCTGCTCATACAGACACGTTCCACACACGTGGTCTCTAAGATGGCCGGCTGAAGATCTCTGGATCAAGGGGGCCTCGTCTCCTCACCCTCCAGTCCTTTATGACCCCCACTAACCGATGCAGACTGCAGGACAAACCAGAACCGCCAACATTGCGTGAGAACAGGAAGTTGACAGCAGCTGAGGCCGTTTCTCAAACATGAACTCCTCCTCAACTCATGGATGTGTTTCTGTCTTCAGGTTTTAAAAGCTGATGTCACGCATTCATGATTTTCCACACGGATGCTTGATGACATCCCATCTGACTCATTCATTCATTCACCCTTAACTCACTCATCCACACCTCCCTCCCTCATTCATCAGACGCTGGCTCCACTAGTAAACTCCTCCTTGTATTAAATATGAATTAAAACTCTGTTGTAGTCCAGCATGGCTGCAGCCTGGTTCCCATGGTAACACTCACCATGTTGAGCGTGTTCCGTCCCACTGCCCCGGCAGGTCGAATCCCTCTGGGTCCGTGCTCAAACACCGCCCCATCCGCCCTGCGGGTCGACCACAACCAGCCTCCGAAACGTCCACTGGACTCCAAGAGAATCACCTGAAGAAGAACACGGCGCAGAGACAGAGGCGCCAGAGTCAGGCGGTTCAGTCTGGAGCGAACTCATCAATAACGACGTCAACATCAGAAGCCGGTGGCAACCGGGAGGGGGACGGTCCTCTGACAGAACTTCCAGACAGGAAGCGACAAATATCACCACGGACAGATCCCCTCTCCGGTTTGGTGCTTTTGTTCTTACTGCTACTGAACATCCTGTGATGTCACTGATGAGGTGTTACGACCTCCACATCCACAGCCAGATTGTGTGCGTGCGTGCGTGCGTGTTACCTTGGTAACCTGGGGGCTCTTGCAAAGGTAGTACGACGCTGCCAGACCCCCGATGCCCCCCCCCAGGACAGCAACTGATCTCATTGCCTGGAAACACAACCGGGAGAAGTGAGGAAGCACAAGACCGTCGTCTGATGATGGCGTCCTCGTGACAAAGCTAAACATGGCAGCTATAGTGAGGCGTGGCGGCGGGGCATCTGCTATCTGCTCGGGTCAGAGGGAGTGTCTGGTCTGGGCCCCCTGATACGGGACACTTTGGTTATCAGACTGAGGACGCGTTGAACTCAAGGGACCCCTGAGACAGTTACTGTTTTAGGCCCTGAGCAGCCCCCCCCCCCCCAAACCCACTGAGCCCATGTAGACCCCCAGACCCTTGTGGGATCGGGAGTGAGAAGCTGGTCATTGTTCTGCGGCCTGGATGGAACGTGTTCTGTTCCTCGCCGGTCTGAGGTTTCGTTCCAGCCCCTCAGAGCAGCACCCGTGGATCAGGGGAGCCACCAGAACCAGGAGCAGTGGTCGTGATCAGACCTGCAGGTCCACAAAGGTCCTGAGTAACTTCAGCAGTTTTGGGAAAATGCAGTGAACATCTGGTCCTTGGCCTGGCGCCGCCGCCCCCCCGCTGCTGGACTTGGACTGGGTGGAGGCGGAAGGTGGAGATCCAGAGCTGATTTTGATGAGGTTCTTTCAGAGGAGTAACAACAGTAAACGCTGGAATACCACAGAGGGTCTCTTAGCAACAGGGCTGCCTTCCTGTCACGAGTTTAATCTTTCAAAATAAAATGCAGCTCCTTCAAACCAGAGGAGCGTTGAGAGTTTGCGAGTATAAAAAAGTTGTTCATGTAACTTCTGCTGAACCAGAGTTTAGCAGCAACGAGCAACAGGTGCTCGAGTGACGTCAACGTTACCTGTATAATTACATAAATGTAACAGTCACAAGCCGCGCGCCTGACACACACACACACGCACGCACGCGCGCGCGCGCACACACACACACACAGTAACTCCAGCATGAACCAGGAACTCTGAAATTACGTTTCCCCACCTGATTTCCTCCTGCTGATGTTAAGGTTGATACCTCTCTCTATGTGTGTGTGTGTGTGTGTGTGTGTGTGTGTGTGTCTCTCTCTCTCTCTCTCTCTCTCTCTCTCTCTCTCTCTCTCTCTCTCTCTCTCTCTCTCACACACACATCGGAACACTTCCCTACACAAGAACGACGCCAGTAGAAGGTGTCAGGTGTTACCTCCAAGTGTGACCGGTTCCACGAGAGAAGGGCTCCGAGCTCCCAGACACTCCGCGGCCGTCTGCCTCTTCCTCCTCCCCGGCGTGCAGGGTCGGACAAGCAAGACCTCAAAGCACCGCCGCCCCCAGCGGGCAGGAGGTGCGACTGCACCCCCTCCTGATCCTGAGGACCGTCATCGATGGAGTCTGCCAGGTTCCTCTGAGACGCTGAAATAAAGAAACAAGGAGGTTTGTCTGAGTGTCCTCGGCTTCAGTCAGTCTGTCCATTCCCTGACTTGAAGGGTCTGTGTGAGTTTGCATGAGTGTGTAAGCGTGTGTGTGCGTGTGTGTGTGTATGTCTATTCTCAGGAGCAGACACCTCCTCCAGATTGACCCCTTGTTGATGGCTCCTCCGACCTGCACCCACTGCCCTTCTTCTTTGTTCACATCCCATCCATCATCCCTCCATCATCCATCCCTCCATCATCATCCATCCATCATCCATCCCTCCATCATCATCCATCCATCATCCATCCCTCCATCATTCATCCATCCAGCATCCCTCCATCATCCATCCATCCATCATCCATCCATCCATCCTCCATCCATCATCCATCCCTCCATCATCCATCCATCCAGCATCCCTCCAGCATCCATCCATCCATCCCTCCATCATTCATTCATCCCTCCATCATCCATCCATCCATCCCTCCATCATTCATCCATCCAGCATCCCTCCATCATCCATCCATCCATCATCCATCCAGCATCCCTCCATCATCCATCCCTCCATCATCCATCCATCCAGCATCCCTCCATCATCCATCCATCCTCCATCCATCCATCATCCATCCCTCCATCATCCATCCCTCCATCATTCATCCATCCAGCATCCCTCCATCATCCATCCATCCATCCATCCTCCATCCATCCATCATCCATCCCTCCATCATCCATCCATCCATCATCCATCCATCCATCCATCCATCCCTCCATCATTCATCCATCCAGCATCCCTCCATCATCCATCCATCCATCCATCCAGCATCCCTCCATCCAGCATCCCTCCATCATCCATCCCTCCATCATCCATCCATCCAGCATCCCTCCATCATCCATCCATCCATCCATCCTCCATCCATCCATCATCCATCCCTCCATCATCCATCCATCCAGCATCCCTCCATCATCCATCCATCCATCCATCCTCCATCCATCCATCATCCATCCCTCCATCATCCATCCCTCCATCATCCATCCCTCCATCATTCATCCATCCAGCATCCCTCCATCATCCAGCCATCCATCCATCCTCCATCCATCCATCATCCATCCCTCCATCATCCATCCATCCATCCATCCATCCCTCCATCATTCATTCATCCCTCCATCATCCATCCATCCATCCCTCCATCATGCATCCAGCATCCCTCCATCCAGCATCCCTCCATCATTCATCCCTCCATCATCCATCCCTCCATCATCCATCCATCCAGCATCCCTCCATCATCCATCCATCCAGCATCCCTCCAGCATCCATCCATCCAGCATCCCTCCAGCATCCATCCATCCATCCCTCCATCATTCATTCATCCCTCCATCCATCCATCATCCATCCAGCATCCCTCCAGCATCTATCCATCCATCCATCCATCATCCATCCCTCCATCATTCATCCATCCAGCATCCCTCCATCATCCATCCATCCATCATCCATCCATCCAGCATCCCTCCAGCATCCATCCATCCATCCATCCTCCATCCATCCATCATCCATCCCTCCATCATCCATCCCTCCATCATCCATCCCTCCATCATTCATCCATCCAGCATCCCTCCATCATCCATCCATCCATCCATCCTCCATCCATCCATCATCCATCCCTCCATCATCCATCCATCCATCCATCCCTCCATCATTCATTCATCCCTCCATCATCCATCCATCCATCCCTCCATCATGCATCCAGCATCCCTCCATCCAGCATCCCTCCATCATTCATCCCTCCATCATCCATCCCTCCATCATCCATCCATCCAGCATCCCTCCATCATCCATCCATCCAGCATCCCTCCAGCATCCATCCATCCAGCATCCCTCCAGCATCCATCCATCCATCCCTCCATCATTCATTCATCCCTCCATCCATCCATCATCCATCCAGCATCCCTCCAGCATCTATCCATCCATCCATCCATCATCCATCCCTCCATCATTCATCCATCCAGCATCCCTCCATCATCCATCCATCCATCATCCATCCATCCCTCCATCATTCATCCATCCAGCATCCCTCCATCATCCATCCATCCATCATCCATCATCCTTCCCTCCATCATCCATCCATCCATCATCCATCCATCATCCATCCAGCATCCCTCCAGCATCCATCCATCCATCCCTCCATCATTCATTCATCCCTCCATCCATCCATCATCCATCCATCCGCTGTTGGACGTTCCGCCTCCTTCTTGAAGCTCAGTTGTCCTCAGACGCGTCATGGCTCTGATAATCGTGTCAGTCCTGTGACGTCACTGAGGTCTGTGACCACGAGGGGACGACACAAAGACACATAAAAACCTTCATCAGAACTTCTCTTCTGCTCAGCCGGAGTTCACCACGACGGTGAGTTGCAGATACTTCCTCCCCTGCCACGGACACCATGTCGTTGGTTCCTATTGTTTGTTGCCTGGTTATGAAACAGGAAGAAGAAGGACTCGAGCCTGCCGAGCTTCCGTCTTGGCTCAGGAGGAACCCCCCAACGTGAGGGCAAGGACCGAACACCTTCATGAACCAGTGATGATTCTCATTTGCAGTATCATCACAAGTCTGATGGTTTCATGTGCGTCAGGTGAGCTTCCTGCTCCTGCAGGTTGGACCAGGATCAACTTCAGACTTCAGACCCTTTGAGTGCATGAAGAAGCTTTGACAGCGACGGCCCAACGCCAGCTGTTGGCTGCAGAGAAGCCACTTCCTCTTCCTGTAGATTTGAAGACCAACACACACATTTAAGACCGATTGAAGACTTTTATGACTTCATTATTACACGGGGTTCAACTACTGGCCCCGGGCCAACAAGATGGCCGTAGGATAACCTGTTTAATGTTTCATTGTCTTGGTGTATAATGTATGTATTTGTGGCCAAAGGCTCCAAGTTACAGCTCCACGGGCCATGACTCCACCCCCACAATCTGTGTTGTGATTGGCCAGCTCCTTCAAGCCAGTCAGAAACCCAGACCAGTTCACCAGCCCAGGAAGCCTGAGAGAGACACCCCTGTGGATGGAGCATGCGAGGATGGAAGTAGGGGGCGGGGATAATGACAGTCACGCCCCTTGTGATGCTTTGGGGGCCGCAAATCTGAGAACCACTGACCCCCGTCAACGTTGTTTCAGTCCTTGGTTAGTAGGAACACCAGGGACCCAAATGCACATCAAACACACAAACACCGACAGAAGTGAGTTCCTCATGACGTGGCCCCTTTAAATCTGAGCTGCTGCCAGGGTCTTTCTGCCAATCAGGGAAGAGCCGGCTCCTGATTGGCTGGCAGCTCATGCAGACCAGAGCAACAGCCAGTCACGGTTCCTGGTTGCACAGTGGATTCGGTGCCTTTACTTTCAGATGACCTTTGTTTTGTTTATGGGGTCAGTTCTCACCCTTCAGGTGACCAGGGGTCATGTGACCTGTGATGCACGCTGAAGCAGGCGTGAAGGCACTGTGGAAGCTGAGCGTTAGCAGCATGTGAGCTGCAGGCTAACGTCATCCTGACAAGGCATGAGGTCATGATCAGGTTAGTAGGAAGAAAAGCGGAGATCTGATGTTTGTTTGACTTTGGTGTGCAAAAGTATACTCTTTATTCTTATTATATATCCAACTTTATTTTGCCCCAAACCCTCCCCTCCACCCAGCCCCCACAGCCGGTGACATTCCCATGTCACCAGTTACTGTCACTGTTACAATAGCCAATCAGAGCTCACCTGCAGAAAGAAGGCAACCAAACAAAGAAGAGCAGAAAAAAGGGTTACTTTCAGTTTGTTTTTTCTTGTTAAATAGTAATAAATACATTGAGATGCAGTGGTTCTTACTTTATCCTTTTCTCTTAAGCAGAAGGGTTAAAAAGTTTTTTAATTTCTGTTTCTATTTCTTTTTATTTCTTTATTGATCTGTGTTGGATCTTTAGCAGCAATCCGGACCAGTTGTCATGGTGATTAGCAGCACAGAGAGGAGGAGCTGTCTGGAGGAGAAACACAACAGGAGAAGGAGGAGAGGAAGAGGAGAGCAGGGAGAGAGGGAGGATGAGGAGAAGATCCCTGTGAGCGCCAGGAAGGCATCAGTGTCCTGTCACCTTCTCTTCCCTCCACCTCCCTCCCTCCCGCTCTCCATCCCGTGTCATAAACCAGGCGGAGAGCGACAGACGGAGGACACAAACTCAAAGAAAAAGTCGAAAAGACCAGAGAGAGAATCCATGAGTCCTGAATCACACACACGGTGGCGTTTTCTCCTGTTGAAACCGGCTTCTGTCTTCTTGATGCAGCAGTATATCTGTGTGTGTGTGTGTGTGTGTGTGTGGGGGGGGGGGGTGAGACTGCTCGTCTCTAAAAGCTGCAAATATGAATGTACTAAAGTTGAAACTAACCAGTGTGAACATGAACGTGTGCTCTCCTTCCACTTACAGCCTCCACATGGAGTGAAATAGAAAAGCACGGCTCCGCTCTTTCCTCTTCATCCTCCTCCTCCTCTCCAGGCTCAAACAACCAAGTAGAACACACAACTCCTCAAACCACAGAAAAATCAAATAATATTAAACAACAATAATAATATTAATAAAAACAAACTTGTCACAATCATTCCTTTCCAATTACAGTCGCAACAAAAGACAAAAAAAAGACAAAAAAACAAAAATAAAACAGGATCAAAGGAGAGTTTCCCAGCATCCTCCTCCTTCCTCCTCCTCCTCTCATGCAGTACAAACTGTCTCCTTCAGCACAAAGTTCACCTCTTTGTCTCTGAACTCTGGCTGTTTGTGTGTAGTTGTAGTTAAAATTGTATGGCTTTAGGGCATGGTTCAGGTTTTATCAAGAGTTGGCTGGCCCCTCGTCTGAGTCCGGCCTCCCTCTGCCCCCTGCAGCGGGGTTATTGTTGTTGGAGGCAGGGTAGTAGTCCTCAGGGGGGGGGGCTTGTGGCCCTGGGGCGGTGGGGGCCGTCCGAGTCCGGAAGGCGGACAGTCCAATTGGCAGAGCAAGGGGCAGGGAGGCAGAGCCAAACTGAGAGGCCTCCATGGAAGACACCGCCCCCAGGTGGTGCAGCCCTAGGGACACGCCCACATCCATGCTGTCACTCATCTGGGGCGAGGATCCCTGCTGGCCTCCCCCTCCTCCGATGCCCGTCTGTCCACCCTGCCGCAGGCCACGCCCACCGTTCCCGTGGTGGGAGTAAGTTGGGTGGGGGTGATGGGGCGGGTCCAGGAAGTGGCGCTGGTGTTGTTGGGAGGGAGCCGGCTTGTGGAGCAGCAACTGGGTGTATGCTGGGTCCTGACCCCCACCTCCACCATCACTGCCCGGCCACATCCTCATCTGCTGCTGGGAGGGAGCCTGGTGGGGGGAACCAACACACACAGGTGAGACAAACTCATCCCCTCACTCCCTCGCTCACTCACTAACTCCCTCACTCCCTCCCTCCCTCACAGACTCACTAACTCACTCACTGACTCACTCCCTCGCTCACTCTCTTGCTCACTGACTCACTCCCTCCCTCCCTGACTCACTCACTCCCTCCCTCCCTCAGTTACCCACACCCTCCCTCACTGACTCACTCCCTCCCTCCCTCACTGACTCCCTCCCTCCCTCCCTCGCTGACTCACTCCCTCACTGACTCACTCCCTCCCTCCCTCACTCACTCCCTCCCTCGCTCACTGACTCACTCACTCCCTCCCTCCCTCACTCACTCACTGACTCACTCCCTCCCTCACTGACTCACTCACTCCCTCCCTCATTTACTCACTCGCTCACTGACTCACTCCCTCACTGACTCCCTCCCTCCCTCACTGACTCATTCACTCCCTCCCTCCCTCCCTCCCTCCCTCAATCACTCGCTCACTGACTCACTCCCTCACTCACTGACTCACTACCTCACACACTAACTCCCTCACTGACTCACTCACTCGCTCGCTCATATCAGTCAGGAACAGGCGGGTCCGTTCCTCAGACCACCAAAGATGTTGGATGCAGCTGGAATCACAATGCCGTGATTCACATGATCAGACTTGCGTGTGTACCCGTGTGCATCACTAACTAGGACTGACCGACTGGATCATCCATCAACCAGAACCAACCCTCCACTAAACAGGGAGGAGGAACAAGACGAAGGAAAATGAGTTCTGAGCGCTGGAGACTTGCGGGTCCCGCTGGTGTTCACTCACCTACCGGACCGACTGAGCCTGAGCTGAGAGCTGCAACAGCCCTGCAAAGACGGGAGGTCACAGAATCTCTTTAAGAGAGCTTCTGCTTGGAGTCTGTGGTTGGTGTTGAACTGTCCTGATTCTACCGCCATCATCTGATGCTAGTGCTCGTTTAGTGCTCTGAGATTAGCAGGACAAAATATTACAAACATCTCAAACAGACAGACTAAATGTTACAAGCCTCCAGAGTTCTGCAGCATTAGTTTGATCCTGTGTTACAGGACAAGGGAATCAACTACGGAGGGAACGCTAGGAGAACCTCACGAGGCTGTAGGACACAGGCTCGGGAGCACTAATGACGTGTACGGAGCGTCAGTGATATTCTCCTCGTTTGCTGACGTCAGTCGACATGTCGGAGGCACAAACGGAGGATGTACGACGTGTGAATGTAAGAAACTCCAATTCAAAAAACAAGCAGGTGGATCTGTGTTGATCCTGCTAGCTGGTCCTTCACTGCACATGCAGCAGAACTGATGGGAGAGTCATGAAAAAACGAGAGTGGGGACGAGTGTATGAGTTGTATTAGTGAGCTGTGTAAATATGGACCACAGAGCACAAACGAGAGATGGAGCCATGTTAGCTTAGCGTCGATCTACAAGATGGAAACATTTGACTTCTGCTCCGGATTCATCAGAATGAAACTCTCAAAGCTGCTTCAAAAAACAGCAACAGCTCCAGTCCTGATTACAGTAACCAAACGCTGCTCTTGTTTCTAGGCAGATCACTGCGGTGGAACGTTTTGACTCTGGTCGGTAAATAAATTCTTCTACCATCAAAGTCCTCAACAGTCAGGCTCCTTCATCCCTGACAGAGCTCCTAGTCCCCTATGATCCAGCTAGAACCCTTCACTCCCAGGATGCAGGGTTCCTGCTGGTTCCTAGAGTTCTAACAGTAGAATGGAGCCAGAACCTTCAGCTATCAGGCTCCTTCATCCCTGACAGAGCTCCTAGTCCCCTATGATCCAGCTAGAACCCTTCACTCCCAGGATGCAGGGTTCCTGCTGGTTCCTAGAGTTCTAACAGTAGAATGGAGCCAGAACCTTCAGCTATCAGGCTCCCCTCCTGTGGAACCGTCTCCCAGTTTCAGTCCAGGACCCAGACCCCCTCTCTAGGTTTAAGAGCAGACTTAAGACCTCCTTGTTGATCAGGCTTATAGTCAGGACTGCTTAGGCTGGCCCTTAGACTGCTGCTATAGGCTCAGACTGCTGGGATCTCCCATGATGCACTGGGCTTCTCTCTCCTCCTCCTGTCCTCATACGTGTTACTAACTCCTCTTCTTCTCCCCTCATCCCAGATCCTGGTGCTGCTGGAGGAGGCTCCAGACCTGGAGAGGCTCCAGCTGCCACCCGTAGCTCCAGGCAAGTCCTCTTAATGTCATACGTGTTTTGTGTGTAACCTGAAATGTGTCCAACATGTGGATGTGGAGGAAAAGATTTTGTGTAGAAACTTGAAACTTCCTCTTCTAAGCTCCAGGTGGAAGCTGTGCTGTAGGGACACTCCAGCATGAGGAGCTCGTCAGTGTGTACCTGAGGGCTGGTCATCTCGTAGTCTGAATGGGTAACAGCAGAGTTGTAGTAGCGGTTACTGTAGCGGTAGTTGCGGTTGTCATTGGAAGAACCACTTGAGCCACCTGGAAACAAAACAGATGAAGGTCACATGACTGTAAGTTCCCTGATGGGAGCCCAGATTGTTGATGTGGTGCATGCGTTTACCAGAGCTAGAGACAGAGCTAGTAGTGGAGGTTGAATGGGAGTGGTCCATGGCAGGAGAGGTGGATGTCGATGAACTGGTGTTGGTTCCTTCATCTGTGGTCTTCTTGAAGAAATTGTGCTGCAGGGCGTAGAATGGTGTGATGCGGCTTTTAGGGTCATAGTCCAGCATGCGCAGGATCAGGTCTGGAAGAGAAGCAATCAGGACAAGATGAGGATATTTGGTTTTGATCGCAGGATGTCAGAAGCCTTCAACAACAGTGAGTGTTATGAAAACAGATGCAGGGGGAGGTGAGACGGACGTGATCTCTGTGGCAGCTGCTCTGGTCTGCGTCCTACAGGAGGATCCAGGCTACAGGGACACTACCAGCATGAGCCGTCTCACTCTGTCCCATCAAGGCACTTGGAAGAATGCTTGAAGACAAATCTGTGCTCCCTTCATGTTCATCTGTCCATGGTTGGAGTGTCTGTCCATGGTTGGAGTGTCCATGGTTGGTGTGTCTGTCCATGGTTGGAGTGTCTGTCCATGGTTGGAGTGTCCATGGTTGGAGTGTCTGTCCATGGTTGGAGTGTCTGTCCATGGTTGGAGTGTCCATGGTTGGAGTGTCCATGGTTGGAGTGTCTGTCCATGGCTGGAGTATCCATGGTTGGTGTGTCCATGGTTGGAGTGTCTGTCCATGGTTGGAGTGTCTGTCCATGGTTGGAGTGTCCATGGTTGGAGTGTCTGTCCATGGTTGGAGTGTCCATGGTTGGAGTGTCTGTCCATGGTTGGAGTGTCCATGGTTGGAGTGTCTGTCCATGGTTGGAGTGTCCATGGTTGGAGTGTCTGTCCATGGTTGGAGTGTCTGTCCATGGTTGGAGTGTCCATGGTTGGAGTGTCTGTCCATGGTTGGAGTGTCTGTTCTTAGCTATCATGCTTGTAGGAGTGTACTGTAGTTCTCTAATGACCACCAGATGGCAGCAAAGCTTCACTCTTCACTTCATTCTATCTTGAGATGCAATCACAGATCAATAACAATGTAATAACAATCAAACATTCTTGTTTGAGCTCCATCTTGTGCCCTTGTGGTTCTGATTAAATCTTCCTCCACACTGCAAACATTTTCAACTGTTAAACCTAAAAAACATAGTTTAGACACCAAATTAAATCATTTTTGCCTACAACCTCATTAGTTTGCTTCACTTTCAAAAGCTAAGTTGAAAAATTTCGACTGCTGACTCTAAATTCATCCAGCAGTCAACACAGACGGGGTTTGCGTGTGAACTGCAGAGAAAACAGCCTTGGAGCAACGCCACACTCCTCCAGTCCAGCCCTCGCTGCCCCCCAGTTGAGCTTAGTTTCTCTTCAAGAGCACAACAGCGATGACACCTGTCAATAAAAACATGACCTGCTTCTTGGTGAATAAACGACAACAATAATTATAATAATATTAATAATGATCTTGGTGTTGGCACTGGCCACACTGGAACTCCCTCACCATTACCCAGTAAGATAAAGGCCCGTCAATCCCTCCCCATCAACAAAGGTAACAGTGGCCTCTGCTGCCAAAAGTGGGAATTACATCGGAACGACAGAGGCACCTCACAGTTCAAGCAGTGGAGAACCTCTATTTGAAGAACAGCAAACTTTGACCTGAGCCTGGGGATACAATAAGGCCACAACAGGAAGTGACATCATAATATAATAACATAATAATCATAATATCTGCTCGCCGGCATCAGAAGGAGGCCTCAGGATTTGTCCTACCTGTGAAGGTCACACCAGGTGTTTAGGGGACTCGTCTATTCCTCTAAGTACAACTGCTGGCTACTGAATTGGAAACACAATCTTCACAAACCAATGGCCAAAGGGCTGGTTTACCTTTAAACTTCAGGTAGTCACAGGGGGCGTGTCCTGGCTCCCCTGATCTCCGCCCCCCCGGACCCCCAGTTTCAACACCTAAAATCTCATGAAGACGCCGTGTGGCTGGGGGCTTGTACTCCTGGAAAACACACACACACTCACACGTGAGCAAACATGAATTCAGAAACCTCCATAATCTTCCATAAACACGATGAAGGAGAAAAACTGTATCGGTGAAGTGGATGTGGCTTCTGCGACAGCCAGAAGTCACCATATTTGGACGTGGTGGAGGAAAGCTACGCCTCTATCCTGACAGTCACACACTCTGAACCCCCCCGCATTACTGAAGAAGTCCCACAGCTGGAGATGGAGATCGTTAGTTAAATGTTTGCTGAGGTCATCAGGTGAGTTTGTGCTGGTCTCACATTGACCTCTCTTTGCAACTCGTAGAGTCGCCCCCTGCTGACCATTAGAAAGAAAGCAGACACAGGACTCTTAATCCTGGTTTATGCTACTGCGTCGTGTCGGCGCCATACTTACGCTGTTGACGTCAACCCTTACGCAGACCCTACGCAGACCCTACGCCGTAGCCTGACGTGCACCTCCAAAAAATCCTGACTATGCGTCGCGTCGATGCGTCGTGACGTGAACGTCAAGGACTGTGATTGGTCCGCTCAGAGAAGGTTGCCGAATGCATGAAGAGGGCTGCGTCCGAATTGCCAAGTGCCAACCTACGTCCTCCTGCTACGACCTACCGCTACAGCCTACTCCTACAGCCTGAACACGGCGGCACCATTCAGACACCCTAAGATTGGTGGTGAAGCACGACCTCTGCTGGCAGAGCACAGATACCGCAATTAGGTAGACAGCACCAATGAAAGCCCCACCTGCTGGCCTGACTGTGGTACTGCACTCCACTCTGAACGCACCTTTCCCTCATTCTCTATTATTAAGCACATGAACGCACCTTTAGTCATCAACAACGACTATAAATGTTGGTGTTCATCAGAATGGAGACTGTTGGTGGCGCTAACTTGGCTTGAGGGTCCACAAGTTTTTAGGGGACAAAGAAGAAGTCCGCGGTGCATTGTGGGCCATAGGTTGCTCCGTAGGATGCACCTGAACCGACCTACAATGTGGGCGTGTTTAGGCTGGAATTTAGGTTGAGAAGTAGGTCGCTACTCACGCCAGTTGTGGTTTGGGACAGCCTACCACCTGCTCTGAGACCTACCATCAGAACTACTTGGCTATTCAGACGCAGCGGAGGTGGAAGAACCTCCGCGACAAATATGTGCGTCTCTGGAAGAAAATGGCCACAAGAAGCCATGTTTGTCATGTTCAAAGTTGACAGTTTGATTCGTGACAGCCAACAGTCGTTCAAAGAAAAACACTGGACTTTCTGTTGTAAATAGTTTTGTTTTGGATCTGTCAAGAGCCCCCGAAACCATACAAAGACACAGCCACACCCCCTAGTGGCTTGGCGGTGAATTGCAGAGCAACACGTTCCCTCAACGCAGAAGTTCAAATGCTCAATGACGGCGTAGGGTCTACGCCATCGCCACGCCGTCGCCGCAACGCAGAAGCATAAACCAGGCCTCAGGTAGTTTCAAGTCCTGGAATCTTTACCTCCACTAAGGAGCTCATGTTAAGACTGTCCTAGGTTCAGTGCTCTTCAGGAGCATAATTCAAGCAGTTTAACGTTCCTAAATAAAAAAACCTGACAGTAACAATATCTTTGTAAAGATACGTGATCAAAAACGTGGAACAGAGAAACCCGGTACCTTCTTGATGTCCTTGTTCTTCTTCACTGTCCACAGACCATCTGACAGCTTGTCAAAATACTTCCTGGCTTTAGGAGCTGCATCCAGCATGTGGCTAGGTGGGACCCCCAGAACCTCCACAATCTTATTCATCTGGTCAACCTACACACACACACACACACACACACACACACACACACACACACACACACACACACACACACACACACAGTCACCTATTGTCTTGTTGATGATCTCTGCTGAGTTCTTAAAGCTCATACTTTAACTGGTTTGGGTCTGGTATTTGCCCCCAGCATGCTGGAAAAGAAGAAGAGGAAACTCCGATTCTGGATGGAAGGTGTGTTAGCAAAAAGCTGGGCCCACTGTGCTAGAACACCGTCCACGCTCCTGGACACCGAACTAACTGGAGACACACAGAAGCTGAGATCTGTGTCCAGCTTCAACTGAGCTCAGCTAGAGGTGATGGGCTGCTTCTCAGTTTCCTCCCTCTAGTTCGTGGACTCGCTGTGTTTCAGGCAGGCAACAAATTAGCACTTTTAATTTGCCCCGGTTTGCTTTAACACTCTCAAGTTCCCCGAACAGTAAAAAAAAAAAAGTCACATGATCACATCTTCAATGATGGTACTGTGCAAGTCTGGCATTGTTCCGTCCTTCCCACCCCTGAGAATTCGAGGTTCGTTCGACACAGAACAAGAGCTCAGGTGGCAGAGGGAGGTCGGACTCCAAGGTCAGTAATGTCCACATGAGGACAACTCAGCTCTCCCTCTCTGTGCTGACTAAATATGGGTGGGTGTGAATCTGGACTAAAACTGGATCAGGACCCAGCTCTTACCTCATTGGAGCCGCTGAAGAGGGGCTCTCCTGTGTGCATCTCCACCAGGATGCAACCCAGAGACCACATATCGATGGCCAGGTCGTACGGCATTCCCAACAGAACCTCTGGGGAGCGGTAGAACCTGCTCTGGATGTACTGATAGATCTGAGGAGAGGACGACAGAGACAAAGATGACGAAAGGATACACAGCGTTTGTAAA
The DNA here is from genome assembly GCF_037954235.1 of Aulostomus chinensis. Lineage (NCBI taxonomy): Eukaryota > Metazoa > Chordata > Actinopteri > Syngnathiformes > Aulostomidae > Aulostomus > Aulostomus chinensis. The sequence goes on from NC_141330.1 coordinate 27,856,703, forward strand.
AACATCAACAAACATGAAGGTAAAGATGATTTTAGGGCGTTGATTCTCTGCCAGGTGTTCGACCCGGCGGCTCACCCTCTGTCCGAGCTGACAGGAGGATCCGAAGTCCACTATCTTGATGGCAGATCTCTTGGGATTACACAGCAGGATGTTCTCTGGTTTCAAGTCGCAGTGGATGATTGACAGCTCTGGAGTGGCCAGGAATAATAAAGCTGAGGACACAGAGGAGATTCCTGTCATCAGCAGCATCAGGACCCTCTGAGTGAAGCCTGACCACTGAGAGGTGCACAGGCAGCTTCTGCTTTGAGAACATGGACAGTTTATACGATCTCTGTCTGGAGACTGTGGCTGCAGTCAGACTGGGACTGCAAAACTGACTCCAGGTTTGATGAGGGCCTTCATTTTGTGTTCAATGAAAATCCTTCCCCTGGCTTTTTTGCCCCCCCCCCCCCCCCCCCATCATCACATGACGAACTGCAGCCCAAAAACTTACATTGTCAAAGAAGCAGCTGTAAATGACCAGATAAATACCTGGTTTCACCAGCATGACGGTGTCTGCCCAGGAAACATGGGGAAGGGTCACATGACCAAAATCTTTCATGTTATTTTCATTCAGGTGAGTAGAGGGAACGCTGGGTCTCCTCCATCTGAGGTTCTCCACCTGCTCTTTGTGTAAAGGGCCTTCAGGTGGCTTTTGCTGTGGTCTGGCGTGATATAAATAAAGATTGGTTGACTGATAGCGGGGCTAACCAGCAGGGGCGGGGCTGACTAGTGCAAGTCTGGGTCACTTGCTGTCACATGGTGGGGGCGTCATGCAGGTTCAGTGCTACGGGCTAACGTGAATGCTAATCAAGTGCCTTCCTTGCTTTCTGTCTCAAGCACAAACCCAAACAGGTAAAACTGATAAGACTCTGGCCCAACAGCAACCCAGCGCCGGCTTCCCCTCATCTCATGCTCCATGATGTCAGTGTCCGTGGTGAAGAGAACCACCAAAGACTCAACTGAAGAAAGATGGGAGGGAGAGCCGGACATGAACCCCACCCACACCAGCAGAACTGATCTTCTCTCGTAATGTTTATTTTTCATGTACCGTGATAACCGTGAAGAGTAGTGGCCAGCGACAAGGAAAGAAGGACAAGACGGAGGAGAGCGAGTTGATCCAGTAGAGCTCGTCCCTGAGAGAGGAGCTGTGTCTGCTCTTTGTGGAGATTTTTGGGTTAAAAAAATCAAACCAACAGATTTTTAACTGCAAATCTTGTTGAGCTTCAGGCAACGGAGGCAACACCGGCCAGTTGCTCAACAGCCCACAGGGACTGGAGGTCAAGGACTGCCCCAGATTACAGGGAGCGGCAACAGCGTCCGCTGATGTTGGTGAAGAAGTGAAGCCCAAGAGCGGTCAGACGTCGACTATGAGATTATAGACGCCTGTCCGAGGACCTGGTCCCGCCACACGCGGTCCATAGGAATGACTTCCGGTTTACCAAACTGCATCGTCCCGGCATGATGGCGACAACACACAAGCCTCTGCTGTACCATGAGTTTAATATTCTACGGACTACAGCTGACAGAATGAACTGTCACAAACTCCAAAGGAATTCACGCGTTCATGTTTGAGCAGGCCCACCTGTACAGAGCTGCTGTGCGAATTTCCTGGTGAGGTTGAGGGAGACTCCTCTGAAGTTGGTGTTCCTCAGCAGATCGTACAGGTTGTAGCTCAACAACTCAAACACCAAACAAAGATGGTTCCTAAACATAAAGTGACGCTTCAGGTGGACTGCACAGAGACAGATACACACACACACACACACACACACACACACACACACACACACACATATATCAACACGCGCACACACACAGATGGGAGACAGGGAAGAAGGTTAGGATAAACAGTGAAACAACAATCAGGTCAAGCACATGAAGACACATTATATTAAAGTCATTTTAATCAATTTATTTCTAACCCAGAACGCATCAGCTCATCTTCACGCGTCGGCTGAGGTTTTCATTCTTATTCCCTCCTCCTGCTACGCTCCTGTGTGTGTTTAGGTCCTAGCACGGCTAAGTGGCTCCTTGGTGCTTGCAGGAGGCCGGTGCTCCATAGTGAGCCACTTTAGTGCCTGAACACTGTCACCACCCTCGAGAAGGCTGGTTCAAAATGTTATTTAGTATAATAGGTTGGTAATTGTTTTAAGTAACAAATTGCCTGCATTTACATTGAACTCTTCTACTTTAACAGCACTCCAAACCCTTCACCGCGTTTCCTCTCCCACCCGCTCGTGTCCACCCAGACAGTTTTACACGGTAGCCAAACTGTGTAATCACACACGTGTGGCACAGAGAGGATATTCCCTCATATATGATACAGAAGCGGCTTCACAGCCCCCCCCCCCCTTTAACTATCAGCGCGTGATGTGACTGGTCAGGTTTGAGAGCCCAGGACAGCTGCTGGATGGAACCGTTGTGGCCCCGCTGGAGTCAACAGAGGGTTAAACTGTTGTGTGCTCCTGTGCAGCCGTGGGGCAGCCAACAGGGTTTCCTTCATCCCGGGGAATCAAGGTCCTGGAGCAGAGCGCTCCACTGAGCACCGTCCCACAGAAACAGGAGCAGGTTCTATGTGGCCCAGTGACCCCCCCCCCGCCCATTGTAATGCGTGTGTGTGTGTGTGTGTGTGTGTGTGTGTGTGTGTGTGTGTGTGTGTGTGTGTGGTGTCCATCTTACCTATGTAATATTTCATCTCAGTGTCATGCTTGTTCATGAGCTCCAGCAGGCGAAGTTCAATCTGTGCCTGGTTTAGAAACGCCTTTTTGTTCTTAATGATCTTGATGGCAACCCACTCCTGCTCATGGTGGTCGTAGGCCTTCACCACCTGCACAGACGGCGGACAGACCCTGTATCAGCCGGCGATCCCTCACTGTCACTCTGCTCACTCAATTTCCAGTGCATGCTGACTTTGAACCGTCGAGTATAGAATTAGTGTCAGCAACAGCGTCTGCTCTGATGGAGGTTAATGGAGACGAGGATCAAAGGCAGTTCTAGCACGTGAGGCTCTGAGGCCAGGCGGTGCTGTTGTGTACAATGTACAGATGCATCTGATGTTTGGAAACCAGACACGTCCTGCACAATCGCCTGACTACTGCTGTAAAACTAACAGCCATGTTGGAGATCGACAGGTTGTCAGTCACCTGTTCCTAACTGGACAAACCACCAAAGATATTAAACAATTAGACGCAAACATGTTTGGTTCAGTCCTGATCAATGCAGACACCTGAAGAAGGAACTGAGGGGATCTGTTCCCAGATCTGCCTATTACCTGTCCGAAGGAACCCTTCCCAATCAGCGAGTCTATCTCATAGCGGTCCAGCCACTTTTCTCCGTTTTTGACAATATAGTCATAGTTGTCATCGTCATAGCCGTCGTTGTAGACTTTTCTCTCCTTCTTGGTGCTGCTGTCTTCAGGAGGGACCTGCTGGGCCCGCCGCTTCTTCTTAGTATAGTACACCTGGAGGGAGGTACAGGTGAGGAGACGGGAGCCTGGTCAAGTGCGTGCACCTCTAACAATCACCAGTTCACAGTGGTTTGGTCCACCTCAAGTTGTTTGATTTTAAAGGACTATAGACTAATGAGAATCTTTTCTATGCTGACAGAAGTGCCCCTCGCGGTGACCTCTGAGGTCAGCTGACCACAGAGGTCACCGCAAGTGTTCTTCCACATCTCACTTTGGTTGATTTCTTCAGGAAGACTGCAGCCTCGATCCAAACCCAGCCAGTAACTCCACCACTGCTCTGGAGCCAGTCTGACTTGACCCCAGAACCCTGCTGCAGACACACAACTGCCCCTGAACCCCCGCGTGAGCTGTACCTCATTGATGTGCTTGTAAGTTTTGATGAGGTCAACAGAGAGTTTCCTCAGTGGGGCGCTGGCAGGGTCTCTGAAACTAGGGGGGATCCTCCGCTGGAGTATGGTCATATCAGACAGCACCTGCAGAGAACCACAACACGTGATCACACACACACCACACACCCTGCCCCGAACGACTGAGACAACGGCCATGTTGGATGTGACCGACAGATGGTCACTACCATGAATGAAAGGAATGAAAACAAGAAATAAGCTTCTACCAACTGGAGCTTTGGGAAGCGATGTTATGGCCTCTGGTGTGTTCGAGGAGACAGAGACTGACTGATTTGCGGTTTCTTGATATTGTCTCTAAATTAAAAGGCAGTGGAAAATTCTGTGCCTCAATTCAAACATCTGTCATGCATTTGACCTTTAACCCTCAAACAGGTGCTCCTCCAGAGCAGAGCGAGACGGCGCTTTGGACTGATTCACCGCCGACGAGGCTGATTAACACATTCATGACACTGGAACTCCTTTCTGAAGATCAACAACGCCGGCATACTGGGGCCGACATACTGGGGCCGAGGGGACATGTTGGAAACGTGTGATGGGCCTGATGGGAGTGGGGCACACCCCCAGGGTCATTCCTTCCCCAGTATGGAAGCGCAGCAACACTGGACAGCCCCGAAACCTCAGAAACCTCAGTGTTCAGGACAGCCGGCTTCAGGGGTTCACTTCCCAGCATCCCCAGTTAACCTCACCTGCTTTCTTACCCAGGTAATCGGCTCACATCACTCTTTCTCCAAATAAAGGAAACAGTAATAAGTACAAAAGTGTTGATGCTCATTGAGGTGGAGAGCAGAGGGGAACTCAGAGACTCGGAAGCGTAAGACAAAAATAACTTGAGTGAAAATATGAGAAGAGCTCGTCAAAATGAATCCCCACTCAAGACTGCACTTCCTTGTACAAGTGTGACATCGATTGTACTCCTTCCTTTATAGCGAGATACTACTGGCTATCATGGTAATCAATACAACTATTAACAGTTGCGCTGTCTGATTCACAGCTGTCAGACTTTAACACCACCGACTCACAGAAAACTGGCAGCTGACGGTCAAACGCACCGGACAATACTGGGCCGTGACCCGGCCACGCTCCGACCCGTTTCCACACTACGACGACTGAAGCTAGAAGAAATATCACACACGTCAGAGAAGACTGATTCTGTTCAGTGCTTGTCTATTTAGCCTGGACAGCACATACAATCAAGATAGCCTCACCCACTGGTACTGTTAGGACCAATCGAACGCCTCGTTCTGTGAGTGCGGTGGTAACTTGGTGTAACTGATGGAATGGGATCCAGCGTGAGGGGCTACTTTTGTCTGTTTTCACCACCAGGTTGTGAAGAATGCAAGCATGGCAACCCCATAGTAGCCACGTAGCCCACTTGTAGCCTGTTTGCTTGTTGTTGCTAGCACCCTTTCCTGGCCTACCCAGAATCCTACACTGTACTGCACAAATGCAGTAGATGCGGCTTTATTTTTGTAAAAGATCCAAGTTTCCACTTTGGCTTGTTGGAGATATTGTACGTTTGTGCTCTACCACGGAGACCGACTTTTTGACACCCCTGTCATTTTTAGTCATTCTTATTTGGTAAGTGGGTCAGATTTAGGCTGCTTGGCTGCTTGCCTTCCCACCTACAGGTTTCTGATCTAATTAGAGACTGAGAATGAAAACGACTTATCAATGAAGAAAGACTCAGTAGAAGGAGGTATATTTTGAGGTCTTGCAAACATGCTCCTATCACTCCGACTCACTACCATACAGACACACGGCTCAGGTCCAACACACACATCAGGTCTGCAGCATCGCTACGACCGTCCACAGGTCCAACAGGTGAGCCATAGATCAGCTCCTGTGTGTGAGTGTGTGTTTTACCTGCTGCTGCTCGGCCATGGAGTGGATGGAGCTGAAGGAGGGGTGTGTATGTGTGTGCTGGCTGGTCATGGCTGGCTCAGCGAGGGAGAAGCCCTGGGCAGTGGAGGAGGAGGAGGAGGAGGAGGAGGAGGAGGAGGAGGTGGGCGGACATCCTGAGCTGCTTACACCTGAGAAAGAGAGAGAGAGAATCAGAAAGGAAACCCCCAACCTTCCCATCATTCAACATGCACAAGTTTCTTTGGTGCTCTACTGCTGCTCCGTATTTACACCACAGTGTCTCATAGACAGCCATCGACCGTGACAGAAGCCATGACTGTTACGTTCACGTTGGCCGTATTTCCGAGCTGGCTCCAGTTTGGCGCCGTTCTCCTTACAGCATCACACAAACCATTTCTTTCCAGATCTGACACACCTGTAAATTGGTGACTTTGTATGAAAAAGGATGTGACCAGGACTCAAAGACTTGACATTCAATGTGTGTTGACAGTAATGGAATCAATCAGGAATCTGTTGTTGTGTATTTTTTTAAAAAAAAACCTTTACTGTTTTCTAAACTGGACTATTCCCAAGATTTGAGAACATGCCGACAGAACTCCTTCCGGTGCAGTGACGTGGCCTTCAGAATAGAAGGGGGGCTCATCAGAGCCGGCTTTAAGAACCTTGCTCTGAAAACTTCTGACTGGGTGTGTTTATAGAGGCCTACCACTCTCAGCACATCCCGGAGTGGCTCATCAGTCTGAGGTCGCGCTCCTCAGATCTGACTGTTAGCATCGGCCCCTTCTACACAACAAGGGCTGCTAGCTATTCTCCAGGTGGACGACCCCTGAGGGGAATGTGGGTGCACTCAACTTTACATTCCAATGTCTTTTTGCTCGTAGGGCACGATACTGTAAATCGAGAGGAGGAGCTGGATACCACCATCTGCACAATCACGCTTGAAACACCGTAAAGACGAGCAGCGCCAGCAGCCTGCTGCTACCAACATGAGCACATCAACACTGCACCTCCGAGAGCAAAATGAAGTCTGTATTAATGTGTAATAATAACATGTATAGGCAACCATGTTCACACACTGTGACTCGAATTCAACATTCTTGATAGAATCACTGCCACTGTAAAGGTTTCTCTTTGTTGATAAATTCTATCAAATAGAAGAAGAAGAGAAAGAAGAGAAGAAAACAAGGAGGTCAAAAACATGGGAGGTTGTGCTTTAAATGGTTGGAGTTACTCAACCACAACCGTCAGTCACAGCGTTCAACACCCTCGACCTGCTCTGACGCCTGGCTACTGCTGCTGAGAGCAAATATGGCCGCGTGATCTTCAACAGGTCGGACAGCTGAAGGCTGTGCAATGTGCCGACACATGAGTCTTCTCACTGGACGCCTCCTGCAGCTTTCAGCAATGAGTAGAAAACGAAAAACATCCAGCAACCAACAAGTATCTCAAGCTGATCAGAAGGGTTTGCAGGTCAGCTGCTCTATGACCTTCTGTTGGGGTACTGCAGCCTCACATAGCAAGTGAGCTAGCAGCTTCCCAACAGGATGGGTGTAGGCTAGTGTACAGCTAGGCTTGCTGCAAAATTAATGATGGCTGCATTTGCTTATGACGGACAGGGATTGGCTCATCCACATCCCATCCTCCAGTTGCTGGACAGAGTGATGGAAGCTCTCAGAATAGAACATGAGAGGAGAACTGTTTTGAAGCGTCTCTGTTCACCTGGTAGGAAACATCAACAACAACAAGGAAACCCGTGTTCACAAATACTCCTAAATAAGGCTGCTGATGCTGGAGGAGGACGAGACCCTGCTCTGGCTCCCCTTCACATGTACTGCAAAATGTTTCACCAAGTTTTCAGAGAGGCAAGCATGTTTCCGCCTGCTGCTGGAGGAATACTGGGAGTTTGACCGTGGGTGACGGCCTGGTCTCAAAGCTGGTTCTGCTGGTACATGTCATTACTCATCAGTTCGTAGAGGTTTACTGTCTACATACTGATTCTGGATTAGTCTCTTTTTACTGGAGAACTACACTGGCTTGCCTTCATCGTGTATTTGATGTGATATATGTCTAATATATATAATATATGTAGCCAATATCCCATGAGGCACATGCTCACCGACATCACCAACAGCCCAACATGTTCTCTTCGTTTACACATCCCTCCATTTAATATTTGGAAAGTCTGAAGCGACACCACATTAAATCATTTATACACATTAGCAGACAGCTAACCAGAAGTAGCCAGTTTAGCCAGTATGAGTCCCTGGTGCTCCTGCTCGATCACGCTGGGGGCCTCCTGCACATTCCATGCTACTGGCTAGTGTACATGCCAATCACTACCAGTGATAAACCCCTCCCCCGCCTCCTGTTTCTGCTGGTCCACCAAATATGTGAAAATGAAGGCTACAGCTCCTGCTTCAAGGGCCTTGAAGGGGCTCAGAAGCACTGACAGCACTCCTGGCTCTGCCACCCCGCTCTCACACTCAGGTCTCACACATACACTGTTTGCCCCTTGTGTTGTTTCTCAATAGCCTTGGAACTGAGACCTTAGACCAGCACAAAGCCTTCAACTGTGGTCTTCTTGGACAAACTCAGGTGGCACGAAAACAAACTGCATGTCAACATGTGCATTAATGTCACCCACATTCATGTCGTCCTGTAAAATTCCTTTTCTTACTCATCAACAATGTAGAAGTTTGTGTAAATGCAACGTCATCAGGCACAGACGCAGCTCAGCATCCTCCCGGCTCTCATGCAGCCAGTGGCTCCAACCAGCAACCGGGCAGAAATGTCATTGGAGGGTCACGTCCTCCTCTTGATCTGGGTATGTGCACATAGGTGCGAGGCCTCTGCAGCGGCGCGGCGCCACATACAGCACATCAAAACATAGCGAGGTTTCTATCAATCAGATGAAAGAGCAGATTGTAGGAGTGAGGCACTACAGCAGGGATATTCACCGGGAGAGAACAAGTAAAGCAGGCTACACTGGGGGGGCCTTCAGGAACCGTCCACATCAGTGGCAGCTCTAGATTTGCATCAAGAGGGGAACCCAGGTTGAAACGTTGAGATCCTGTTTCAACAACTGTTGTCTAAACAGGTAGTTGGTCGTCAGTGGGGTTCAGGGTGGCCCAATCTCTATATTTATGTATCAAGACAACTTAATAACGTTGAAGGGGGCCGTGCAAGAAGAGGATCTGCCTTTAGAAGTTCTTTGTCACTATTTTCTTCCAGATACAGTGGAAGCACTTCCCATCAGTACTTTTCCCAAATGGTTGCCTGAGCTTGTTAACAGAGCTCTATTCAGCAGCTCTGAACCTCTGTGTGTGCATGTTGAGTTCTGGTTTTCCGTCGGTGTGAAAAGGTAGAGAAAGCCTTATCCAATCACCGTAGCCGGCTGGGACAGTTGTGGTGCTCTGGGTCCTGGCCTGCTTACAGACATGACACTGCTGCAGAGAGAGAATATCTGCCTAGTACTGAGAAATCGGCACCGTCTCTTTAAGAGACTGAGAAGCACTCACAGAACTTCCTCACTCTGGCATCCCCCTTCTTGCCTCGCCATTGGTTGGGGCCCCCTCTTTCCCCATCAGCTGATTCGCTGCTGGTATCTAAGGGCTGGCTGGCCAGCGCTCTATAAATAAACCCAGTGCTGTCTCAGCAACCAGCCCACAATACTCATTAGCTACTTCTCTCCCTCCTCTTCCGCCTTTCTCCTGCTAAGCAAGTAGCTTCCAATAGCAGGCCCAGCTCTCAGCAGCAGTCTGATATACTCTCCCCTAGCAACCCAACCCGCCCTTCCCTACCTTACATCCACTCTCTCCTCCCCCTTCCTTCATCATCTTTCCTGTTTCGTCAAACCTTGCAATCTCTGATTCTGCATTCTGTCTTCCATGTTTCCATCCGTGCACGTCTCCATCCCTCACCCCCAGCCTTCTATCAGACAACTGCTTACTGTTCATCCATCTTCTGCTTCCTTGCCAATAGATTCAACTCCCCAACACTGTTGTGTAGATGCACAATGATGCAACAGTATTTAGGGCAACACAGAGGAGTCACTCCAGGCAGCACGTCAGCACACGGAGCAGTCGGGAACTGGTGCTTCCTGCTCCCAACAAGTTGCTAGATCATAAGACACCGGACTGTTTCTGCCAGAATCCCTCCGAGGGAACCGACAGCAGTTCATCTCTGAGTTCCGACTGCACAGAAACCCTTCACATCCGTGTTTGATAAAGGCTTCAGTGAGGAAGAAGGGGAACCCATGAGATGAGTGTTCTGCATCAAATACTGTGGAACACGTTTGTTTATTTCTCACACAAAATTTGGTAATTTTCAAAGAACATTTCTTTCAGTCAAGGAAAAAATAATCAACTCATAACAACTGGAAGAGCTTAAACTCTGAGACTTAAAATGTGCAGTTATCTTGTTTCTGTTGGGGGTGTGATGATGCACTCAGCTCACAGTTCCATGCAGGATACTCGCTTTTGACATGATTCAAAGTTTCTGACAAAACAAAAAAGAATTTTAGCTTTTCTTTTCTTTTCTTCGGGATTTCAAAAGTCACTTCTCACCTCGAATTGAGTCACCCAGACTGTCTAATAAAAATGAGGAAAGCTAGAAACGGACAAACTTTATAATAGAAACACAAGTTTTCATACATTTTTGCAAATGAGAGAAAAAAACCTATAAAAGACATGTTTCTATGCAGTCTTTTATGATCTGACACTGAGCAGGAGGGACAGTCTGGACGACCAGAGGACTCTTGGATAGCCACAGTCTTATTTAACACATCCAGATACACACGGCGGCTGACAACAGCTCTGGGTGTTAGCCTGAGACCCTCCATGACATCCCTGATGGGATTGACGATCAAACAGAAGACACAGCCCCCCTACTTACGTTGTTAAGCAGTATATGAACATTAAAGGGTTTATGATAAAACATCATGTCGTTGTACGTGGAGTTCAGTGTTTGTTTGGGTTCCTGCATTGACTCTGTTTCCTACCGTCCTGCTGTTGCTACACGAGATGTACATCAAGTGCACTGAAGCTGGATGATCAGAGTTCTCTCTCTCTCTCTCTCTCTCTCTCTCTCTCTCTCTCTCTCACACACACACACACACACACACACACACACACACACACACACACACAGGAAGATAGCTGTAGAGATAATACACAGATCCCAGTCACAGCAGCAGCCCACTAACTATCACTGGACTAAATTCAGCACAACACAAGGAGAGTCATGTTTGTGTGTGACAAACACTGACTGTGGTCCCAACAGTGCAGCAGCAACACCAGCCATCACTCACTCCACTTCCATCCAGCACCAAGACATAATCTCTCAGTGTCCTGCTGCTGACACTCACTGTCCAAGCAGCGACTGAAACTCAGAGCTCCAAGTCGACGACAGACTTGGCTGCTCACGCATGATGCTGCTGATCTCTGGACTGGTGATGATGACATGATCCGCACAAACCTCATATCTTGACTCTAGACCTTCACAAGCTATTTCAGACACAAATATGAAACAGGAAAAAAAATCAGGTCCAATCAATACAGTCCGTCTGCTGTCACTGGACGGTTGAAGACAGAGGCTTCTTAGTCTTAATCCTGGTGGAGACGGAATCTGATCGAGGTCGATTCCTTGAGATCTCAAGACCTTCACTCGCTCATACAGTGAGAGGGTGAGAGTGAGAGAGAAAGAGAGAGAGAGAGATCCCAATCCCAGTTCCTATCCCAGTCCCAGTCCCAGTCCCAATCACTATCCCGATCCCAATCCCAGTCCCAGTCCCAGTCCCAGTCCCAATCACTATCCCGATCCCAATCCCAGTCCCAGTCCCAATCACTATCCTGATCCCAATCCCAGTCCCAGTCCCAGTCCCAGTCCCAGTCCCAATCACTATCCCGATCCCAATCCCAGTCCCAGTCCCAGTCCCAATCACTATCCCGATCCCAATCCCAATCACTATCCTGATCCCAATCCCAGTCCCAGTCCCAGTCCCAGTCCCAGTCCCAATCACTATCCCGATCCCAATCCCAGTCCCAGTCCCAATCACTATCCCGATCCCAATCCCAGTCTCAATCCCCACCCTCACAGACTTGGAGGCGCGTACCTCCAGCAGGGCTCTACAGCCGACGCTGGACTCTTCACTGTCCCGTTACTGGAAGTGGGTGTGTCTGCCCGGGGAAACACACAGGTTTTGTCCGAAGGTTTGAGAGGAACATAAAAGAAAAGCAAATAAGACGCCGAGCAGGCAAATGTGCTTCAGGGTTTCTAACGGAGGGACGGAGACATCATTAGAACATCAGCGTAGTCAAGCTCATGGTACGAACGCTCTCATTACATGTCAATTTAAAGGGATAAACTTGAACGATTCATTATGTACGATGTCAAAATTATAAGTCAAACCAACAACTTGTCAGGGAGAATGAAAGGTGGGTTTTGTCGATGGAGAAGCTGAGCGACGTCTCTGTTGGATGGAGGTGAGTCCAGAACTGAACCTGTCTGGTGAGGAGGGAGGTCAACGGTATTTTCAGCATCCTGCTGCTGGCCTGGCGCTCCTGTGCCACCCAGCCAGACAAACTGTGGCCTGCCCGCTCCAGGAGATGGCGGAGATGCGACACCCACCCCCCATGATGGCATGATGGACTATAGACATCAAAGACTATGAGTAGTCCCAGTGGTGGGGGTGGTGGGCCGACTGCAGAGGGCGGAGTGGAGCTTTCACCTGAGATCTAAAGCTGTAGCAGTACAGGTCAGAAAGCTGGTTGAGAAATACGCTGGTATTTGTGCTCCCAGTGTGAAAAGGTGCCAATGGTACCAATGAAACGGATCCATACCGTCCTGTTCCACATAACCAGCTCACAACTTGAGACCCCGCCTGTTCATTGTAGGGTGATGCAAGCCAAGTTAGCAGCCCGTTGCTCGTCAGCTAAAGCTATCTAGCATGAAGCTAACTACTGAGCTACTGCTGCGTATCTGCAGGCTGAGAGACCAACCACTCCTCAGCCCTCAAAGAAGTGGACAGGATTGATTCATGTTCAACACAGCATCCATGCATGAAGCGAAGCCTGAACTCCTCCTGTTCATTGCTAGCACACATATCAAAGATAACATGGATCCCTGTGTTACCTGGGTCAGGATCACACACTGGGACCAGTTTTTGGGAGAGAGCAGGATTCACAGACATCAAATTTCATAGACAAAAATATTAACTGTCCAAATTGTCCATCTGACCCTCTCCTCCCTCCTCAGCCGGCACCGCCATGGCGCTACATGTGTCCCCCTTCACTCTGGTACACCACCATTGATTGAACCAGTTCAACGTCGCTGTCGGTTCTTTTCATAAGACAAAGCCACGTTCTTGTTCTAGAGCTGATGTTCTGCTGTCAGCAACAGTGCACTAAAACGTTACCCACGACTTTTGTTTGAACTCAAATTTGGCACAGCCAGATTTCATGCAAACCTCGTGGCAGCTACGTCAGGTGGGTACATGTTGCCCCAGTGCAGAGCTGCAACTAATGATCATACATGGGCTAATCTGCAGTTTTTCCTCTAAAAACTGATTGGTGAAAGCCATCGCAACGATCACCATCCCAGGGTGAAACCCTCACCATGCTTCTCCACAGACTGTAGGACATTTCCATCCATAAGATGATTTGTTTGATAGCTTGAGATGACATAAACTGGAACACGCTAGCCTACCCTCCTGTGCCGTCACTTGTTGGCTCGCCCTCGTCCCTCTCGGCTGAGTTCCGAAGTATCCCAAACTCTCGGTTTCCGGCTGTATTCACAGCCAGACACCATTCATCAAATAAACTTGTCTTCTTCTTGTACTGAACAGCCACATGCAGCAAAGACAGAACAAATAGCTGGATGTCCTTCATCATTATTTACTGTGTCACGTCTTAAGGCAGCTAGACAGCGCTGCACTCATATGTGGCCACCACACACAGCCAATGCCAATTCGCCAACATGAGTCGTCCTCTTGGGAACAGGGGCCAGGCAGGATGTACCGTAGCTTCTCCTGGTTCAGACAAGCCAAACAACTGGAACAGGATTTTCTGTTTTGGGGGTGTGTGTGTGTGTGTGTGTGTGTGTGTGTGTGTGTGTGTGTCTGAGGGTCTAGAGGAGGGATGTGTGGCGCTGGAGGAGACAGCTGAGGGTTGTAAACTACACCTGTTGAATTAGCAGTTGAGTTCGTTGATGTAAGATACACCGAGTCGGACGGCGCCGTTGTCATTAACGTTTGATCTTGGAAACAGATTTGATAAAGATTTCCTGAGGGGCTAAAAACAGGACGACACAAATCCTTCAGCGGGATGCTCGTACATCACGTGACTGTGGACATGAACAGGATTTTCTCCCACGCTAGAAATGCTGCCACGTGAAGCCAGCAGATGGCAGGCTCTGGTCGCGGTGCGCTGGGGCCCAGTGACAAGGGTTTCTGTTTTTAGGTTCAGACATGCCAAACACTATGCAGCGCTGGTGGTAACACACAGGATTTAACAACTATTTCTTTGTAACAGTGTGGAATGTGTGTTTGACTCAAAAGCTTCAGTGAGAAAATGCAGCAAAGCTAAGTTGGATGCAGCTTTTCTGACAGAATACCAGGCTTGTTCCTGAAGTCATGTAGCAGTCACACTAACCACATATGATGACATCATACTTGAGATATCTCAAACGCTCAAATCTTTTTCTACGTGGTGTGAAATTAATCATCCTACCACCTGGGTAGCAATCACCAAAATAACTCCGGTGATAAGAACCCACACCAGACCTGACGTGTCAGGCTCAGGACACACTAGCCTCAGGGTCGCTGTTAGCAGAGACACTGACCTTTCCATCTGACAGTTCAGAGGTGAGCTCATCTCATCTAGTGGCCCATTCAGCCATGCACAACAAGGCTTGTACAGGTCTTTACAGTGTGTACGACAGCCAGGAGTCCAGCAGCACACACCTGCTGCAGCTGTCACTGGGGGTGATGTTCACGCTACGACGCCGACGGGAAAAAAACTGGTGCTGTTGTTCTCAACAGCTGAAATTTGCTTGTATATAAATATTTTCCAAGCTTTGACCAATAAAAACAAGTAATCATACTACGTGTTACGATAAACAACCATCTGGAGAGAAACCGCCAGTGACACCAGCGACGCGAAGAAGACGAGGACTACTGAAGAGGCCTTCACGGTGTTCCACTTGCCCTCTTCACCACCGCCTGAGAGGCGGCTCAGCGTAAAGTTAAGGTCTGTGTGGATCTCTGCTTCCTGGCAGGTTAGCTCCGACAATGTGGACCTGCTCATACACAGAACTGCACATGTGCTGTGAACCATACTCATTAGTGACGGAGTATATTTAGTCTATGCTGTCTCAGGTGGATTTGTGCCAGCAGGCTACGTGTGCCTGGGATCAGGGCACAAAATTAGCAGCAGCCATCAGCCAAATGCTGGTGAAATATGCAAGCGGATGGTAGTCGAGCATCATTCACCAGCCAAAAAATAGACCCAGTGGTGATCTATTGAGTAGCTTGAGCGATTTGTATTTCATTGGCCATTTGGTGAGCGGACAAACAGAACCGTAAGGATGTGGTGGTTAAGCCTTGATCAGCTGGGAAACCCTGAGGCTGATTTGTCAATGCAGACGATGTTTAGGCCCCACTGATATCTGCTCTTCTATCGAGTACACGCATGTTCAGCCGCCATGGAAGGCAGCCATAGGCCGAGTTCACAAGTAGACAACTGTCGCTCATTAATGTGACGAGTGGAGGAGGGTGGGTGCATCACATCCAGTGTGATGCCGGCAGGAAGAATTGCTGTAGTCAAAATTAATAGTTGGAGAAAATACATTTCAGTTCATTGCATTTCATCAAAATGATGGAAAAATTGAAATGTGAAAGTGGCAAAGATGCAGAACCATCTGTTCGACCCACTGACCTTTTCAGCTAACATTTAGCTTTTCTCTAGTTTTGCTAACAAAACAGATGAATCATGCCCCCCCCCCCGACCCTTGATGGATAAGAGGTATAGAAAATGGATGGGTGGAGCAGATGAATCAATTGTCATCGGTAGCATCAGAGTTGGTTTTGGAGTGAGCCCCACACAGCATCAGCTGATTAGAAATGAATAATCTGACAAAACATATTGTACATTTGTAGAATCCAGACATTGATCCACGCAGCGGTTCTCTACAGAGAGGTTCACCTCACCCACATTTTCAGCTCTGTTCTTAGTGACCTCTGACCTGAGGGCAGACGCACCACCCGTTCCAGCAGGTGGGGCTGAGCGGTGTTACAGTCCCACTGTGGCAGCCTGAGGGTGCCTCAAGCTGCTCAGACACAACCTGGTCACACTGATGCTGCGGACACTCCGTCAATTTGTAAAATACAGCAGCATGTTCTCTACACACACTTGGTAGGACGCAGGGAACGATTTAAGAAGCAGAATCTCAGCAAGTTCACAAAACCAGCTGGGAAAAAATGCAGCGCATCTGAAATGCTGTCGGTGGGCGAGGCAGCTGTGAGGAAGGCCGACGTGAACAGCGGCGTAGCAGGAACGCAGCGGAGGCAAAGCCAGTGGAACCCCAAGGTTTGCATGGTCTGGAACCAAAATCTGGGGCTGCGGAAGTTGTGTGGTGGCCCCGCGTCGCGGTGTAGCCATATCACACCACGTGACTGCACACAGAGGTCTTTGTGCTCTCTCAGGGCAGGGATGCGCAGCTCAGGAGGAAGCATCACACTACGTGTAGCATTAGTGTCACTATGGCTGCTAGCATCAACAGGTTCATATCAAACCTGACACCCAGTGGCGCACGACATAAATGACAAACCGATCGGTGCACTCACTTGGCAACACTGGCAGTTTTCTAAAAGCAACGTTTCGTCCGCCTGTCCGTCGGTAACCTGGGACAGTCACAGACGGACTCAGCTTCCATGGCTGAACTTACACCAAGTCTTTTTTTTGCTGAAGTTTTGTAAACTTTGCTCATCTGTCACTGATGACGAGGAAACAATGCAGTAAATTCATAAATGATGGGGTTTCCAAACGTTTTGGAAACAAAAACTGTTTCTAAATCCACAATGTTTTCCTGTGATTCTTAGTATGTTAATGAAAATCTTTTTGAATAAAAAAACCATCAGTAGGTATCGCTGTCAATCAAATCAAAATCAGCAAAAAATCCCCTGTGGTGCATTCCTGCTGCAGGCTGTGAATGAGGAGGCCGACTCAAAGCGCTTGCTTGAGAGTTCTCTGGTGTTGTCATTTTTCATGGAATTACTCATTTCTATTCATGGGCTTTTACCAGGCTTTCAAACAAAGGTGACAACAGCACGTTCAATTTAAAGTGACAACTGAAACTGAATGAAAGTGAGAGGGTAGGAGGAAGAGAAGTAACGAGTGAACAACCGTCCAGGTAGAGAGAGCTGAGCAAACAAGCCACAGAACATCAGGGCTCCATTTCAGTTCCCTGCGGGATGTCACACGGAGTCAGGACGCCAGCGTCCCATAAGTAATCCCATAAGGAGAGACGCTGAGCGTCAGACAACCACCGAGTCAGGAGACGCTTCCGCGGTCTCCATCAAACAGGCTACAACTGCCAAGCCTGTGTAATACCTTAGAGTTCAGGTGAGTCGTGGACTCCTGCATCTGCACGCGCCTTTAGGTTATCACCAACTGTCTGTGAGACAGTTTTCCAACCTTTCAGCTATAATTTGATGACACTGCAAACAGACAACCCTCACCTGCACTCTCACAGCAGCCAGTTTTGTTTCATGTGTGCTCCACAAGTCCAAATGAACCCGCGCTCACACAGACGTAGAACCCAGTGAAGGATTTAAGAAAAATACTGAATTTTCATTATTTTTACTGATGTTGGGATTTCAATACAATTCAGAAAATTGGAAAAAATGATCAGTCTTATGTAATTATTCACATTTCAATTACAAAATCACGGAAATGATGACGTTGGATGTTTGTGGGGATGTGAAACAAACAAAAATAAATGTCCAAGATGTGTAAAGTACCAGGAACCGACCGGGATCCCACCGCAGCAGCACACGGCTTCACTTAGAGGTTTGCACAGGTGAGGTATCGCTATCTTGGGATTTGGATCCAACTTTGATATGCCATTCACCTCCAGAACAGATTCAAGCTATTTGTTGTTCTTCAAGACAGAAATGATGACTATAGAGCGATAGAACCGACCTGTCACCTGGGAGGTTGGAACCAGCCAGGGTTCGTGCTTCTCAGTTTCCTCTCTACTTCACAAAGACACCTAAACAGCTGTTGATGATGTGGTGAGTGAGGCGTCCCAGTCAGAACACGCTCACACACTCTCCTTCGGTAAACCAAGACCCAGCATTTCTAATGCCAGCAGTCAAAGCAGCGCTGATGGGTCGGGCACACATGGAAGGCGTTTTCTCTCAGGTGAGGTCAGAGGAGCCAAATGGCAACTAAGAAGGCTCCTAATACACGGAGCTGCCAACACCCCACGTGACGTTCTTCTCATTCTGCGTGAAGAGACAAGTAGCCAGTGGACAGATGTGCAAGTGGACATGTCTCACGACGACCACGTGACTGCCTACTTGTTGTGCATAGCAGTCCCCATGTTTTAACGCTGTACTAAACTTGGGTGCGAGACTTGTATCGCATTCCACTCAGAGTTGACCTGCGGAACACCAACTAACTAATACTATAACAATAACTGGCTGGCTGGAACCTGAGACGAGAGCCGGAGCGGTTCAGCAGATCCAGCACGCGTGTGTGTCATCAGACTTCATCCGTCCGGACAGGCTGCTCCCCTCAGACAACAAAGGCTTTGTATGGATGAACCGACTCAATCTCGCCACGCGTGCAACAGTTATACTCAACACTTAAACACATGCTGACACATAACATCCTGACATGTAGGCACAGAGAGTGTCTCTCTCTCTCTCTCTCTCTCTCTCTCTCACACACACACAGGCACACACACACACACACACACACAGGACGAGCTCACAAAACTTCTATACATTAATAAGAGAAACAAAAACATCTGCCACACTATGGTGAAAAAGTGCACAAGGCAACTGTAACAGATTCACACACAAAAGTGGCAGCAATGAGATCAGAGCAAGTGTGTGTGTGTGTGTGTGTGTGTGTGTGTGTGTGTGTGTGTGTGTGTGTGTGTGTGTGTGTGTGTGCGCGCGCACTGACTCTTGTTCTTGCGAAGCAGGGCAGAGGTGATCCAGGGTTCCGATTGGACCATCCTGCCAGAGGGCACAGTCTTGTCCTCCACTGATGATGATGTGATCACCATGGAAACGCTTGGCAATTGGTCAATCCAGCAGGGAAACCCAGTCAATCAAATGCTTTGACAGGTGTGTGTGTGGGGACAGGGGGACGGGTCAGGTAACCGTCATGAGGCGTGTTTTCAATCCCAGAGTTCACTTCAACAGTTTACCCAACTAAATCAATCAATCTTGAAATGGTGGGAAACTGACCAATCAAAAGGCACCGTCTTGTCTCTAGCTTGTTTCTGTCTTTTTGTTACTGCGGTTTCTAAGGCAACCAACTGGTGTACAGGCAGCTTGTCTCTCTGAAGTAAAAATATAAAGGATGTAAACTCTGTAGTCTGTGGAGTTACTATAGATATAGAGCTATAATTCTACACATATTCTCTGTCTCTCTGTGGTTTGGGGACTCGGGGTCATAGAATATTTGGTTAATCAAGTTAGCTTTTTTTTTTCTTTAAGTTTCTGCTTGGTAGAAGTTTGCACTGCTCCAGATTGCTGGTGACTGATATTCTAGGTAGTCAAAAGTAGGTCTTTCTCCTGTTCCAGTATGTGATCAAGTGGCTTCTCTACGCAAGAGGCAAGAGCTTCACTTCAACATCCAAGGACGAATATCATAGATTCACTTTGTCCAGGGTAGGTTTCACCCACAGTTCACAACTTGTGGCTCTTCAGACACATTTTAGTTGTAATCCAGGATAGGGTTTGTCTGTCCAGAGTGGTCTTTACTGGTGGAATCCAGTACAACCAGTACTCCCAGGCCAGGACAGTTCCAACAGATCTCAAATTATTCAGCAGAATAAAAGTTTATCCAGCGTCTCTTCTTCCTTCGGTGTAAAGAGGTGAGTCAACTCGGTGCTAACCAGGCTCGCCCCGCATGCTGCAGGTGGGCTGAGCGAGGCAGTGTGATAGAAGGGGTGGAAGAGAAGGAGGTGGAGGGGAGTTGGGTTTCCAGCTGCCTGCTTTTACCCCATCACTTACTCTAAAAATAGGTCCAATTACTGGCGCTTTCTGGGGAGACTGGACACTGGACAGAGTAGGGCAGTGGAGAGAGACGTTATCTCTCAGATTAAACCAGTGACACACACACACACACAGACACACACACAGCCCGGACAGCCAGAGCTCCACGGAGTCTTTGTGTTGCGGTCTCTCAGCTCCCCTTCACCCGCCTACAGCAGAGGGCGGTGGGCCTCTGCTAGGGTGAAAAGGAGCCCCTCCAAGAGGCCAGACGCCGGAGTAATCCTCATCCACCACTCTGGGGTTTCTGTGACAACAAGCAGTCGCGCAAACACGTGTAAACAAACCAGTCGCTTCGACGCGTCGATGTCACAGGGACGTGTCGCTCCCAGGAAAGTTCCCCTCACCGCACATCCACGCGGGCTGAGCCCCCGCGGGTCCCGCTACAGGCAGGCGGCCCGGCCGGTGGAGGAAACGGGGGGCAAAAGTTAAGATCCAGTATCTGGGGTGAGATGTCAAATGCTCCCTGTCTCAACGCCACGCGCAGGACAAGCCGAGCCGAGTCGGTCTTGTTCACTCGCCTCAGGAAGAAGTCCGAGCACCTCACATTCCAGCCGACGCGATCACAACATCTGGACGGAAACTGGAGCAGAACTTCAGCCTCCAAGTCTCCAGGAGCATCAGATCCAGCAAGTTCCTGAGTCGGCTGTCAGATGCCCGGATCGCTCCCGACGCGCCTCTGCTTCCGCTCTCTCTCTCTCGCTCTCTCACTTCATGTCCTCCTTTCTTGCCCTTCTCTGAGTTAAGGGAGGCTTTTTATTCCTTCAAGGTGGAAACCTTCACAAGGGCAACCTCGAATCATGTTTGTCGCCCGTTTCCCTGTCAGTGCTTCTCCGTTGAACGGAATCTGCGCTCCTCTCCCACACGGCTCCCCGCCCTGCGATCGGGACTCTACCATGTACCGGGGCAGGGGTCGGGGCCGGCGCGTCTGGCGCAGCCTCTCACGGCTCTGATCAAACCAGAACAGAGACGCCAGCAAGCTGGAAATGTGACGGCGGGGACTTTTCCCGACGTGATCCCCAGCAGCCTCCGCTGAAACGGCCACCGCTGTCACGAACCGCCGTGGGCGCGAGAACTCCAGCGAGCTGGCGGGACGTGAACCCTCCCTGCCAGCGCAGTAGTCTGGTCCAAACAGACCTCTCCTGTCCTGTCCATTTATAGTAACAAGAGGATATATATACTGGAACTTTATATACACACATATATAGACAACCTCCACTGAAACCCTCTTCACCATTTTAGAGATAAAACTCGGTTTGACAGAAAGACACAAGCACTTGCTGCGAGTTCAACCACAGTTCTCCCTGCTTGCTCTCTTCAGATGGACGCAGCAGCGAGGACCACATACACACCCTGTCCTGCATGTCAGTGGTAGAACTCCAAATCTTGTCCTTTTAGACTGGAAACTTACTGTCCCCATCTGCTGAAGCAACCTTCTTTAGTTCAAGGCTGAATGTCTGAACTTACAGGAGGCCGGCCGGAGGTGAGGGGGGACAGAAGGAGGTAAAATGGACCGAGCAGGTCTAAATAAAACCTGTACGGGTGCAGACTCACCCTTAGACAACAGGCCTGACTTATTAGTGCAGCTATTCTAATTAATGAGGAATTAACTTTGAAGACACATTTCAAAACAATTTAAACTCGTGCTAATTAAGGCTGTGTGTGTATTTTATTCTTCTCATAAAAAGTGACAAAACTGCACATAAAATGGTTGAACGGCTGGGCTTCATGCTGGTGCCGTGTGACACATAAAGCCTCTTTTTTCATTCAGTCCTCTAAAACGTTTCAACTTCTCTGCGCTGGGGTGAAAGCAGCCTCTCCCTCACTCAGCACGCACCCTCTAAAGACTCTGTTGCTACCCGACGCCATGGCAGCTGCAATGTGATTGGCTGCTTAAACTCTGCTCCCTGCCTGTGATTGGCTAGCGTGTGGCTCTGTGGGAGGAGCGCTCGGCTTAGTTTCCCAGTGTCTCTTCAAACGGCGCGATGCAGGAATGACGCGGAAATAGTTTGAAGATGTCAGGTAGAAGTGGAGGGGGCGGGGAGGGGAGCGAGCAGGGCTGGGGGCAGGGAGAGTGCCGGGGAGCGGTGAGGAGAGCGGGGGAAAGGGCCTCCATGAGCACATGGTCACTGAGTGACTCTACAGCTGAGATGTGTGACTTCCCCTCACAAACCAGCCAAAGCTAAAAGTTGTTCCTGTTGCTATCCGAGCATTCCGTCTATATCAGGCAGAATGCTGCCTGGGAACAGCTCAGCAGCTCCGTGTCATCAACAGCTACAGCTCACTCGCTCCAGAAGTGTGCGTCACACGCACATGAATTCTGTTCTCATCAAACGCAGTTCTGCTCTTCATACCTAAACAGGTTACTCAGTCATTAACGTGTAGGTTATGAGGCGTCCAGGTGAGCCGACCACTGTAATTACCTGCTGTGCGAGGGTACATCTCCTCTGACAATACTGCGTTTATGAAAGGAGGCTCAGGGAGGAGGCGGGCAGGTTCTCCTGTCCCGCTGCTGCTCGCTGGTACCGCGGTGGTCGCGTCTCTTCATTCTGAATTTGTCATCCTCCTCATTTGACTTGTGCTTCTAACAGGCCTGGTGAGTTACATGAGCGTGCAGTGACACAACGTGAGCCACGGAGTGCTGATACAGTCGAGAACTGCAGTATCAACACATTCGGCTGCCACTGAGCGTAATTTGTAAATGATTTGAATAAGTTGATTTGGTTTGGAACAGTGAGCTACGTTCTGAGGCAAACCTCAGCAGGTGAATTTACTGCATTATGGCGCCGTGCTGTCCCTCTGGCTCCAGTTCCTGCAACCTTCCCTTCTCATACGGTCCAACTCCAGACTTCGGAACCTATGGTCCAAATCATCACACTCACACGTACTGAAAAACAGCTGACCAGTCACAGCTAAAATAAGGTGGCCTAATAACACGCTATAATTACAGAGCTTGCGTTTAAAGGATCATTCTCAGAGTCATAAAGTAGCAGGAAGTAACACTGCACCACAGAGCAGAAACGCACGCTGAGGTGGTGATCGCACACCCATGCACCACGACCAGGAGGTCTGGTTGAAAAGCGCCCAGCTCAGAGGCACTGGGGCAGGCGGGGGAGCAAAGACAATGACACCCATCGTGACGTCACGGTTCACCAGGTGTGACAGTAGAAGGGACCCTCTCTGAGGAGGAGGCTCCTCTACGCTCCAAATGAAACCCACCTGTTCACAAGTACAGCGGGTGGGGATGCTCACCTGGCCAGAGGAGCTGGAGGCCTGGCTGCTCACACCCACGACTCTGGGACTGATAACGATGACCTCCCCGTACACCTGCAAGGGTCACACGTGCAGCACCTGGCTTGTGCAGTCAATTCTTGAAAGACATAAATTCATGTCGACTGGATACGAGCTGCAACTGAAGCACAAATCTAGCGAGTAGCAGTGAGACCCAGTGGATCACACAGCAGGGCCTCGTGAGACCATGCAGGATCACGTTTGCCACAGCTTTGTTGGACTGGCTGATTCAGTTGCTGATGAATGCAGAATGGAGGAGAAATCCCTGGTGATCTATTCTTAAAAAGCATTTTGCATAAATATAAGTGGACAAGTAAACACACCCATGAAACTGAGGGAGCAACACTGCTGTCCCCCCTGCAGGCTGTGTGGGGGCACAGGCTGATCCACGTCCGAGTCTCTGCAGTCTGGGAGCAATGTGACACTTTTTTGACTCCACTAAAACAGAACATTTCACCACTGCATGTAATGTTGGCATGCAGGTCTGCCAGCAGATACACCACCAGCCGGATGGGAGGAGGCGGCAGGCCCAGGACAGGCCCAGCTCTCGCCGGTGTGCCGGGAGCGCGCGGGTTTACACTGAGGTGACACTTTGAAAGGACCACATTTTCACTCTCATCATGCCACACAAACTCTGCTCTTAACCTGGTTCTAACATTTCAGACAGACAGGCAACAGGTGCGCATGTGTGTGTGCAACCGCTAGATCAACAAACGTGAACTACCGCTGCCACGGAGAGATGCCCCGAGCGCGTCTCTCTGGCTCATTCCTACTTCTGCTTGTTTTGGTCGTGTGACTTTCCGATACCGATTTCAGCAGATTCCTGTTTTCTGTCCAAGAACTTCACCTGATAGAAGAGTAAACATAAAAGTCAGTGGAAACTTCTGTTTTCATGATTACAGAAAATAGTTCTCTTAGTTTCTGGTAAATTGCACCAGGCAGCTGGGTCTTTTCTAACTTTAACATCTCTAAAAACATAAAGAATTAAAGAGCTCTTTGACTGGAAACAGAAATGAATCAAATTCTACTGAAACAAGTTGCTGTGTATCAGCTGCGTCTGAATCTCTTTCACTTATGGAACCAAAGCAGTTGGGCTCCCTCCTGGTTTAGTTTTGGCCTTACATATTTACAAATGGAAAGCTTTACGTCCTTTATTACTCAAAGTGAGGAATTTCCCCACTGACACGGCATTTCCAAAAATCAGCCTTCCGGCTGCGCCCTGGTCCCATTGGTCCTCGACCCCCCGCTGCCGCCGGCTTTGCTAACCTGCTCAGATCTGCTGTTTCCTGATTTACGCGCTTCTATCACAGGCGACTAGAGTTCGCGTTTACACGGCGTCCTTTACAGGTCTTTTTTTGTTTGTTTGTTTTTTAGATTGGCAGCCTGCATGCAGTGTTTTATTTTGAAAATCGACCAGATATACAATACCAATTGCATGGAGACTTCCTGGCTGGCTCATTTTTCTCTGAGCATACTGACAGGGCCCTGCGTCAAAAATAGACTCGCTGCTATTCCCCGCAAAGCGACGGTCCGGGGCAAGTGACCGGCTAGGAATCCGGAACAAGTGACACTGTCCGGCCGCTTCCAGTCCCTGGCAGCACCATTATCATTATTACTATTATTATTGTTATAATGCTGCTATTAAACCCTTCAACTCAAGCATTAAAATATGTGGCTTTCAAAATATGCTAATCATAAGGAAACAATGGCTTAAAATAATTCCTCCTGTTGAATAAATAATGTAAGTGCAAAATGAATATAATGACTATAGAGAGGATTTTTGCGCCTATCAATGCATTTATAAGGAAGGACACATGCTGAGACTAAAGAGTACATTCAGAAAGTAAATCTTTCTTATTCTGAAGGGTGACCTGTTTCACCACACAAACGGAATCAGTTGAAATAATTTATTGAAGTGAACATTGAAATGGGCCAAAGTTTACTGGCCATTTCCAGTGTTACTGAGTAGCAGATGGGAGGCCACCCGGATCCCAAGACAGGGGGCTGCAGTGGTGAGCAGAGGCACGCTGGTGCAGGTCCTGCTGGAGCAGGTCCTGCTGGAGCAGGTCCTGTGTCGCTGTCTCAAAGCAGCTCCACGTCTTCCTGTGACTGTGTGTCAGAACTACAGACGCCGGTGAACGGTCTGATATCAACGGTGAGGGACACCGGCTTTGACGTCATTCACGTTTGTTTGTTTTCCATATGCATTCACTGGTGTCACCGTGTGTCACACTGGTGTGATATGACCCTAGCAGCCAACGCTGAGTGTTGTGTAACGGTACAGCAGCCTCCTGATGGCCGGTTCGACGGGCGCGAGGACTCGATGCCGCCGTTTCCGGTCGTCTCCCCACCGCCGCCGCCGCCGCCGCCGCGCTGGTTTACCCGGCGAGCTACCGACACAGGCGCGCCATTAAAGTTACCTCACCAAGAACGAGGCTGAGCGTTCGTGGTTCCCTTCTCGGAGCTACTGACTGGCTTCCACTAAATCACGTTCAGCTGTACCGGGACCAGACAGCGGAGATTACGGCGGCACTGCGAGGAGGCAAGCAGACTCTGACACTCACGTGCCTTGCAGCAAAATTCCACCCGGCAACTATACACTGTACCATGGCAACAGCTCTGCCATTGGTCCCCGGTGCGTTTTCAAGTGACCAATGGGATGGCCAGCCGCGGGTGATGCTTGTTGCTAGGTAAACACGATGCAGAGGAAAGATAGAAGAGCAGAATTACCATGCTGCTACTGCAGGGTGCTTTCAGCGAGGAGTGGAAGAGTACTTTACACTCGGAGGTACCCTCCTCGTTCTCAGCACTTGGCGGTGCCAGAGAGACAAAAAACGAAACGAGGCAGGAATGACACAGGCAAAGAGGAATAAAATATAGGACTGGTTGAAAACCTAAGGGGATTTTGCAGCCAGTGCTTGTGGTTATGTTTTGCATGCACAATACATAGAGCCTGAGTCAGTGGGGAACGTTGGCTTCCACATTATTAAATAAGAAACTAATTCTCCAATATCTGCCTCAGAATCATTCACTGACATGATTACTACAGTAAAAACATAGGCTGCCTCCACACGACCGTACCAATACACGATGGATACATTTTAATCAGGGTTCAAATTATACTCGTGTGCAAAAACAGAAATAAAATATGAATACATGGGCAAAGCAGAACATGCGTCCGACTGCATGAAGGACGCAGCAGCGAGCAGTCAGTCAGCCTGCTGACTCCTGACCTGTTGTCCCCGTTCATTAACTTTTGTGTGCTGCACATAATTCTGCTTCAGCTGGACGCAGAAACCCAGCATCAACATCCATGATTGAGTTTCAGGATCTCACATTCTTTTGACTTCCATTTTATTTATATTGGTTAATTATTTCTTGAAGTACGTACCTACATTTTTTTTTTTAGTTTTTTTTTTTTTTTATATTTTGCCCATCTACAGATGAGGCCAGCTCCGTCAGGTGGCACCTACCTGGGTGCTGAGCTGGAGGACATGCCCTCTAGCAGCATCTTGATCACTTCCTGAATACAAGAAGGAAATAAAAAGAAAACAAACCGGCAGAGGTCAAGATCTTTATTCAAAACCCGTCTGCCCCGCAGCCGTTTGAACTGAAGCTCTGTCCTGAAGAGTCACTGTCAGGACATCATTTATAATTATAAAGTGAAATGCATGCTTCCATTGTTAATTCAAACGTCACTCTGCCTGGTGAGCGGCAAGCACGGCCTCCGCTCAGGACCGAGTAGACTCCCGAAATGTCAACATACGCCGATCTGGTTGCCGTCTACCTGTCAGGACTGTGGCAGCTCACTGACACACCGTCTCACCGTACGCACCGTCTACTGTCTCCAGTTACAAAGCATTTCCTCCCTCCTCCACTCTCACTGCTCTGTGAATACACGCCTCACACCTTCCTGCTCGACATCCTCAGTGACCAATGAAAGAGCTGGCCGATGGCTCCTCCTGGATCGATGCGGGCACGTAGCTCCAGGCACACGGCTACCAGAACCACGGTGCAGAGGAAACCGGCCATCGCACACTGGGAGGAAAACCCAAGGGTTAACATTTATACTACACAAACCAACTACACACAACTTCCAACGAATGCCTGCCTCCTCTTCTGGTGAAGGAACGAAACCAAGTACATTCAGCAGGGCTGGTACCCGACTGTACTTTAAGATGTACCCGACTGTACTTTAAGATGTACCCGACTGTACTTGAAGATGTACCCGACTGTACTTTAAGATGTACCCGACTGTACTTTAAGATGTACCCGACTGTACTTTAGGATGTACCCGACTGTACTTAAAGATGTACCCGACTGTACTTAAAGATGTACCCGACTGTACTTAAAGATGTACCCGACTGTACTTAAAGATGTACCCGACTGTACTTTAAACCGATTTCTGCCCGTGCTCATGGGTACCGATTCACAAGGAACCCATCAGTGTCACACCTCAGTACCTGAGAGTGCACCAGGGTGAGGGAGACCATGTGATTTTACCCCTGCAACAAGTCCAAATTTTCAGAACAGCGATTCACCGCCACAGTGGACGCAACTTGCAAAACCTCCTGAAAGAGCACTGATGATGGTGAACCTATTAGACTGATCGCTTCTGGAGCGGATACCTGGAAACCAGTACAAGCACCAGTAGCCGTTCATCTGACCAGTAGCAAACACCAATATTTGCTCTACTGTACTGCACTTTCAAATTTTCAGTGTATTACACCTTTATATCCCTAAATTACATCTCTCAAAATAATCCCCAGCACGAACGGGGCCAGTATGCTTCATCGGGACTGCTCTGACCTGCTTTAGAACCTCTCCCCTGATACTTTTCTGATTTAAGAACTGAAGGTACAACCAACAATTTCTGACAAACTCCTTCATGCAGTATCAGTCACATGAGTATACTGGTTCTATAGAACGATTCCAACAGAATCAGCTCCACGCCAACCAACGACTTATGCCAAAGTTCTGCTGAATATCAGCAAGAGATGTCAAGTGTTCTGTGGTGACAACTCTCAGTCAATGAAAGAACAGAAAAGTAGAGGAGCCCCGCATTAATAACTGAGAGAAAAGAGTATTTGTGAAGTAGTACTGCACGGTCTGAGGGTTTGTCTTTATTCTTGCTTTGAACAATTGCAGGAAAGAGAAAAAACATCCTGTTTTGGAAATTGATTGATTTAAAGGAGCATTGTGTGGCATTCAAATCATCTTTTAAAAGAAATTGATATTCATAACTCTGTTTTTTTTTGTATCCCCTTAGATTTGGAATTGTGCTTTTGCTACATTAGAATTATATCCAAATTAGGAGAGGGTCCTTTTATACGGGGCAACAGATCAGCATCGGTCCCAGATCCGAGCTGACCACCCCGCGGGGAGTTGTAATACTTGTGTGTCGTCAGGACGGGACGAGCAGGGACCAAAGCAAGACTTCATTAAAAAGCAGGATTGTGGAGCAACATGTTGTGTTGCTAGCGGGGGAGAGGCTAATCATGGCGAGTTCATCAGTGTAGATATTCAGTAGCGCGCTCAGGGTGTGCATGGAGACATTGGGGCTCGAGCGACTCTACTGCTCTACGCCCGACGCCGAGGCTCTCCAGATCCTTAGAAAGGCTAACGTTAGCTTGTGAGTGCAACCAACTCTCTCCTGTGTTTCACCCCTCTGGTTGCTGTTTAAAACAGAGAAAATGACCTGTAGCTGTCAACCCAGTAACAAAGTTACTGGTTTAATTGTGCATATCCACTTCGCGAGGGAAAAACAGACGATACATTTAAAGATCATCAGGCAAGTGCTGCATTTCTCTCCCTCTGCTTCTCTCGCTGAAGGAGGGCAAATAAACATGTGACTTTGATGTGACCTGCGATTTATATTCACATTAAAAGAGACATTCTGTCACTGAGGGCCAGAATGAAAGTTTGATGCTAGTTATTTTGTCCAGTAGTGATTTCTTATTCCACCACCAGCAGCCCATCCACTGTCCGCCAGAATGTGAATTCTGACCACCGCGTGCAGTTGCTGCATGCATGCAAACTGGGTTGGGCTTTGATCATTACGAGGTGTGGTCCCTTTCCTCGCAGATCAAACTGCCATTTTACATTTACAGTGGCCCAGAATGGACAAACTAGCACCTTCCTGTTTCAGTTAAATGTGAACTGGCAGTAACCTGTGTAGGCGGTGCCCTCTCTGAACAAGCTCGTAGGGTGGGCTTCACAGTGGTTCTCGTTCTGCTACGTTTGTTACATTTGTGCCACGACTCCACCATCTTACAGTTACGGACACTGAAGCCGGCCATTCTAGCGGCCACAGTGATGGACATCCCCATGGAGTTGATGAGGACACAGAGGATGCAGGTGAGGAGCAAAGCCATGAGGAAGGAGGGCTGACCAACGGGGGCTGCACCTCCCTTCAGTGAGAGACCTCAGGCCGGTCAACAAGAACACAAGAAGACGAGAACATCCATCCTCCACTGTTTATCCTGTTGAGGTGGTGGGGGTGGAGCCTATCCCAGCAGCCTTCCCCCTGGACAGGTCACCAGTCCATGGCAGGGCCAACACATAGAGACAGACAACCATTGGCTCTCCCAGCCACGCCTACGGTCAATTTAGAGTCTGGATTAACCTGGTCCCTCTTGATGTCTTTGGACTGTGGAGGAAGCTGGAGTACCAGAGAGAACCCAGCAGGAACAGGGAGAACATGGAGACTCACCCAGAAAGACCCCGTGCTGCAGCCGGGGCTCCACCCACAACCTTCTTGCTAGGAGGTTCTGACCCCTGCGCTTCCCCTAAGGCAGTCATGTGACACTATATTCCATTTGATCTCAACTTTATTTTGAAGTTGTTACATCTGTTTATCAGAATAAAATCTATGATGTTAGCAGCAAATGTAGAAGTGCTGTTGACGGCTGCGAAACCCACCCAGCTGTGATGGACATGGTCACCCAGACATGATGGAGTTGGTTCTCCTTTGGTTCTAGATCTTTACTTACAGCACTGCTCATATGCATGAAAGTTCCTTTTCCAACTTTGTCCCAAGAGGATAAAAAGAATTGTCTGATTCTCAACACACAGTTGTTGGTGTTTGCTAACAATTTTTTTGCATTGAGTAAAATTTGAGAATGCAAATTCTGACAAATGTCATTGGTGAACTGCCTGCAGACTGTTTTCCCCCAACAATTACTGGATGGACAACTGAGGTCCTTCGTTCAGATATTCATGGCTCCCAGGTAGAGTTGCATTTTCACAAGGTTCACGTTGTCCCACGAAGGCAGTAGTTATGGGCAATTTAGAGTAGTTAGCCATTGATCATGTTTAGCACATTGCTAACATAAACAGCTCGCTGCTGCAGCACTTCTGTGAAAGTAACAACACGAAGAGCCAAGACTGACTTCACATCCAGCTGTTAGGACACATTCTGAACCAATCTATGACACACACACACACACACACACACAATGAGTTTAGGTCAGGTTATTACCATTAGCTAAGCACTAAACCCAAGTTTACCAGCAGCAACATTCCCCTTTGAGCATGGAAACTCATAGCTGACATCTGAGAACCGCATTTGTATTAAAACAGTTTGGATGCCGCGGTCCACCCAGTAGTTCTCACACACATCTTGCTGTGCCGACCAATGCCTGAGTTCAAGTTTTCTCATGATCTTTTTCCAGCTGTGAGGTGACACGTGGTCCAGGATCTGACCAATCCCCTGTCAGTGATGTCATGGGTATTTGCATGATGTCTGGTAAAAGCTGGTGTTCACCGACGCATCATCGTAGCCAGTTGAGTTTCCTGTTTCAGGAACAACCAGCCATTAAATCAGAATTTTTTAAAATTTTAACTTCCCAGTAATTCAATATTTTCAATGAATGATGGTGCCAAGGACAACTTGTAACATTAAAGTGTTTGAATGTGATGAAGTCAAAGGGCGGAGCCCCCTTCACCGGCTCGCTCAGTCTCACCATCCTGGTTCCCAGCAGCAGGTGAACCCACCACACTCACAGCTGCCGATTCGATCAGTGTCACGTTATGACGGGACACTTTCTTATCACATGAAACGCGAGCTTGTTAGCATGAAGTCCAGGCAGAGACGCTCATGTACACAAAGTACGTTGTACATGTTCATATTCTTTATTCAAAAAGAAAAACATTTGTATTTGCTCTCCATCTTATTTTTAAAACTTGGAAGGAAAAGAAACCCTAAAATCACAACCAGCCATCAGGTGTTTCTGTTTTTAAGTGTCAGAAATGGAAAGACATGTTGTCTTGTGAAATGTTTTCTCAGCGTTGTTCGTGCCAGGAGGAGCCAAGTGTGTCCAACTCAACCGAGTTTGGGACAACAGTGATGGACACGGAGAGACAACACACAAACTGTGGGGAAAAAAACAACCCGGGCAGCAGCTTCCACTCCTGGATAAACTGGAGAACACTCCGCAGCCAGCCCAGTAAGTCTGTGAAACGTTACAGCCCCGACAGGCGGCACACACAGTAGCAGCTTGTTGCTATCACCTGTAGCCTGCTAGCTCACTTATAGCATGCTAACTTGAACTTGATTTTGCTAGCACTGTCGGCCGTAATCTCAAATCCTTCGCAAATTCTGACTTTCATTGTCCTTGATGCAGATACTGGAGTGAGCATAAACGAAGGAGAAGCTCCAGAAACCCTCCAGAGATCAGGGAGTTTCCACTGGAACTGAATGGTTCAATCGTGCAATACCAACATCCCCTTCAGTGTAAGAGTGTACAAAAGAGATCTCCTTATAATCTTGATTCTCTGTTTTTTTCCTTTATTATATATTGGTGTTTACTGTGAAATGGAGCACTGCAATCCAACAATTTTCCACGAGGGGTTAATAAAGGATTTCTGATTCTGATTCTGAATGGACCTCCAAGTGTAGAAACGGACACCAAACAGAGAACAAGTCAGAGGGATTCCACTGAAGAGGATTAAATGATAAATAACAGAGGATACATGTGGTCATTCACAGCAGCACTGACAAGCTTGCTGCTGATGTCACCTCAGTAAGTCTCGGTTCTCGGTAAGTACTGTGACTGTACAGTTGTACAGGTCGTATACTGTCTCATGTACCCTGTGGACAGACGTTCTGTTGACCCTGGAACTTGTAAAACAGGCTGAAGGGACCCAAGTTGTTCTGATTGTCACAGGGAGATCATCCTCCAAGTTTGTTCCAAAAGAAATCTTAACAAATTTTTTTTTTTAAATGAACATAAAATAAACATAGCCAACATTGAACTGCTACCATTTTGCACAATGAATATATAGACATGTACAGTATGTGTTGTATTTTACGTCTTCTTCTACTGGCAGACTATCATGGTAAGAGTACATGAATACAAATGTGTTCATTGTCATACTAAAGAGACCTGAATATCTGAGCAATCAGGTGGAAAAAGTGGACATATTGGCATCAGTTAGTGGACAAACAGGTCGCAATTTATCGGCATGTTGAAAATCAGCCAACATCCAAATGATGCGTCCCTCATGTCGCATCCCCTGGAGGTGTCGACCACAAGCTACAGCCAGAAGAACCTCTTCATCTGAATGCCAGGTTCAAGAACTCAGCTACAGGACAGTTCCTGACATGAAATATGACCTGGGTGGAGCTGATTGACCGATCAGTAAACCAACATATTTAATGGTTGACTCAAACACGCTGCTGCCTGTTGCCTCACGGCTCCATCTGAGGCTGCTGCCCTGTCCCGTAACGAAAGCAACGCCAGTTCCACCAACATCAGCTGGAGGCCAGACCAGTGGCGTCCGGCCCGAATGGACGATTACTTTGTTATTTTAGTCAACAACTGTCATTCGTTTACAGTCTACATTTGGTTTGTGTCACGCTGGACTGAATACGCAGCAGCTCAGCTACAAAGAAGAGCTTGTAGAGGCCATTAGCAGGACAGCTGGAGCTGATGAGAACATCTGAGCAGGAACGAGTGAGACAGAAGTCATGTTGGACTGGGAGCGGGGCTCACGAGTAAGGACTCTCACTATGTTACACACGATAAAGACAACAAAACACAAATTAGTTGGACACCCATCAAATCATTCAGCACACCACACATGACGGGACCTCTCTGGCCAACTCCATGTCACGTTCAGTGAAGCTGAAACCTGGTGCCAACATGAGCTTGTTGCCTGTTATAGCAGGGAGGGTTCAATTGGGTCAAAGTTCTGGTGTTACAACTGGTCCATATGAGCCCATACGGCTTTAGTCTCACTGTAGTGAAGACTGGAATATCACATGTACACACACACACACACACACACACACACACACACACACACACACACACACACACACACACACACACACACACACAGTTACTGTTGCCAGGCGAGACATAGTCTCATTCAGTGTGAGACCCAGAAATAGAGTCCCAGTAAGGACAGGTGGAGGGGCCGCATGCAACATCCCCCACACCCAAATTACCATCAGGCACACAGACTGACTGACAGACCTGTGGTGAGTCAAACAACCAAAAGTGATGTCATACAGGCTGAGAGCTCAACAGGTCACTGCATGGACCGGACTGGATCCACCATCTACCAGCTCACCGTTGCAGCCAGCTAGCACAGCAACGTCTGGCAACATGGAACGTATGTTACTGAGGCAACAGACGTGCTCATCAATATTACGTCACAGCGTGAGTCACTCATCGCGGGATGGGCAGCAGTGTGTGTGTGTGTGTGTGTGATATAAAGGGCCTATTACTGGACCTGAAGCCGGTTCTTCAGACATTTTGTCTAATCAAACATAAAACTGGGGCCTCAGTGAACTCGCCTTCCGTATGACAAAATAATTTGGAGAAATGATTCAGACGGTCGTCCACTGACTCAAGTGAGACTGGGTCTCTTTACAAAAGGGTCTCTTACAAAATGTAAGCCAAGACACACACACACACACACACACACACACACACACACACACACACACACACACACACACACAAGGATCTTAACTCATTTCCAGCCTGTCCAGCACTGTGGGGGTGGAGCCTGTCCCAGCTGTCAGTCACCATCCCACCGTCCATCTAAACTTACCTGAATAATATCACAAAATATTTCAACTTGGATTTAAACATCTTTGAAATCAAGTGTGTCACATCGACACATCATCACGCATGGCAAGACATCAGCAGGTCATTTTCACATCACCTGGGCGTTGAACGCCAGACACAAGTCCTGATCCCGCTGAGCGACCTGAGACACCATGATGTCATCACCAGGGCTGCATGGAGCGGCGTGTTTCTAACTCGCCCCACAGCCTCTGCCACCAGGACATGAAGCTCCAAACGTTCATTGACTTCATCTAGACAACTTAGAGATGCCTAGAATCGATTGATACCATTTCTAGAGATGCTCTGGTTCCACTGAGGCTGACTCAATAAGGTCCACGGTGACAGAATTCAGACTTCTGTCAAAAATTCAGAGAAGACACTGACATTTTCCACTCAGCATCCAGGATGAGATGCAGATTGAGTCCATTTTGTCACAACTGCTACAGACTTATTTAGCAGTGGCACAGTGGGCTCATGTCTTGATGCAGCAACACTGGTTTGACGATCGGTTCTGATGTCAACTGAGCAAAAATTGTAGACTTGATAATTCCTGCAATCTTGAAGTATTCGTTACCTTTTCTTGAAGTTGAAAGCTGTCAGTCAGCCAGAGTGTCTGACTGTGGTGAAGCTGACTGTCCCCTCCCATGGGATGAGCCCAGTGGACCCACCGGGACCCTGAAGCCTCGACTCCTTCAAGTGCTTGGACCAGCATACAACATTTACCAAGCAGAGGCTCAACATTAACGCCAGGCTATTTCATCTGCAAACGCAATTTTCAGCATGAGCAGGTCCTCTTAACCCTGGTGGCCCCCTTCCACTCTTCAATATACAGGAACTTAGCTTGTGTCAATGCAAACCCTACTTAGGCTTTTGTGTCTTCAGTTCCTGTAGTTTAGGATACATTGTGTACAAATGGCACACATGCATTCAAAAATGTCCCTTTGCAACCATTCTAAAACAGAAATACTTGATTACAATACAAGTACTCCATTACACTTCCATTCGGGACAACTAGCTTTAAAATCATATGTACAACTATGCAATCATGCCAATTATTCAGCTGATTAAAAAATAGATTTTCTTTCTCATCTGTTCGATATCTGTTAAAATGATGAAGTTGAATTTTCATGTGGGGAAAGGCTGCTCTGGATTCTTTGTTTTTCCAAACTTGTATTTTCAA
Source organism: Aulostomus chinensis (assembly GCF_037954235.1). NCBI lineage: Eukaryota > Metazoa > Chordata > Actinopteri > Syngnathiformes > Aulostomidae > Aulostomus > Aulostomus chinensis. The sequence goes on from NC_141330.1 coordinate 27,892,317, forward strand.
AGACAACTTTTGGATAAAATTTAGTTTGCCAGACATAGAAAAATGGTTCCTCTGTATGTTTGAGGGAAGACACAGAGACGCCATCGCAGACGAACCCCAGTGGTCAGGCGGCAGCTTCACTTAGGTCACTGAATCAAACCAGGAATCTTGTCATAGATGCAAAGCAACACCCCCCCGCTGCCACCACCACCACCCATGATGGACCCCCCCCCCACACACACACACACACACACACAGTGAGTGAGGGAGCCAGAACCATGAAGTCACTTTAATTTCATAAAATGTCTGTAAATACACAACTTAAATCTGCAGACACTTCTAAAGCATGAATGAGAACACAGATGAGTGAGTGAGTGAGGAAGCCAGGCTCACACATTCACGGTCAGGCAGGTCTAGGATGTTTGATCTTTCTTCAGCCCCACCTCCCTCAGACACCGTTGGCGGCAGCTGATACCGCCAATAAAACTAATTTTCACCAGAATTATAGAAATCAGGTTATGAATGAGAAAAAAACCTGGGGAATAAGAACAGGAACAAAACTGGAACGGTTGTGCCACAGCTGTAACAAATTACTCCAAAAGAAAAGTTCTTCCTCCTCCTGGAAGAACGAGGCAGGTACTCGCTCCTTCAGGGCTCATCGGGGCCGACGGCCTGGATGTGAACCTGCCAGAACTGTGCTGGTGCCACCACGTCCTGGAGAATCACAGCATCCTTCCTGCTGAGCCCTGCCAGACCTTTCAGAGCTTTGGAATGAGAGAAATCCAGGAAACCCTCACAACTCCACTCCAGCTTACTTCGCTCTGGTGCGCTTCCTGTTGTTAAAGACCACTTCCACAAACCTCATTATAAACCTGAGGAGGATCCTGACGTGTGAGGTTCAGTTTCATGACTGGCTCTTCACCTGGCTGGGTTATTGGGAAGAGACAATGAGAAACTGGTCAACTCAGGAAACGTTGAATTGTTTGCGTCCATTTAAAGTTCAAATCTTGAATCACACAAACCCAGAGAGCAGCTCTCATTCAGTTTCTTTTATTTGACAGCATCCGAAGTCTGACATTGTCTCATGATTTATTCATTCATTCATAATGTCTGAACAACACTGTATCATAACTTTCATTTAAATGATCTCAGGCAATGTACCATGATTTAATTTGAGTGTCCTCAGTGCTAAACTGGGATATACAGAAGGTCTCAGCGCCAGGCAGCGCGCCCGTCGACACGCTCTGCCAGTATGAGAATTTGAGAGACGCTCCATCCTGCTTGACCTCTACCGTCAAACCGATTTCCTTTCACAGGCATTTACATGCAAGAAATATGATCCCTCAGCACCGTTCTGACCCCAAATGCATCAATTAACAAACAGCAGTTTTGGGGAGACTGAGGGTTCTTCTGCTAATTCGCTAATAAAAGTCTTCGTTCTTGTTTTAACGACATGAAGCAAGCGTTTACTTTGTGAATCGCTTCTCCTCCAGAAAACTCGCTTGTGGAGGACGAGTCGAGGGAGGAGGTAACATTCAGACAAAAAAACAAATCACTCACATATGAGAACAATGAAATCAGAGTTTTCAATTTTAACCACCAATTCACCCCAAAAAGTTAGGTTCATATTGAGGACACACACATGTGGTGTGACCACATCGCCTAAGTGGACTGACGTGAAAAACAGAACATTTCTAAGACTCTCTGACCTCGTGGAACCCTAAATCTCCCCGCCCGCCTCGCAGAAGTGGAAGAAGGCTTTTGTAATTCAGTACAACTGTAAATTAAATCACCAGGAAATGACAAAACAGCAACCACAAAATGAATGAGCATGAATATTTGGAATCATTCTTGCACGTCAGATCACCACAGGAAGTGTGCAGGACACAAGTTCATCAGAGACAAAGCTACAACAAGAACACTGCAACACAGCACGTGTGTACAAGTACGGTGAACCTGAAGGAACTATGAGCGCCTGACAATGTCGCAGACCAACATCACGTCAGAAGTTCCGTGATGGCGTGGCGGACCTCACCCGTGCAGCCGCCACCGCTGGAGGCGGTTTCCTCTCAACACCCAAAGTTTGGGTCCATCAGAGTTCACTAAACACCACGGCCACGGACCAACCTTCACCTGAGCAGTTCAGGCCATTCAGTGGTGGATGAATTCTATCAGTCCTCAAAGCCCAAGACTCCCCCAGGCCTCTGCGCTCTGTAGAAAAACAACAAAAAAGCGGAGCCGCTGTGTTTGGCCGTGCGAGCGACAAGTGTCTGTGGTAGCTGCGTCATGACGGAAAGGACAGAAAACTAGAGCGTCTACGGGGTGCGCTGCACACAAACACGCGACTTGGGCGTGTTTTTTGAAACGTCTGCTCTAAAGGGAAACGTCAGTGCAGTCATGATGACTTTGTCACTTGCGTCGTTTCGGTGTTGCACTTTGTGGACGGTCCCTGCAGTCAATGCACAGCCAGCTGCTGCTTCCTCACGACTGTGCTGCAGCGCTAACTGGAAATGATCCTCGCTGCCTTACGTTAGCTGGACAGACTGGCAAGCTTCAAGAAAACCTGAGATGGCCATCTTGTGTATAAAGTCACTATATTTTGTCCAGAAAGTCACTTGAATTGGCAGTAGTGTTGTGAAAGACTGGAGGTGCAGCACTAGCTTATCGTATTAGCCTCCTCCACTTGGCTGCTTAATGAAGAGCAACACCTAACTTTACCTTTAGGGTGGTTCCCCTCAAGCATCATTCTCACTGCACAGTTCTGCCTGCTGGACCCAGGAAGCCTAGAATTTCAGAATTAGGGCTGTAGCGATACGCTAATGTCACGGTACGATTCGCTCCACTTCCATGCTTTTCTGGAAGGTTTTAAAGGACAAAGTGATTTGGTGACATCTTGTGAGTTCCGTTGACTTGGATTGAACGAACTGAACTGAAAGCATCAATTAAACAACACGAGGCTCCGACTGGCAGCTCGCAAACGCTGGACAAAGTGAATCAAAGATGTGCTGAGAAAATTAGTTTCATTTTTTGAAACTGAGTGCAAATTGTAGCTTTCAAGCTTTAGAAAAGTGAACATTGAGAGTTAAAGTGCAGCCAGTGGCCTTCTGAGGCAGCGTTTGAGCTGGATACTGAACACAGGAGGGAGCTGCTGGCCAGTGCAGCCACCAGCTTCACCAAAAACAAACCATGGCAGCCAATAATTCAACTGGCGGGTGGCAGCAGCATAGCGGGGCTCCATCGCGTTCACCAGGCGCCTCAAGCCGGTGTTTGCCACCACCCAGTAAGCTCTCAAATCCTGACTGATGAAGCAGCAATGGACTCCATCATTTTCTGCGACCTCGGTGAAGACGATGGGAACCTGTGGCAACAACCGCCGTCACTGTCCAGCTGGTTTGTTTGGGGTCGCGCCTCAGCTTCTTGGGCTCGGTCTCAGGTAGCACTTCCTTGTCCGGTGGTGACGTTTTAGGAGGCTCGCAGGTTGGTGGTGCTTCCAGAGGACTTCACGTTTGTGTGACTCAGCTCACAAACCGCCACACTTTTGTCTAAATCGTTGCTTTCCTCTTTGTCTTTGAACCCAAAATGCGTTTGAGCGTGCAGGCGCTGGATTTATACTCGCCGCCATTCTCCTGAGCGTCTCAGCCCTCACCTGATGAGAGAGGCGTCGGCGTCTGGGAACTAGAAATGCTCTACAGCGACACCAGCAGCTGGCAGACAGAACTGCTCTTCCTGCAGAGTGCGGGACACGGGGGATTGGAATGGGCTTAATGTGTCGATACTCAGCTGACAAATCAATACTCGGAGGAAACAAACTATCGATAAATATCACAGGATCGATAAAACTGCTCAGCCCTATTCAGGACGTTTCTGAACGTGACATAAATCTTACCACGACACGGGATATGAAATGGTCAACATCACATCGTCCTAAAGACAGAATATGCTTCATTATTCACTGAGGACTTCTCAAATATCCTCTTAAAACCCTCCGTCCTTCGTTCATATGTGATGTTTCAAAAACAAAAAATATGAAATTACTATTTTGAACAATCTCCAATAATAATAATGTGGTTATATACTGTAATATATATATACTGTAATTTTTTTTTTTTTTTTTTTAGGGGTTCCACGAAATAGAGATTCAAGAAAATCAAAAATCAGAAATGCAAAAATCAAATCTTCTTCATTTTCTTCCTTAATATGCAGACACACCAGTTTTTGCTGCGTCAGTACAAAATAAAATGCTCTTTGCTTTAAAAAAAACAAAGTATTTGTTTTATATATATTTCTCATGGCTGCCTCGTCTTTTACAGGGGAGGACAAAATAAGTCCACACAACCGATGTGTTTGATGGAGGAGCGTCCGCTGCTTGTTCCACCTCATCTTCCTCCATTTAGAAACGATTGTTTGGCTTCTTCTTCTTTTGTGGCGTTGCTACAGAGTTCTTCTTCTTCTTCTTATATGTGTATCCAGTAGGCAAGAGGGTCAAACATCATCAGTGGTGCGCCGCTTGGCTTTTTTTTTTTTACATTGATTTTTAATTTGTGCGTCTTTGCATTTTATGTCGTCATTTTTTTATTCTGCGAAATTTTGTAACACCCCTAATATTTAGTACTGCTTAATGCAAAGGAGTATTAAAGGGAGGCACTGGGACAGACCAGTCACAGTACCACAGGGTAACACTCTGCTAACACACACAGAAGCACAGTAAAAACCCAGGTTGGTCAAGGCTCGCCAAGTACAAGGTTAACAGAAGGCAACAGAAGCTAACGCACAGATAACAAAGGCTAATTAATGGAGTTAACGCACTGCTAACAGGCTAACTGCTAAATCAATGTCTAAACATGAGGGTAACAGAGCATCGCATAAGCTGATATTCAGCTAACACTGTCAAAAGCGCACACACACACACACACACACACACACGCACACGCACACGCACACGCACACGCACACGCGTTTGATAACCCCCAGAACATTCTCGTGACCCCTGTAGCGGTCCAGACGCCCTGGTTGAGAAACACTGGTGGAGTGGTAGTCAGATTCTGTAAACTGCCAGCTCGAGTAGCAGGTGGAGCGAAAACTATGTTTGACTGGAATTGAATGGTTATCAGGACATTGACAGATGAACTTGACACTTTGGAAAGTTAATCACGTTGGCTGAAAATCTGTAAAGACTGAAGAACTCAAGCCTGCTGGACCCACACATGGACAAGAACACCTCACAGCTGGCCCCAACATTACAGACCTAGGACCAGTTCTATGAAGGGAATGTTACCGCCGAGTCTAAGCAAACATCCATGACTCTAAACGTAGACTTCAGATCATTCAGCGTCATTGGTGAACCGATTAAAGAAGACTTCATGCTTTGAGTCCAGCACTTTTAAAAAAACAAACTAAAAAAACTTTCCATTCAACACTTTGTTTTGCAAGTTCCATACCCTTCAATATGGATACTCTACTTTAAATTACATCACTATTCATCGCCACAGCTGACCGACACACACAGACGGACCTTCTAGTATTGGTATACAATATTATGTGCATTTCTGACCCCAAAGCTTCTATCGATACTCTGTAAAGCGAGGTGAAACCATTTACAGTCCTGCAGTGCCCTCAACCAACATGTACAGTACTCACACACTTCAATACACATCATTTTTCCAAGGATTAACTGGCAGCACAACGTAATAAACAACACACAACGCTTTCCCACTGAAGCCCCGCTCGGTCCGTACAGCTTCAGTGCGTGGTTGTGACCCGTAGAACATCTGACACCAACTTCCACTCATCTGAAATGTAGAGGCAGCTGACAGGTGATGGCCACACATGAGTCAGTCAGGCCAGGGCTCCCCGCGCCCTCATTCAGCACAGACCAAGCACGTCCTCTTCTCTCTTATACATGTACTGTACATGCAGACTGTACATACAGACGCTCAAAACAATCTAGCCTACATTTAAAAAAACAACAGAACATTCACTGTTTAAAGCCAGACAAGGAGAATGAGGACATCTGAACAACCAGATAACTTCATGACAAGACCCTCACAGACAGAAGAGCAACCCATCATAAAAACACATGTATTCCGGCACATCAGCCTCTCACAGATGACTTGGATCAGCATTTATGTTTTGAGAAATGCGCAGATTTTAAGACACTTTTTTACTGCACAGAAAATGTGGACAGTGACGCCTTTAGTGATTTAAAAATGGTGAGACATTTGTGTCCAGCAGAGAGCGCTCCGGAGCCTCTGCCATGTTTATTATTCTGTTTTCTTTTGGTCTTTATTTAAATGGTCATGTATTACAATATTAAATAATTTCAAATAAAATAAGGTTTTTGTTTCAGAAATTAGCCTTCTACCCTCAAACACCAGGTCATCAGACTGGGTCTATTTTCTGTCCAGCACGTCTGAAAACACGGCCACTGCTTCTCTGCTGTATAGGACAGACGAGTGCGGTGCCACCTCTAAACAAACAGGTGCTGAAGTGCCTGTGGTACACACCCTAACTCCAGTCACCGCGTCCTGGGCTCCGAGTGCTTCTAAAAAGTGAGTGATCGACTCTCAACGATGCACCTGAAACCGATCTCACTAGTTTGCGTGTTATCTTGTCTTTCTCAAGCACTTTCCTCTGCTTGGTTTCTCCATTCGGTCTCCTCTCCCCATCACAGGGGAGAAACTCACCAGTCTCCTGAAGGTCCGCCCAGAAGAGCGGCCCATTGAGAGCTGGTTTCTTCAAAGTTTGCCCCACGTCAAAGTTGCATCAGCTTTGACACAGCACTTCCTCGATCTCCCTCAAACTACAGTCTTTGTGTAGAAGGTTCCAAAATGCTAACCTGACCCAGAAGATCTTCTGCTGCTCAGAGCCACGTGGGAGGTCATCAGCAGACACTGTCAAGAAATACGTGGCAGGAGATTGGATGACCCATCGGTCTACCAGCATCCATCGCGGAGAAACACTGCCTGGCACCATCCGTGCTAGCCGCTACTACACCCCTATCATTCTCAAAGGATCCTGATCGGCCAAACCCCTGTCAGTGAGAACACGAGCACAAAACTTGAAGCCTGACAAGTAGGATTGGGTACCAGGTACCGGTTCCTAACGTCAGGTTCCAGAACTGTTAAGCAGCTTTTTGAATTTCGATTCTTTTTTTCGGTTCCGAGTGCCCGCACTAGTTTGGTGTGTATCACTCCGCTCGGCGCTCTCTGTGCATCTGCTAGCAAGAATATCAGTCGTCTTAACATGGACTGCAAAAAACACTGGAAAGTTGGCTTCATTTTAATTTGAAAGAGGACGGAGTCGCACAGTGCAACATCTGTGGAAAAACAACTTCTGCCAAAGGAGGATCACCACAAACATGACGGAACACCTCGGCCTGCCTGGTGTCACAAATAGCGAGTGGACTGAGTTCAACTGGTAGCGTCGCTCTCCTGCTCCCGTCGCTTCCTCCGCTTCAGACGGTCAACCTTCATCATCAGCCAGCAGCTCCTCGTTGCTGACAGAATCTGGTAGGTGGAAATCAGGGCTGAGCAGTTTTATCGATCCTGTGATATTTATCGATAGTTTGTTTCCTCCGAGTATTGATTTGTCAGCTGAGTATCGACACATTAAGCCCATTCCAATCCCCCGTGTCCCGCACTCTGCAGGAAGAGCAGTTCTGTCTGCCAGCTGCTGGTGTCGCTGTAGAGCATTTCTAGTTCCCAGACGCCGACGCCTCTCTCATCAGGTGAGGGCTGAGACGCTCAGGAGAATGGCGGCGAGTATAAATCCAGCGCCTGCACGCTCAAACGCATTTTGGGTTCAAAGACAAAGAGGAAAGCGACGATTTAGACAAAAGTGTGGCGGTTTGTGAGCTGAGTCACACAAACGTGAAGTCCTCTGGAAGCACCACCAACCTGCGAACCTCCTAAAACGTCACCACCGGACAAGGAAGTGCTACCTGAGACCGAGCCCAAGAAGCTGAGGCGCGACCCCAAACAAACCAGCTGGACAGTGACGGCGGTTGTTGCCACAGGTTCCCATCGTCTTCACCGAGGTCGCAGAAAATGATGGAGTCCATTGCTGCTTCATCAGTCAGGATTTGAGAGCTTACTGGGTGGTGGCAAACACCGGCTTGAGGCGCCTGGTGAACGCGATGGAGCCCCGCTATGCTGCTGCCACCCGCCAGTTGAATTATTGGCTGCCATGGTTTGTTTTTGGTGAAGCTGGTGGCTGCACTGGCCAGCAGCTCCCTCCTGTGTTCAGTATCCAGCTCAAACGCTGCCTCAGAAGGCCACTGGCTGCACTTTAACTCTCAATGTTCACTTTTCTAAAGCTTGAAAGCTACAATTTGCACTCAGTTTCAAAAAATGAAACTAATTTTCTCAGCACATCTTTGATTCATTTTGTCCAGCGTTTGCGAGCTGCCAGTCGGAGCCTCGTGTTGTTTAATTGATGCTTTCAGTTCAGTTCGTTCAATCCAAGTCAACGGAACTCACAAGATGTCACCAAATCACTTTGTCCTTAAAAACCTTCCAGAAAAGCATGGAAGTGGAGCGAATCGTACCGTGACATTAGCGTATCGCTACAGCCCTGGTGAAAATGAAGGTTGTCTCATTTTTAACAAACCTGCTTCAGTGATAGACGACTAATTCTTCAAACTGTGTCTGTTAATAGTTGTCGAACGCTTGCTAAGTGATGCTAACGTTAGCCAGTCACAACCTGCTGCTACGTTATGCAGCCGGCGTCCCCAGCCAGCAGAGTCCACATCCATCACGTACATGTACATCCATCTGGGCTGCAGGTCTTAGCTTTTTGACTAACACTTGTAATGTCAATAAATAAACTGGCCCATGTTACGGCTTTTCAAACAAAAAAATATTCTCCTGATGAAGAGGCTGTGACCTGTTGATTTCCATCTCAAAGAATCGGAATCGAGAATCGTTTTGAACAGGAATCGATATTGAGAATCGGAATCAGTAAAAGCCAAACGATACCCAACCCTACTGACGAGATGGGTCCTTGTGTGGAGCTGTGGAGCCTGCTGCCTCGCAAGGCAACCAAAAAGCAGCCAGTTTGATTTGCATGGCTACACGAGCAGCAGCGTGCTGAGCTGTAGTCGAGTCAGCCACTGCCGTCTGAATGTCCTTGCACCTTAATAGTAGAGTAATTATGGTTGATGGCCTCTGTTACAAAGATCCATTGCTGGTTGCATAAAACCCCTTCCACTAAGGTTGCCTGAATTTTCTATCCAAGGACGAAATTAGTTGCATAAAACCCTAATGTTCACTTGAGGGATTCTTTAGCATCCTCAGTTTAACATTTAGCCTGTGTTACATCTATGTAACACTCCAAAATTCCCCCGTTGTTTAAAGAAATACTTTGACTAAGGGACAAATGTCAGTATAAAACACTGAGTTATTTATACAACCGGGCCCTGCACTCGGCGCTGTGGTAATAAAATGAAATGGTGTGCAAGTTCAGTCTCTGGGTGGGCGTGGTCACCACAGCCTGGGATTGGAAGCGTTGTGATTGTTGTGTGTTGATTCATGACAGTTAACTTGAGTTTTAGCATTTATTTCTTCATTTCACAAAAAAAGCTCTGAAACTTTGTGTTTATCAGGGTGGAAAACTGTGTTGGCAGCACTGCAGCGAAGCCATACCAAGGAACTGAACCATAAAGGTGTGTTCACACCACATGCACATACAGACTCAGGTGGGCGACGCCCCAAAGAAGGTGAATGTCACATCCATTGAGTCTTCTAGCAAGTTCACAAGATTCAAGTTCAGCAACAACACCGCCTTACAGCAGCCAATCTGTGTCAGTTGCCCGATGGCGAAGACACACTTCAACGATACCCCACGAGCCTCACGCACCTCCTGGGGACGTTCTGAACCCCGCAGAGGACGGATGTGATCGGTGTCACAGCCAGAACACAGTACAGCAGTATCCAGCGTAAGAGCGGGGAGACACGATGGCCTTTGGTCCGCCAGCAGCTGTGGACTCGGTACAGCAGGTACAAGGCAGCGACGACAGTGGCCTCTTGGAGGATGGCGAATTGAACAAAGCGTAAGATGGGAACATGGGCCAGATGTGACGGAGGGGGCAGCTGAGACACCAAGGCGTTTCAGGTTATCATTCTCTGGATCTATTTGAAAAATACCATTTGCGTATTTAGTACTACAGTATTCTGAAGACGTGTTGCATGTGAAAACTGACCCAATATTTACTTTGTTGAGTTTGAGCCAAAATCTCTAGTCCCTAATTTTGGTCATAAGATTCAAGATTTACTTCTTTTTTTAAATCTAATAAAGACAATTTTGATCCTATATTGTTTCCTGACCAACTAGGCACGAGTTCATGAACCTGAACACACACCCCACACACACACATCCCTCTGTTGTTAAAAGTGAATCTAGCTCGTCCATCAGTCGCTCTCCCTCCCTCCCTTCATCTTAAATAATCCAGTCAGATATGTTTCCTGAACTAGACTGTCCTTGATGAACAGCTGATACAGTTTCATGTTCACATAATTGGAGCGATGCACTCTGGCGTGCCACTGCTTCAGGTAAATAGACAACCTTAGCAGAAACTAAAACCAGTGCAGAGGAGCGTCAACCAGCCCCACCAGTGGCCTTCCACAGTCTGTCAGGGAGTTCTGTTCCAGTAATACGACCAGTTTGACAGTATCACAGGGAGGCTGGCAGTATTTACTATTAAATACTGTTCAGTAGTACTGCCAGCAGCCAGTTAAGAACAGCCATTTGATCTTCACAAACAGAGAGTGTTATTAGAGCTGGGGAGTGAGATGTGATCACAACTGGTCACGTGACTTTAGTGAGCAAGATGACAATGCCAGGTGTGAACTCCCTCACTTCAACTCATCCACTCACAAAAAGCTACGAAAATTTGATTTCTAGTTCAGTGGAAGTTTAAGACTGTCATTTGAAGATTCTCAGATTGCATAAAAATAAGTGAGAATGTTTAAATCCCGTATGAACGATTCAGATCATCATCAGAAGATCAAGTATTACAGGACCTAGAGACATGTAAAGAGTCCGTGTGTGCCAAAAACCACGAAACCCAGCGTGGTGAAAGCTGCCATTTGATTGAATTACACAACAGGAATAAATATTTAGAGGGACATGAATGCAAATCAATGGACAGATGTGAGCAGATGCAGACAGCTGCAGCTCAAGCAGAGACCCAAGAGGCTGAGCTGTGACGTTTCAGCTGGAGGGACACCGGCGTGAGCCTGAGCTGACTCCAGGAGCACAGGGCCGTGGACGCACAGGGACGTCAGAGAGACCACGGATGAGAAGGGAAGCAGGTGACACCCGAGTTTCTGATAAAATCTGAGAGTTTGTCTTTCAGTTTAGAAAGTTGTCAATCAGTGTGTTGAAGCTGTTACACACAATGTGTTGTCACAGCTGTGCTGTCAGTCAGGAACAAGTCCACTAAATGAGGCCAAAAGACACAAACTGCTACTCCAGAGGTCGGAGCAAGCCAAGTGTGGATAGTAGAGTATGAGGGGGTGGAGAGACGCCCTGATGCTGACTGGAGAGCCCCTCCCACTGGGCTCCCACTCACTGATTTAACTGACAAGATTCACTCTGATGTTAGGATCCATTTTTCACAGTTGTTGATGAACTTCATTCTTGTATTGTGCGATTCAGAGTTAAACCAACCTCGAACATCAGTGCGACACTTTCTTTACACGCGAATACCAAGAGGTTTTTTCCCCATTGTTGCATACATCGACATGGTTGAGTAAAACGGTTCCACCTCAATAGGAGCTTTAAAAGCTGCTACCTGGTGGTGGCTGGTGGACCCTCAGGAGGAGTTCCAGAGGCTCGACTAGCAGGTTTAACTATCTACTACCAGCAAACACTGGGACTTGTTTCAGTCTCTGTCTTCCTGTCTGGTAGCTAGAGTAAAGATAACCACCAGATCTACTGCTTGTAGCTGGACTAACCCACTAGAACAGCGGCTGCCCTGGTTCCAGGTCCAATTCTCTGGAAGCTTAAACATTTAGAGAAATTGCATTCACTCCTCTGACACAGAGACGTGAAGGTAAGTTAGCTTGAGCCAGATGAAAGGTGCCTATCTATGGCCAGGTGTGATCGGTGTCATGGGATTACAAGTGGTTGGTTACTCCTGAGATGTGATTTGAGAAGACGGAAGACAAACGACAATAATAAGGTTAAACAAAGGAAGCTGGTGGGAAAGGTCATGGGAGTGGGTCCATTTTGAGACTCAGACATGGTCACCACCAGAGAAAACTTCAGGTAGAGACGCACAGCCGCCTGTGACAAAGACTGATATCTCTCAAAATCTGCACCAGTATCACCTACAACATCCTGTGTCGAGCAGCAGAGAGATCACCTGAGACCTGGACATGCAGGGATGAGATATGAAGCCATGGCTGTGCCGGCTGAGCATCAGCGTTGGTCGATCCGTAGCCTTCCTCTTTGACTGGGAGCAGCCATCTCCCGGCAACTGAGAGAGAGCTCGCCTCCCTCTACTCCAGGGCAGGGAAGGGGCTGGGGCTGATGCGGTAGCTAACGTTAGCTAGCAACCAGCGCTAGCTGCCATAGCAGATGAAATGCTGCGGATCTAGAGGACAGTTGGGGGGACCGGCGGGCTGCTGTGACACCTACAGCCATCGCCGTCCGGGGGCTCGCCCAGGATGTAGTCCCTTATACTGGGGAACACAACACTTCTCCATCACGGAGCAATATAACCATTCATCCCCGATCCCTGCCTGGTTTGGTCCCCCGGCACCCGCTCCTGTTCTATTAGGTGTCGTGCGTTAACTTGAGGCAGGTCGCAGTACCAGTAACACTGAAACTTGCCTAGTTACACACATGCTGGCCGCATCAATCACCAGCCTATTAACGACCAATCCAGCACCTGGTCAACTCGTCAGCCGGTTAGTGATAGAAACGAGTCGGTCCCCCATCAGCCGGATGGGCAGGGGCTCATCGCCGCCGGCTTGGAGGACATTGCATGGCAACGTTAGAGAAATCAGGGTGACGGTCCATCATCATCATCATCATCATCATCACCACCACCATATGTTACAGTAACGTTACACACATAAACCAGCAGAGCCCTGGTGATTAAGACGACAGCGTCGTTATCACATCTACCGCCTCGATGCCTGGCTCTTCCCCCAGTAACGCTCCCCATCTGACCAGCAGAGGAACTGGGACACGAGGCCGGGTGACAGGGGCGAAGAACGACAGTAGCGGGCAACGTGATGTTGCCGAGCCTCCTCGCCACTGATTGAGAGGCGAGCCGCTAACACACGAGGGGCAATCACGGACAAATTAGCACCACATTCACAAGGGAGCGGAAAACCACGTCGACCGGCTCTCACCTACCTCAGGCGGTGTGTCGAACCAAGTTCCGCGTAGCAGCCATGTTCGGAACCCCTCTCTCCCTCCGTCCACACCAACAGAGTCCCCTCCCCCGGGTCAGTCGTCCCTCGTCCACAGCAGAAATCCAAATAATACGATGTAGAAAAGTTTACAGATAAAATCCCGATAAGGTTAGTTTCCAGTAAAATTGCGTTATTCTTCTGAGCTCAGACTGAGCAGTGTCGATCGCCGGCGCAGCACATCTAGCCGTGCCTTAGGGGAGGTGGGCAGCCCGCCGCCTCAACAACGGACATCTCCAGCTCAGCCCCCGTCTGCTCGGTTACTTGATATACTTAGTTTATTAAATATCAAATACACACGAGACCACAGTGAAACTGCAGCGTGGCCCAGTTGGATTGGTAAGTCCGGCAAGTCAGCCTTTTAAAACAATTGAAAGGCAAGAAGCTAACATTAGCAAGTTAGCTATTGGCTAACTTGCTAGCTAATAAAACACTGCCATTGGAATTTGGAGGAAGACAGTCCGCACACTGCAGGCTGTTTAGCGGGCAAGGGTCAACCTATCGGCCGGTTGACAATACAAGCGGACGCTATGAAGAAGTTAATATAATTTGGCAGCCACGGCTAATGCTAGCTCTTTGCTGGCCAGCCCCTCCGTGATGTTAATATCGGTCAAAGCAGAGGGGCTGCATTGAGGGCGCACTCCCGACGCCAGGCAAGCACGGCCCCGCGCGTTCCTGAGACATTTCCCACAAAATGGCTGCCAAAACAAGTCCGCCGCGGCTCGTCGCACGGGTAACTTACAGAAGTTAGCCCATGGTTGACAGCGTCCCCGTCCCATTTCGTTCCGAGGAGTGATAACCAGTTAATATTTTAACCATGTACACCGGTAGCAGATTGGAAAAGAGGCAGATAAGCGGGTACTGAGACGATCGCTGCGGCAACCTGGGCGACTTCTACCGTGTATGGCCAACTTTAGACCGTCTCCGACCAGACCTGATGTTCCTCCTGGAGGTCACGCTCCTCCAGCACCGCAAATTTACGGTCGTTTAGTGATACGCTTTATGTATTTTACGTTCAACCGAAGTTTTGCAGACACAGGGAACACTTGGTCATGGTCCCGGATGGACCGCTGGTCCCGGATGGACCGCTGGTCCCGAGCTGACTCAGTCGCCTCTGGATCGCTTCATTCGAACAGCAGCAGCTCTTTTACACTGTAAAAGCTTCGTTTCCTTCTGTTTCCAGCATCAGTCATTTAAAATCAGGTTGACAAATCAAAAATGTTTATTTAAAACAAGTTGCCAGTATTATATAAAAAACTGATACAAGCACTCTGCTTCACTCAGAGAAAAGATACAGAAATCAGTCACATCAAGGCCCATCTGTGCTCGGCCACTGAATGAGCCGCTCGTTCAGAACTAACTGGAATCATGCTAATGTCAAGCTCCTGACATGAGCTGCCATCCCATATTTTACTGTACACGTTTCCTGACATAACTTGTTTAAATACCAGGGCTGTCCAGGGTGCAGGATGATTCTCTGCTGGTCAGAATCAGGGAACTGAGACAGTTCATGAAATGGGGCACAAAAGAGGATATTCAGGAAAAGAGGAACATGGAGGAGCGAACATAAAGAACAGCCCATACACACAAACACACACCAGCTCAAAGCCGGTGAACTCGAGACGTCCTTGCCAACTCGGCCGAGACAGGGGAGCTTTCCACAGGACCAGACATTCAACCACCGCCGTGTGCTCGTTCGTAACTCCTGTTGTTGCACAGTCCTGATCATCAGGTGGATACATGTATCCACAGGTGAGAAAAGAGCATGACCAAACCTTCCATTGTAAAAACCTGAAACGACTTTGCCAACTAAAATGGCCCCAGGGAGTTCTTCTAACCTCAGTGACAGTTGGTCCAGCAGCTGTGCGGCAGGCCAGTGAGAGAACAAGAGAAACTAACAGCTTGAAAAAGTCAATGGCTGAACGTGGTAGTCTGTCCCCCCCCAGCTTCCTTCCACATCTCACTTCTTCAGTTTAGGTGGAGGTCTAGAGTGAGAGGAGAGGAGCATGTCAGCAGTCAGGAAAGGTGAGCACAAGACATGCAGAGCTGAAAGCAGCGAACGTGACCTGACCACTGTTGTGGTGCGGCCTCATAGCTGCTTCATTTACAGCACACACACCAACTCAAGGCCTTCAACCACACTTCTCTACAACAGCTTCTGTTAAGCTAAATACTTTTTGGGGTCAAAAGTGTTATTCCTGAGAAAATGTATTGGTGTGAACTCTCCACCAGATGGAGCTGTTTACACTGTGACAAGCAGTGTACCAATGCAGCACAGACCATGTAGTAGCTCATGATTTTTAGCTTGAGTGAATACATGAATATTAATCAACTAAAAATCCACGCAAGTCAGTCACAGGAGGAAATGAACGCTAAGCAAATATAATAATTTAAATAGAATAAGGGCTCCAAGACACCTCCACAGGTTAACATCTCTGAGCAAGCTGCTGACTGCACGTACCTGTAGATGCCCACCACCACAGCATGGTCTCTCTCGTAGGGCTCCAGGGTGAGCTGCTCTTGTGGCTTCATATTCTCAGCACTCATCTTCTTAACTTCAGAGGCGAACACTGCCTCGGGCGCAGCGGTGGAGTCTATACAGTTGGCCTGAAGTTTGGAGACGAAACACATCAGCGTCTTCACAGCGGACAGAACAGACATGGACCTGCAGTCATGTGCCTCTTGGTGAGGTGTCAGAACAGGACAGAAAGTTATAAGTGCTCAACAATTGGCTGACCAGCAGTCCAGTTTAAGGCTGGTCAGAACTCTGCCTCTCCCACACTCACGTTAGCCTACTTGGATTGGTTGCAGTGTGAGTCATACACAAAAACACATGTACACATTTGTGTGATGAAAACATGATAGAATGTGAACATTGATACTTGTAACCACCCGCTTGAAAAGTGTTCGCTGGAGCAGATGTCCAATTGTGATCCAGTTCTACCTGCAGGCGTCAGCTTCAGTCTTCAGACCAAACAAGGAGTGTTCAACAGTAGAAGACAACACGCCTGCCAGTCAGCAGATGGCCGGAGCGACTGGGATTCAGAAGCAAGTCGATAGTCGTCTATAAGCTTTGTGAAACCGTGTTCATTCTGTCATAACGCAGTGAACCGCCAGTCACTCAGAGGTTTTGCAGCCTGCAGCTGGTGTTAATGAAGCCATCCCAAACACATGCAACTGAACACGCCGCTCACCACATGCCCACACACCAATGTCCAGTGTCATGGAATCCAGCGCACACGCACTGGAACCTCAACACCATTCCAACGCAGGAGTTGTGCCCTCGTACTTCAGCACAGAGTTCTTGAGTGTTTGCAACGTACATTTTAGCGACGCTGACACGGAGAAAATGAGGCAATGGTGCACCTGATATTTGGTCAAAAGGTGCTCTGGGTGTTTCAGTCAGTTGCATCTATGAATATTTGATCTGCTTGTTTACAGAGTTGATATTTAATTGCGAGGTTGTTGCCGATACCCAGACTCTTCTTTCAAATGCATAGATTTGATTTAACCGCACATCCTGGTGTTTTCAGTCTGATCAGCGGCGCACGTCAACGCACCTTGATGGAGATGACGAAGTGTCCTCCGTTCTTCAGGAAGTTGTGAGCATTCAGAGCAACAATCCTGGTCTGGTCGGGCTGTGCAACGTCAGCAAAGATGACATCCACCATGCCTGGGGAGGAACACAGCATCCATTTACCAGTGACGGCTCTGCGCTCCAGTCGGCCCTCACACCTCCGCGTGGGGCTCAGGCCGTCCTTCTGGTGTGTGACTGGCTGTATTAAGCACCTCTGTTGTCCACTTCCATTTTCCAGAGTGAACGTGATTCAGAGCTGCCAGCCACATGACAACATTGTCTGATGAGTGAGAAATTCTGGTGCCAAACACCAAGACTTTTGCTCATGACAGTTCAGGACTTTCAATCATAATTGCTCCCACCCCTTCCTGTTCCACACCGCGAACAGGCCCATCAGCTGATGCTGGTCGGCCTGCTGTACAACACTAATGATGGTTGATCACAGCGACGTGATCAGATCAAACGAGTCCGGCGCTCCTCAGTAGCTCGACTGGACGGTCTGAGGCGTCACTTACCAACCAACATCCGGTATTTGTGTGGATGCCGAGCGTCTTCAATGATGGGAATGATGTTGGTGCGTTTCTTAGCCACATTGAGAAGATCACGACCTGATCGATGGGAGAACTCCACAGCGTAGACCAGCCCTTCCTGAAAAACACACCACCACAAGCTTAGAGGTCGTCCACACCAAGAGCTACGTCAGTAATCAGGGTCATCCAAGCGCGTGTCAGGTCCAGTTTGGTTAGCAGCTGCTGTTCCTGTCCATGGCACAGGGAGACAATGAGGACATAACCCTCAACTGTCAGAGTAGTTTTGAAGACAACTTTAAGAGTCAACATCACTTTCAATTCCCTGCCATCGTCACAGGACATCAGTGAATACCACAACTACGCGGCCCGTTAGTTCGTCTCAACTGTAATGTGTCGGTGAAGGTTCTCAGTGCTGGGTCCCAGGCAACTGGTGTGGTTCAGTTGGTTTGGAGAAGTTTCACCTCTCATTCAGAAGCTTCAAGCAAACTGACCTGGTCCAGCTCACTGCAACACAACACCCAACAAACTGTCAGGTCAAACCAGTGGCTTGATGCTGTGTTGAGCACGTAAAACATCCTCAGACTGATTGGGGTAGACGTGGACTCCTGCCCTGCTGCACGTCACGCCTCTCTCACAATACCTTAAATTGTATGATAGCCCAGCGTGACGTTGCTTTATACGTGTTGCTTTTATTTCTTTTTCTTTCATAATGAGCGACAGTGGAATCAGAATGCTGTTAATGAGCATGAACACAGGAATGTCCCTCACAGTGTTGCTGACCCCGCTGAGGTGCTGTGAAGCCCCCCAGCGGTTTCAAATTCTGAGTATTCTGGGCCCAAAGTGCAGTAGAGGACAATGGGAACTACAGTCTTCTTAGACTCTGCGTACCCATCATCCTTTACACTCTGCTAGAAGCAGTTCACCGTTTGAGGTGATGCACCGTGACGCCGGTTGCTACCCGCCATAAAAAAAGAGAAGGCAGAAGCTCCAGGTGCTGAGGGAGAACAAAGGGAGTTTTTGACGCTGCAGATGCTCCAGCGAGTTCTAAATCAGAAGTGTGAGACTTTTAGTTTGCTGTCAAAAAATGAGGAAAGGGAAGAAGCCTGCACGTGGACACAGACGACTGGAGACATGACGGGGTAAACCAGGAACAGAGGAGCCACTCGGCCAACCACCACCCTGGAAGGACGTTTTGTCTACGATTGTTTCTGTAATTCTTTGTATTCTATTTTGGTTAAAACTGTTATTTAATCAATGTTTAATTATTTTCAATCTACCAATGCAGTAAAGTTTTTTGTCAATCCTTCATAATGCAGTTGGTAATTGAATCATCTGAGCATGTTGTCGCATCAATAGGCCTCAACTCACCTCATGGCGTTACACAACGCTCGTTTAACAGACTCTGAAGTTGCCAAACCAACTAACTGCTTTAGTACGTGCTGGAAAAGGGGAACCTGAAGGAAGTCTGACTGCAGCCGCCTGTAAGGGAGCGTAGCGCCACCTAGTACTCCAAATTCAGACATTTTTCGGTGAATCAATCGATCCTTTCATGTATACTGGGACAGCAGCAGCAGTCTGATGAAATGGCTGAGGAGCAGCAACCGTGACGATTACTCTACAAAGTGTCCAGAAACAGTGAGGGCAGTCACTCACCGGTCCAACAATGTCAGAAACATGAGACACTGTGGTACCAGACGCCGCTCCCAGGTACATGACCTTTGCCCCAGGCTTGATATGGATCTGGTCAACTCCTCCCAAGATGGCGGCAGCCAGCTTGGAGCGGAATGGATTCCAGGCTCTGTATTCGATCTTCGTTTCTCCTTCCTGCCAAAGAGCAAGAACTGGTGAGTCCTGGGATGAAGCAGAGTGGAGGTGCTCCACCCATCACTCTGCAGGGAGGCAGGCTCACCTCAACACTGATCCTCTTCTCTCCATACACAGACTCTCCTACCACCATGTTCTTGGTCACTAGCGCATCCTCCTTCCCCCTGGAGATGAACACTCCTGGGCAGGCGGGCGGGCAGACACACACACACACAGTCAGCATTGTGTAATGGCTATTGGCCAAAACTGCAATCATGAAAACTATTCAACATTGTGCTTCGCTAGTATTAATGAGTAGCGCGTCAGCAATGGTGGAGGAGCACGTGAGACGACATCTGCGTTTCACCTGCCAATTGGAACGTTACCAGATCTAGAAACGGCCGCACCGTACGACCGGCGGAACAAACACGCCAGCACTGATCATAAATGCTTCAACCAACCTTCATGTCTGTGAGGCTCGACCAAGACCTTCTTTCCTCCTCCAAAGCCTCCTCTGCCGCCCCTTCCCCCTCTGCCTCCTCTTCCTCTTGGGGTGCCTCTGCCACCCCCTCTCCCCCGAAATCCTCCACCTTCTGGGGACCTGAATCCTCCACCTGAGAGACATGGACATCGTAACATAGCAGCTCAGCTAAAGGTTCTCCCTCTGTCAGCCTGCATGTTGGGTTTCCATCTGTGTCTTGTTCCAGAAGCTCATCTGTCAGGATCTGTTTCCGGTTCTGGGGAACCAGACCCTGTTGACCATTTTTCCTCAATAACAGCTGTATTGTTCCAGTGACGATAATAACCTCAGTACATATTAAGCATAGGATTGAAAGAGCCTTCACCATCCTCCTCCTTCAGTCTCACCTCTTCCTCTGAACCCTCCTCGTCCTCCCCGGTCACCAAACCCTCCTCTGCCTCCTCCCCGGTCACCAAACCCTCCTCTGCCTCCTCCCCAGCTGCCACCTCTGCCTCCTCGGTCTCCACGAGGACTGAAACCTGTAGAGCAAGCAGAGAGACGGGGGCACCTCATCAGACTTATCAAGCAGCATGTCTCGTCCCTCAGGACAGTTTGGACGTGTCTGGGTCACCAGGAGACTCAATGAGCAGCGGTTCCCTCCTCCGTGTTCACACTGACTCATAAAATACTGGCTTTCTGGCAGCTAATCAAAGTGCCAATATGCTACATCAAACTGGGGCAGACAGCTGGTACTCACAAATGTCAACATTCCCCCTTAGTCGTTCACATTTGGTGAGGTGTTGACGTGTGAGTGTGGGTTGGCAGCAGTGGATGCAGCCTGTAGTGGTCATTTCCTCCTGGATGATGAACACCTATAAGCATCGCTCACTGGATCGCCAGGATGTGCTCGCAGCTCCAAGGCCAGCCGCCCAACTCTGAACACCCCAGCTGTGAGTTACCACCTGGGCAACACTGCAGCGGAGCGACGCTGTTCAGTTGCCCCCCCCCCCCCCCCTGCTGTTGAAAACAAAATTCTCCACAAAGATGACTCAGAACTCGTGACGTCATGTTGATACCCACCTGACCTGATCAGAACCTCCCTGTACCGTGTCGCCTGACAACTAATGATTCCCCCGTTATAGTCGGACAGGTTTCTGGCTCCCGGTGGAGACGCTACTTAAGTGTTCGGCTCGAGTTTGATGCCGCTGAGAACAGACCTCTGCCCGAACTCGCCACCTCCCGCAGGTTCCTACCCAGGCTAATGTGAGCAGGGGCTAAGTTAGCTTCTTCATGCTAGATTTTTCACCGGGAACCTGTCGGTTTTATTACACGTGTTCGCAGGTGACTAGTAAACGCTCGTGGTCGCCTCGTGGCCAGTTCGGTGCGCCTACAACACGTGAGGGCGCGAGGTAGAGTGACGTTACCCACGCGAGCTCCCGCCGCTTCACGACTACAACACAACGTTTAGGTTCCATTTGAAGGTCACGTATCATATTTGTGGCTACACAACACGTTCAGACCGGAGAACGAAGTTCTCCTACCAACTTGCAGCTGGGGGGGGCAGCATGGCGGAGCAGGCCAAGCACACACGAACACCTACAACTTCATAACTGACCGGAAAGGTACTCGTCTGGTCGGCACTCATCGACACCGAGGAGAGGACACCGCGGTGACCGTACCTGGCTTCATCCTGTCAGACGAAGAGCGTTGACTCGATGCTGGTGGCGGAATTCGGTCTCTCGTCTCCAACTTCGGGGCTCCTCCACACGCGGTACCACCAAAATGTGCCCGTCGCACGGCGTCTTCTTCTCCTTCTTCTTCATCATCATTCGTGCTACTTCCGGTTGTGTCACGGCAAGAGGTGCACTACCGCCATCTACCGGTGTGGAGTGTTGGGCAGGCGAAAACTTAGCTTTTGTTACACATAAATATGTTGCTTTTGTTTAGAATATTTTATTGTTGGTATTTTTTTAATACATTTAGAGGTGTTTCGTTAAAAATGACATAAATATCTTTGTGCAGTTGTGTAATAGAATTTAAACTGAATTTAAGCCCTGAAACCTCAATGGATTTATTATTGAGGTGCTCTTGGTTTCTTCTTTGCTGTTGACTGACATTGTTTCTAGGTGTGTTTAAAGTTTGGGTTTTTTCTAGGTTTGTTTTGTCTCAGAAAAAAGTTTTAGTTTTGACAATTTGTGTGACATCGTTGTACATCAAATCTCAGTTCAGTATCTGACACACTCTTGTTTATTGCAGATTTACATCTCTGGGCGCCATCATGGAAGTTACAGAAGGTGACACGGTTTCTTACTTCATCTATCACCCTGAGATCTGGAGGACTGGATACGACAAAGACACACCTTCATCTGTACATACAGGAAGTGGGGACTATATTCCCATCTGACACCAGAGATACAGGGTCTCTCCCAAAACACTCACACGGCAACCATGACACGAGTGTCCAACACTCCATGAAGACCAATAGATGTCACTGGAAGCTCTGGAAACCCTGCAGTTCCTCCTGTTTAGTCCCAGTTGGGTCCTTCCACCTGGACCCACCTCACGTTCACTGCTGTTTTGACAGTTCATCACTTAAAGTTCTGGACAACAGAATCCTCACTAAAGCCTCTAGAACCTCCTACATTTACTTGTTATTTCAGGTCAAAATGGCTGTTGCAAACAACAACAACAACAACAATTATCCTCCTCCTGTCTGCTGTTTGGTGCCCGCACACTCGAGTGAGTAACCACTGCATACAAAGCGAGGCCCATTCGACAGGTTTGCAGCGTGTAAACGTGATTCACAGGAGCTGCACCCCTCAGCCCTGCTAGTGTGGCCAGGGACTGCCAGCAGGCCTCCCAGGGGGCAGCAGGCCATGACCAGCAGCTCACCGACCCCCCCCCCCCTCACACACACACACACACACAGACGCCATATAAAAAATAAACACTAAACTGACTCCCACCTGTCTTGTTTCTTTGGCTACAGTACGCTGATATATGACCACAAGGACTTAACCATGTCCTGCGAGGTCAGAGCGCCATCCAGCGTCTCTTGGTGGGACTGCTGGCTCGAAGGCGGAAGTAGTCGCTCTGTGTTGACACGTCACAGAGGTCAACCTGGAGGAAAGATGGCGAGCACCTACAAGAGTTTTAACTTGTAAGTGCCGTGGAACTATCCGCGAATAAGACGATGTTTCTGTGTGTTGTGTTGGGAGAGACGGGGGCGCCTCCACCGGAGCAGTGCTAACAGCTAGCAGCGCTAACGTCCCTTCGTCAGCGGTGTCAGCCTCACTGGCCTTGCTACCAACGTCACATTTACCTCCAAAGTTTTCCTCGCGACTGACCGGTTTTAGGGGAGTCGACTGTGACAGCCAGGGGTCTCCAGCAGCCGTTGGAGTGATGGGATTAAGGAGGATGAATGGGGGGGGAGGGTTGATGTGGTAGTGGAGCTGTTGAACACCTGACGTTTCTCTAGCTAACAGGTGTGACGTGTTTCTCTAGCTAACAGGTGTGACGTGTCTCTCTAGCTCGTGTTCGTGTTATATAACACCTTTATCCCCTGCTGCCGAATACTAACTCGCTAACTAACCAACTAACTAGCCAGTGTGTGTGTGTCCACCCCTGTGCTGCAGGCGCACCACCCCAGAGAAGTTCTACCTGGAGGCGTGTGATGAGGGCTGCGTGGACGTCCTGGCCATCGACAGGGTGTCCACAGAGATGACTCTCACAGGTGAGCACCATCCTCTCACAGGTGAGCACCAGCTCCTGCAGGATGGGGAGGTGGCGGTTGCCAGTTGCATCGGGCCACAGGATTTATCAGCTCTGGCTCAATGATGCGTTATGAGCCGATCCTACCAAGTCTGCCACAACATGAGTTTGATCAGCTACAGTTCAGCTGCCTGAGGTCAGCGGGTCACGTGATCACAAGACCACTCTGTAGCTTTGATATCAACTCACAAAAAGCAAATGAAATATCATTTTTCAGTTTTATGACTGAAGGAGGTGCGTTTGGGCAGAAATGGTGAGAGATGTGACAAAATGCCTGTGTTTTAAAGATGGCGGTTGATGTTTCCGTGCTGTACGGATACAGTTGGATGTTGTTAACCATTGACTCGCTGTATGGATGTGGATCAACGCAAGGTTGCGCCCCCAGGGATCATCCTGGAGGCTGTAATGTGAGATGCTGACTGCAGACATGTAGGCTGTTAGCGCAGGCACAGGCCGTGCAGGTCAGTTAGAATTCTTGTGGGAGCAAACAAGCAGTCATGCACATTGATGTTGTTCCACTCCTACTGGATTGTTACGATACCACCTTCAAGGTATGTAGTCAAGCTCCTCCCTCAACCTCATGATGGGCCCAAGGGTATGAAGGTTCCTGTCAGCGGTGCTGGTGCTCCATGGAGGTGGAGGGGTCCGTCAGCGGGGTCACAGAGTTTCAGGGTGAAAGGACTTCATTGAGTGAATCATCAATAACTCAAATGGTTGCCGCCCAGTTCTTGTCTTACAAGCTCACTGCGTGCGTCCTTAGTGAGGAGGGATGTCCCTGCATCCGCTGAGACCAGACCAGTATGTGGCCTCATGGGGACGATACGGCTGGTGGCAGGTCGGTTCTCTGGAGACTGGTGACCATCATCTTTCACTGACCTGAGTCCTCTCACTACAGTCACCTGTGTGTGTGTGTGTGTGTGTGTGTGTGTGTGTGTGTGTGTGTGTGTGTGTGTGTGTGTGTGTGTGTGTTAGGTGTGTATTTGGTTGTCATCACAAAGAAGAAGAAGGTGGGAGATCTGCTCGGTCACGCTGTGTGGAAGGCTCTCGATTTTGACATCATCTCCTATAAGAAGACAATACTGCACCTGACAGACAACCAGGTAAAACAGCACACGCACACACACTCACCTCCAGGAGGTAGTTAGGACTGTCACTGTACTTGTGCGTTCGGCCCAACCCGACACTCACAAGCAGGCCAACCTCTTCCTCATGGAGCCCAACTCTTAGTCGTTTAGGATTCAACTGTTATTTTTAGAGAAGTTTTGTGTGTTTGTCTTTAACAACAGTTACATGGTGTGGACATCCCGTGGGTCTGAGTGTGTGTTGTGACCCGTTCTACCAGCCTAACTTGAAAGATGTCTGAGGGTCAAAGAACCAGAGGAGAGGTGATCTGAGCCTCGGGTGTCTCCAGAGGTGGCCCTGGTGGCTCGGTCCAACTGCTGGATTTGTCTCTTGTTTCAGATGCAGGACAATAAGACCTTCCTGTCCATGATCAACAATGTTCTTCATACAGACGGCTTCTACTTCGCCACGGACTACGACCTGACACACACTCTGCAGCGACTGGCCAACACCAGCCCAGAGTTCCAGGAGATGAGCCTCCTGGAGCGGGTAAGGGGGGGGGGGGGTGATCTGGTCTCCGCTCCAGTGTCCAGTGCTCCTCAGGCCAGGCCTTGAAACATGGAGGGAGCAGAGGAGGCTGCTGGAGCCCACGCGTCTCCTGTTTCAGATGCAGGACAATCAGACCTTCTTGTCTATGAGCGAGTCAGTTCATTACTCCAGAGACAATCAGAGTCTGAATATATAAATTCAGTTTGAGAACTTCTAATTATGGTGACATTACTGAGGTTAAGGTTTAACTCCTGTCAGCAACCCACAGACCGGACCGGAGGGCACTGGCATGCATGAACAAATGAGGGGATGTTGGTACTCCAGCCCACAGTAGCTAACTGCAGTTATCAGCAGCTATCGGCAAGCTAACTGCAGCTATCAGCAGCTAACTGCAGCTATCGGCAGCTAACCGCAGCTATCGGCAAGCTAACCGCAGCTATCAGCAGCTAACCGCAGCTATCAGCAGCTATCAACAGCTATCAGCAGCTATCAACAGCTATCAGCAGCTAACCGCAGCTAACCGCAGCTATCAACAGCTATCAGCAGCTATCAACAGCTATCAGCAGCTAACCGCAGCTATCAGCAGCTAACTGCAGCTATCAACAGCTATCAGCAGCTAACCGCAGCTATCAACAGCTATCAGCAGCTAACTGCAGCTATCAACAGCTATCAGCAGCTAACCGCAGCTATCAACAGCTATCAGCAGCTATCAACAGCTATCAGCAGCTAACCGCAGCTATCAACAGCTATCAGCAGCTAACTGCAGCTTTCAACAGCTATCAGCAGCTAACCGCAGCTATCAACAGCTATCAGCAGCTAACCACAGCTATCAACAGCTATCAGCAGCTAACCGCGGCTATCAACAGCTATCAGCAGCTAACTGCAGCTATCAACAGCTATCAGCAGCTAACCGCAGCTATCAGCAGCACAGAGGACAAAGATGAAGCCTACAGCCAGAAATATTACCTGAGACATTAAAATGTGGTTTAAGTTCATTGGAATCTACGTTAGCGGTAGAAATGGTTTTACTGTTGTTGTCGCAGTGTCAGGTCGCTATCAGGACAGTTACCCTCCCAGTTGCCCTCCCAGTTACACCAGTTTCCTAACTGAGTCCTCTTGGCCCCTCATGTTTTTGACATTCTGTTTGATGTAAAATGATTTATTATGTATTTCTCTCAAGGACACGTAGTGAGACAGTGACCACAGCATGTTTCTCTTTCTTTGGTTTTCTTGGGTTCTTAATTCCACTCAATTCACTTGAAAGTAAAAACTGCTTCCATGGTCTGTTTCTGAGAGGAGGAACTCCATTTTAGTGACATTTAAATTCTCCCTCTCTGTCTGTCTCTGTCTCTCTCTCTCTGTCTGTCTCTGTCTGCCTGTCTCTGTCTCTCTCTCTCTCTCTGCCTGTCTCTGTTTTCTCTGTCTCCCTCTGTCTGTCTGTCTCTCTCTTTCTCTTCCTCGGTCTCTGTCTGTCTGTCTCTGTCTCTCTCCCTCTCCCTCTGTCTGTCTGTTTGTCCCTCTCTGTCTGTCTGTCTCTCCCTCTCTGTCTTTCTCTCTGTCTGTCTCTGTGTGTCTCTCTCTCTCTCTGTCTGTTTGTGTCTTCCAGGCGGATCAGCGGTTCGTGTGGAATGGTCACCTGTTGAGGGAGTTCATGGCACAGCCAGAAGTAAGACATTATCAATCTATTCCAGAGCCATCGTGTTGATCTCTCACTACAGTCTCTGATACGACTCTGAACTTCAGAGGAAGTGATGAAGAACGCCACTAGCACTAATGTGATGTCAGGACACCTGAACGTGTGACAGGTCTGCCTCCATTCCTGAGTGGGACTCTAGAACTCACTGGGGGGGGTTCTCGTTTCTTCGTGGTTTTGCCAGAACACCAGCCTTCCTCCTGCTGTAGATTCAGTTATCATTATTGGGGGCGCACACCAGATACACCAAGACTGTGTTTCGGAAGGAGTGTTCACACGCTGCTGAAAACGGGGACAGTCGTGGCATCTAACACTTGTTTCTTCTTCTTCCAGTTACACAAGTTTGTGTATCCTGTTGTCCACGGCTGTATCCTTCTCTTGGTTTGCCTGTGAGAACCACGGGATCCTCCCTGAAGACTTAGACTGAGACTGCGGCCTCATTAACTCAGTAACGATATTCAGTTCACTCTGTATCTCCGAGAAGAAGAAGCTAATGGTGATAAAATATCCAGTGTAAAAACAGCGCTGACTCTCATGTACCTGCTGTCCGTCCGGAGTGTTCTGAGCCTGGGGGTAGAACTCTTCCAGGACTGGTCAGTGAACAGCCTCAGCACTCGTGTTCTCCCACTCATGTGGGTGACGTATTCATTCAGATTCAGATTCAGATTCAGATTCAGATTCAGATAACTTTATTTATCCCCGAGGGGCAATTAAAGATCTCAACTCAAAGCCTGATACAACGATCACAAGCCGTCACAATTATTACAGATTGAAAGTAACAATGCTACACTTCAGAAACTTAACAACAGCACAAATACATTTGTTGTGTATGTACGCTAAACTTGAGCAGTCCGTTGACCCAATGGAGGCAAGTGAGAGTGAGGCGTCGCAGCAGGGCCGCGCCAACCAGATGAACAACTGCGTTCTCCTGAGTGTCCCAGGAACACCCAAGGACACAGATGGGCGCCAGGGACTGAACCACCGGGGAACCTGGAGCAGCCTTGTGGTGCAGGTCTAACCTCCCTGAGTGTGTAGACAGGTGCGCTTGACTGCCTGGTGAAGGTAAACATGGCAGCCATTTTCCTGTGTTTCACGAGTGTACCGCCGACTCCCGCCTCTACGTCACTTGTGCTTCCTTAACCTGTCGCTCACTAGTCATCATCATGAAGTCGAGCTGCATCAATGGGAAAGTGTTTGACTGGAGCATCGTCTCCAGGAGGAGCTGTTTCCGAGCTGGCGTCCGCTACTACGTCCGGGGTAACGCCACAGAAGCACGAGTTATGAACACATTTCCCTCATGTGTTTGAAAGAAGTGAAGTAAATTAGTAAACCAAGAAAAAATGAGTATCACGAGAGAGCTGGACTACCAAGGGATCAGCAGTAAAACCTGCAGATTAGCAAAAACACTGTAGCATTTCTAAATGTCTGTTACCCACCCAGGGTGTGCAGCTGTAATGTTGTCCACCCCGTGTGTGTGTGTGTGTGTGCAGGTATCGACTCAGAAGGCCATGCTGCTAACTATGTGGAGACAGAGCAGATCGTGCAGCACAACAGCGCCAAAGCCTCGCTTGTTCAGGTGAGTCCAGGAGGGACGATTGTCCCGTCAGGTTTTTAGCTGTCACCTTTTAATCCCTGTGGCCCTTGCTGATGCTTGTTTAGGTCACAAACTGATCAGTGCTTAGGCTCCTCCCCCATTAAAGGAGTTGTATGGTTTATGACAACCCACGGGGGTGACTGGGACGCTGGCGTGGAACATCAGAGACGCCACGGCTCCACTGCTTTAAGCATCAAGTGTAATGCTTCTGATCATCAGGCGGCGTTGACTTTGTTGTGTGTCCATCTGCTGTTTGTAAAGGATGGCGAGCGCATGAAAGTTGCTTGATGGTGTTTTAATGCTTCTCCTCCTCCCAGACCAGAGGCTCCATCCCCTTCTACTGGTCCCAGAGGCCCAATCTCAAGTACAAGCCCAAACCCCAGATCAGTAAAACGGTCAACCATGTACGCCGTCCTCACACGTCAAACATACAAGAACACACTGCTCCTGCGGGTTCCTCATCCTCTCGCCTGTTTTCTGTTTCTGCTCCAGTTGGATGGCTTCCAGAGACACTTTGACTCACAGATTATTCTTTACGGAAGACAAGTCATCTTGAACTTGGTAAGATCGGACGCAACGATCACGTGACAGTTTCAATCAGCTGCCAACCAGACGTTTTCATCACTGTATAAACCTGATCAGAAACAGCAGAACTCTGCAGCAGCGCGATTGTTTGTGTGTTAACGTCCCAGATCAACCAGAAGGGCTCAGAGAGGCCTCTGGAGCAGGCTTTTGACAAGATGGTGACCAGCTTGGGGAACGGGACCATCAGGTACGTCGCCAACAAGCCTGTTTGTTTCTCCTCTCAGCATCTTTTAGTTCCTAATTGTTGCCCCCCCCCCCCCCACACACACACACACACACAGGTACATAGCCTTTGACTTCCATAAGGAGTGCAGCCGGATGAGGTGGCACCGCCTGCAGATCTTGCTGGACATGGTCGCTGAAATGCAGGATGACTTTGGGTCAGTATGGAGAATCCAGCCCCCCTCATTCTCTGTGTGATGAGTGAACTAAGACACAAAAGACCTCCACAGTCAACATGAGAAGTCACGTGTTCATGTGGGTCCAGGTATTTCCTGGTGGATGCTGACGGGAAGGTGCTGTTGAACCAGGAGGGGACATTTCGCAGCAACTGCATGGACTGTCTGGACCGGACCAATGTCATCCAGAGTCTGCTGGCCCGACGCTCGCTGCAGTCACAGCTACGGGTACGACGCACCCTCACAGAACAGATGGTCTACAGTTAGTGGATCAGTCCGATAGCGATAGAACCTTAATGACCGGGAAGTGTCCTGTTACTGATCTGGGATCATTGAGAGGATCCCTGCAGGGATGGAGGTGGGTCTTAAGACTTGTCACTCTTGGAACATTTTTCTTCAGCAGGAAGTGCTTTGGTGTGGGTTTTCTCTGCTGGGCGTAAAAATACTGGAATTAACCTGAAATATTGGAGGACCTGTCACGTGACCCGACAGTGGAACCAGATGTAGCCATCATGTAGCCATCATGTAGCGTCTCAGCTACGAGCTGGCGTGGGCAGGAGACGCATCAGACTGACTCACCTTCCTGGTTTTCTGTTGATGTGGAAGACAGAGACCTTTGAGCTGCTGGAGACTTGTAATCTTTAACAAGTGGTTTTCTGTGCTAAATGATGTGGCTGCAGAGGAGGGAGGCAGCGGAGCGATGGTGACGCCACACTCACACCAGCACCTAGTGGTGGAGGAGTGAGAGGAGGCGCCTTGGTGCCAAAGGTCTTAAGGTGTGTGTGTGTGTGTGTGTGTGTGTGTGTGTGTGTGTGTGTGTGTGTGTGTGTGTCCTCATCTGCAGAGAATGGGAGTCCTCCATGTGAATCAGCAGATTGAAGACCAAGCAGACTTTGAGAAGATGTACAAGAACGGTGAGATGATGATGATGACGATGACCACGACCACAAACGTCCGCCTGTGTAACGTGGATTAGTTTCTAATTCTCTCTCTGCTCACCTGCAGCTTGGGCTGACAACGCCGATGCCTGTGCCAAGCAGTATGCTGGCACCGGTGCCTTGAAGACTGACTTCACCAGGTAAGTTTCCGCACGCGTGTTAATGGCAAAACTGATGGAGAGGCCAAAGGGGGGGTGGCTGCTACGTGTTAGTAGTGGTCCGGTCTCTGTTGGGTCCGTGTGGGAGAACATATGAACAGGATTTGTGTGGGTCCAGTGACCCTGGCACCGTGTCAGCGTTGTGGAAGACCCACCAGGCTCTTGTTCTGTGTCGCGGTGCGTTTCACCGGTGACTCCTCTGTCGCGTGGTGCTACAGCAGCAGGAGAGGCTGGACCATCTCCTCACGAGCCTGATATCCTCCAGACGTTCCGACGTTCAGGACCAGATTTTCCAAGACTGCTGAATGATTTTAGGTCTCAATCCTAAAACATTCAGCGGGAATTTAGGAACACAGGCAGTGTTGGCTAATGATGGTGATTAACGTGATCTAAAAGAGCACGGCACATCGCCACGCCTGCTGAGGGCTCAGCTAATCCACCAAAACCACAGCAGGGTGATGCAAGAGGAGATGTGCCCTGCGTTTTCTCGGCCCTGCAGCCGTCGGTCTGAGACCTGCTGGTTGGACGTGGCTGCAGATCCCAGCGGTGCCGCTCTCGCTGGAGACAAGCATTCACAGCAGCAGATGTGTTGTCGTACACTGTTGTTACAGAAACATGTCACCATTTTGCATTGGTTCTTTTCTGGTTCCGTGAGGCCCCTTATCCGGGATGAGTAGCACGGTTCCACGTTCTCTGTGTTCTCCACCTCCATCAGAAGCTGTGCAGCAACACTGAGGCTATCCCCGATAGCTCTTTATCATTTCAGTCACACATCAACAAAACTGCCGGGTCTGCATGCTTCCATCCACGTGACATTAATCGTCTCACTCCTGCCGGGCGTCCGGACCGTGGACTCTCTCCCTCCTCTCTCAGCTGTTGGACGCAACCTCCTCTCTCAAATTGCTCCTTTTTAGACAATGCAGCTTTTGTCTCTTGTTTTATTGTACTTGTTGTAGCCTTGTAAAATGTTCTTGAGTGCTGAGAAAGGCGCTTATGCCGCTGCTCCAGTTATCCCTCACACACGCTGAAGCTTCCAAGGAGGCCGGCAGAGTCTGAGGAGGATGAGTCTGGATTGGGAAGGGTGGGAATGTGACCTGACCTTGACATGTTGGCAGAAGGTTTGGATTGTGCAGCATCAAACGCAAGCTGAATGTCCACGTACGTGATCCTTGTTCAGTGGTGATAGAAGCGTGAGGTCAGCCCTGCTTGTGTGTGGTCTAATCTGCAGGACGGGGAAGAGAACTCAGTGGGGTCTGGTGATGGACGGCTGGAACTCCATGATCCGATACTACAAAAACAACTTCTCTGATGGTTTTAGACAGGTGGGTGGAGCCTGCCGAGGCTCTGGTTTGGGTTCACGTAGAAGCAGCGACATCTGGACAGGTCTCATTGAACCTGAAGTCATCAGTTCAGGTGGTGTGTGTGTGTGTGTGTGTGTGTGTGTGTTTACTGCAGGACTCCATCGACTTGTTCCTCGGCAACTACGCTGTGGATGAAGCTGATTGGACGACTCCCCTGCGTGACCCCAAAGACTGGAAGTTCCTGACGGTAGGAAGGGATCCAGGAGGTTGACACCTTTGCTTCCAGTGTCTTTGTCACAGGGGTTGTGTTTCCTCTCTCTAGTTGCCCATCGTCATGGTGGTGGCGTTCTCCATGTGCATCATCTGTCTGCTGATGGCTGGTAAGAAAAAGCAAGCAAACTCCCCCTTGGACAGATTCTCCAGTATTTTCAGAGGATGAAAAATCAGCAGTTCAAATCATTCGTGTGCTTTCAGTCAGAATTCTGCTCTGATGTGTTTTTTTTCCAAAAATACCCACAACCATCAACTTGGTCGTTCATTTATTCTCTGCTGGATTGACAGAAACATCTACCAATCGAAAAGCAGGTTTCGTACATTTGTCAGCAGGTTCATCGTTTTCATATTTAAAGGGTTATCGTGTTGTTGGTGGTTGAGTTCCAGTTGCTGCTCGATGCTCAGGCAGGTTTGGGGCGTTACTTGGAGAAGAGGCGAATGTTAAAAGTAACAAGGAGATGAAGTCTAATTATTGGTGCTTGTTGTTTACAAAGCAACCTTCTTTTTTAAAGAGACAGAATAGCAACTCCCAAACGAACACAGCAAAGACAGAAAGATTAACCAGCGGCCAAAGCCAGCGCGACGCCATCTTTAGACAAACCACTTTGACGGATTTCTATGGAGAGTGTAACCCTACAGAGAAGGTGCAAGCTTGACAAGCAGTAGAGAAGTGGACACCAGCAGTAGCATGAAGAGACGGAGCTGAATAAATGAACAGGTGTCTGAGAGCACTTGAACCTAAGCAACATGGCTGCATGTTGTCGGGCCACAAACACCTCCCTTATACGCCTCAGCACTTTTATCAACGCCGGGCTGGAAGGGACGCTTGAGTTCCTTGCTGGGAACAAATTTATTGATCGTAACTGGAGGCAGAACCTTTCCCCCTAATTCTGAAAGATGAAATGCCCTTTGATATGAAGGGGACTTATTAAAAACTGTTAAATCAATGCCCCCCAGCTTGTCCTCACTCATGGGAGCCTCCAGCTCTGCGTCACTTCTTTGCAGAATGCAGGAAGAGCCAGCCATGTAGGAGTAGAGGCTGAGGGCCAGCAACGGCCAACTGTCCCTAAACATCTGTTTATGGACTCTCTGGTCCGCCAGAGTCTAATCCACCTAGTCGTTTTCCAGCTGTGTGCTCGGTCACGTGACCTCATGCTGCGAACCTCATGATCTCGCCAAACCAGAAGTACCACGAATAGCTTGAAAGTTTTAGTCTGACTGGTAAACATAAGTTGGTTTGCCCTCCTGACTGATGATGGCGTGTGACCTCACCAGGTGACACGTGGACGGAAACACTGGCGTACGTCCTGTTCTGGGGAACCGCCAGCGTGGTGACGGGGGGCCTCATCCTCTTCAACGGACGGGACTTTGTCGACGCTCCCAAGCTCGTCCAGAAGGAGAAGCTGGACTGAATGTGTGTGTGTGGAAAGCAGCTGGGCCCTGGCGAGCTCACCTCCTCATCCTCGACCTCTTCATCGCTTTACCATCAGCATCAGCAGGCCTGGAGCCTCTACTAGCAGAGCGGCTGGGGTGGAGGAGGGTGGGGGCCGCGGGGCCGCCCTGTGCACCACAAGGGTGGAAGGACAGGGACTGGAGTGCACGGACCTGCTGCTGTCCACACTGCTGCGACACTCATGGACCGGACTACGTGTCCACGGTGGCGAGGAACACTGAGTCGTTTCCTACTGAATGTCTTTGTTTCAGGAAGGCTGCAGGAGCCGCGCAGCGCTGGGTTATGGGGATCAGATCGTACGCAGCTGCGGCGGCGGCGGCTAAAGCAGCTGTACGCAAATTACTGTCTGTAAGGTGTCTTTGTCCTCTGTCTTTTGATTCGTCATTGCCAACCAACGTTAGCTCATGTCCAGTTGCACCACGCTACCAGTCTGCCTTTAACCAGTCACTGGCTCTGAGAAACGCTGCATGATTCAGCCAGAATAGAAATCACACAACTGTATGAATCCTCAATATTCCAAATCTCTGGTGGCAACTGGAACGCTGAAGTCTCTCCCATTTCTAGAGCTGGGAAATTTATCAGGTGACCAAGTTGTATTTGACAGGTGTGTGTAGTTCCAGGAGGTCAGGGGTGTCGAACCGGTCCAGTAAGGGCCGTGTGCCTGCAGGTTTTCATTCCAACCCAGCAAAAGCAACACCTGATTCCATCCGAATCAACTAAGCTGTGCCCTCACAGCTCATAGGTTGGATCAGGTGTTGCTTTTGCTGGGTTGGAATCAAAACCTGCAGGCACACGGCCCTTACTGGACCGGTTCGACACCCCTGCTGTAGGTCATCAGTCAGGTGATTCCATCACAGGAAGTGGATCCTTGAGAAATACTCAAAGAGAAGAAGAACGCGCCAGCTACCTGTTGGAGATACAAACCACCATTTATAGACATGAATGAGGAGGTGACTGATCATCACTGTTGACGTCACACAGGAATATGACATTAAAGCTACAACAGGACCACTGGCTGGCAGGAAGTGATGTCACAGCATCCTGTGTGAGCCCTAGAGGAGCATGTGCAGCATGTGCCTGCTTAGTCTTTTATATGAACGATCTCAGACGGCCTCAGCAGGGGACCGGAACATCCATGCAGGCTTCAGACGCTTGTGAAAACCCCGGGAAATCATGGAATTTGAACATGTTAATCTCCAGGCCTGGAAAAGTTTTAGATAAATGAATAAAGCCAGAACATTTTGGAAAAGTCTTTAAAATTTGCTTGGCAGGTGCTGATCTAAGCGTATGTGTTCTGATCAGTGACTTTTGTAGAAGAACCTGGAACTGCTCGGCAACTCTCACGTCATGTTTGACTGGAAGTTCAACAAGTTTCCAAGTATTCCTGAATGAAAAGAAAAATAAAGGCAAATATGAAATCGTGAACATGAATGTTGGCAAGTGTTCAAAGTGAAAAGTGAGTTCATGGATTCTGATCCACAAACAGGTTCCTGCAGGTCTCACGAGAAGAACCCTCCTGCCGGCAAGCAGAACCCCCAACACCAGGTCTGGGAACGCTCCAGAGCTCATGAACTGGAGGGTTCTAGTTGTCACGGCGATTCCAGTGGACTTCCTCAGCTGTATTTTTGTGATGTGAGGTGAAGCTGAAACACGTAAACGGTCTTGAGGATTACACTCTCGTGGACGTAGGTTGAGTGGTGGTCAGCTCCGTATCCAAGGCCACGCCAGGAGATCATGGTCCTGACGAGCTGGACAGCTGACCAGCACCTGGACAAATCTGTCATTGGTTAACCAATGAGCAGGTAATGATTCATGCACATAACATTGGTTAATTAATGTGGACCTACTGATATGTTCATGGTTGTCTCGTGCTGAGCGTGACCAAGCGGGCTGTAAACCACAAGTAAGTACAGATAACAACAAAGGAAGCTTGCAGGTCGAGAACCCTCAAAGATTTGAGAACGCTGAGGAAACCGGGGAAGCCTTCTGCCTCGACCAGTCGTGGGACCAGAGACCATCCCGGTGCAGTGCTGGTTACAGCGGAGTGAAGGTCTGGGTTTGGCTGCACGGATGAGCGGAAGTGAATGGAATGCGTGTGTGTGTGTGTGTGTGTGTAGGGTTTTGGAGAACTCTCCAGGTATAAACACTACATGTGAGGTCTTCGGAGTACAAACCTTTGTTGTTTTGTTGTGTTTGCTGACTTTTTGTCGTCTTCCGCTTATTCCTCACTAGTAAGGGTCGTGGGGGGTGGAGCCTATCCCAGCGTCAACGGGCGAGAGGCGGGGTTCACCCTGGACAGGTCGCCAGTCCATCGCAGGGCCGACATACTGAGACGAACAACCATTCACACTCACATTCACACCTACGGTCAATTTAGAGAATCAATCAGCCTCGTCCCCTCTTGATGTCTTTGGACGGTGGAGGAAGCCTGACTGTGTGTCTTGTTAAAAGGATTCACTGAGGTGATAGAACTTGTGTTAATGAAAAGCGTCAAGTCATCGCAACCTGCCGGACAGATGAAATATTCACAGCGATCAGATGCAGCCACCCACGCCCACGGCGGCCCGCTGGCCTTCCTGTCCCAGCAGAAGTTTGATTTCTTGTCGGTTTGTGTACCAACTGATCTTCTGTGTCCAACAACAACTCAGTCTCATGTCAAAATGTGAAAAGGCTCCGTTTGTCCACAGGTCCAAACCTATCAGTTCTACCATGAAGGCCTAAAAATTGTGGAATGTGAACGTTTTTTTCCCCCTTTTCTTTTCTATTGGAGCGCTGGTAGGTCATGTGACTCTTTCATGCGGGCCTCTCAAAACAAAAACATGGCGGCCGCTCCTGTCATTGTCGGAGGAAAGCGCCTTATTCCAAGATAGTTATGATTTAATAAAACATTCTGATGACATTTCTAGCCTCTGTGACGTCAGCAGACCGCTCCATTAGTTTGAATCATGGTTTCTCTTCTACCTACCTCCCAGTCTGTTTTTAGAGATCCTTAGGTTCCTTGCAGTTGTCCTCAGGGTCAAGGTGATGCCATCTGCATTTGCGTCTATGTACTGTACTCTGAGGAGACGGACTCTCCTGCAGCAGTGATCAATGAGGACACGTGGTTAGGGTCAGGGTTACATGTACATGTATGTGTTTCATTTTACTACCACAGAGTAAAACATCAGAATGGATCATAACCAGGGTGAATAAATGGGACCTGAGCTCCAGAGACCCAAATGCCAGACCTGCACAGCGAGTCCTGCTGGGAGGCTGCAGGAGGAAGCCGATATATTGGTGCTCTGACACTCAGATCCACGACTGCCTCTCCAGCACTGCTGTCCTTCCATTTGTCCACACGAGGGCAGCAGAGCAAGCTGGACTAAGACCTCCATGGCCTGGTCCTGGAGGATTGTGACAGACCAGGACCAGGGCTGCCACGGAGGGATGTCAGCTACATCCAGGAGAAGATGGTGCTTATGTTCACCTGCTAAAGGAATTCAAAATAAATGGTCAGAACGCGAAAGGATGAATCTTCAGCTGCAGACTCCTAAGACGGAGACTCATTGGCCTGAGTCAGTTTCTGAGGCTCCAAGGCCTTTCCAGGTCAGGGTCAGGGTCAGGGTCAGGGTCAGGGTCAGGGTTACCTACATTTCATTTTTAGAATCACAGATTTCAGCCAGCAGTTCGGGTTCCTCTCTCCTTTTCTGAGAATAATAGTTGTTGGAAGGAGGCAGGAAGTGGTGGGACTCTAAGTGACTGCTGGGCGAGATCTCAGTCAGCAGGCCATCACACAAGTAATCATTTTATTTCTTTACGGGGGGGGGTACTAACATCAACAGTCATTGTTTAAAGTCGTTTACTGGCTGTATAAAAGGTAATGACTGGCCAATGTTTGACACCACTGATTTAATAATCACAATCTTCTAGAAACAGTTTATTTTAAGTCACAGGTGGCTTGAGTTGGTCAAAGTGGCGCCGACCCTGAGAGTTTGTGCTCCTCACACACACACAAGCACGAACCAGCACTCAGCGTGTTTGGCTCCTCCTCCTCGCCTGAGTATCACTCAGACTGCCTGAAGTACAATAAAAGAAGTACTCGATCTCCTGTCATTTCTGATGAGGGCTAAAGGACTGTGTTTGGTATCTGTGTGGATATCCTCAGTCATCCAGGTCATGGTAGGTCTCAAAAAAGCATCAAATATGGCAACTGGACGAACCTCGTGTGAGTAGAAGACGTTTCGCCTCTCATCCAAGAGGCTTCTTCAGTTCTGTGTTTGGTA
Source organism: Aulostomus chinensis (assembly GCF_037954235.1). NCBI lineage: Eukaryota > Metazoa > Chordata > Actinopteri > Syngnathiformes > Aulostomidae > Aulostomus > Aulostomus chinensis. Next base: position 27,930,124 of record NC_141330.1, read on the forward strand.
TTTTATTGGTTAATTGTTTTATGTCCCTTGTTACTTCCTTTCTCTTATACTTTGAACTCTCCTCTGTGTCCTGGTGAGGGTTGTTGTTGTTGTCATAGTTCCTTGTCCCCAACCAGGGTCAGGCTCTCAGTCCCAGACCATCCTGGACTAGCATGAGCTGGTTGGGCCTCCACAGTCCTCAACTTTAAGCCAAGGGGGGACCTAGAACACCACCCTGCTCTACTTTTCTCAGGTGGATCCACTCTGAGCCATTGACATCCAGGTGTGACATGACCCCGAGGAGACCCAACACAACGAGCCGTGTTGAGGAGTGAAGGTGATGAACAGAGCGTGGGACTGCCGCAGGGACTCAGAGGGAGACGTCCATGGTGTTTGGGTCCCCCTAAAACTGTGAGACTGAGAGTTCAGATACTGAGGGAGTGAATGATTGTCAGAGGGTCACTGTCAGCGTTACTGATTACACCTCCACATGCTAGCAACATGGCAACAACACCTCCACACAAAAGCAACATGCCAACACCTCCACACGCAAGCAATATGCCAACAACACCTCCACACATCAGGAACATGCCAACAACAACTCAACATGCCAACCACACTTCCACACACCAACACTGTCATGCCAACAACACCTCCACACGCCAACACTTACACACACCAACAACACCTCCACATGCCAGCAACACCTCAACATGCCAACAACACTTCCACACACCAACACCTCAACACTCCAACAACACTTAAACATGCCAACAACACCTCCATATGCCAGCAACATGCTAACAAAACCTCCACATGCTGGCAACATGCCAACAACACCTCCACATGCCAGCAACATGCCAACAAATCCTCCACACACCAATAACACCTCCACATGCCAGCAACAACTCCACACGCCAACAACACCTCCACACACCAGCAACATGCCAACAACACCTCCACATTGCCAACACCTACTCCACATGCCAGCAACACACCAACAACACCTCCACATTGCCAACACCTACTCCACATGCCAGCAACACACCAACAACACCTCCACATTGCCAACACCTACTCCACATGCCAGCAACACACCAACAACACCTCCACATTGCCAACACCTACTCCACATGCCAGCAACACACCAACAACACCTCCACATTGCCAACACCTACTCCACATGTCCTGTCATCTGTTTCCTTTGCTGTTGTTTTGGCTG
>NC_141330.1:27933824-27951324 GCF_037954235.1 Aulostomus chinensis
TTCTTGAAGAATTAAAACACCAGCGAGTGGTTGAAGCTCTCCAGCGCTACCGCTTCACTTTAGCCCTCTCTCCCGAGTTCCATATTTCACAGGATGTTAATTAAAACTGTCAACAGGCCTTCCATGATTACTATTACTATTATTATTATTATTATTATAGTATTTTTTCTTCTTGATAAATGAGTTGTTTCCTTGGTAAAATGGAAGAAACTGAGATGTGTCTTGTTCTAGCTGCAGAGTCTCCACATCCTCGACAATCTCTCTTCGTTCTTTAAGCTCATCCTATCTTTGAGTCTAAAAGAGAATTTGCCCAGAAATTCCTCCCGCGGGGGGGGGGGGGGGGGGGGCATGAGTGAACACTCCTTGTCTCTGAGGAAACTCAACACCATGGCGATAGACGACATGAAGAGCGCTAGTGACCCCAGCAAGGGGAGGACACTCATAAATCCTGGAATGAGACGATACTGAGCAAAGTTTGACACCATTAAACAGTCGCATGTGACCTTCAGAGGCCAGTTATGGAGGGCGTGAGACAGGACCGGCTCACGGAGCCTCCACCGCTCACCAGGAACAAGCCTTTAACAGTCAGCTGTCAGAAGACAGTTTTCTTTGCCATGGCCACTGAGGGCCCCTCAGCAGTCAGCTGGTCCCTCTGGCTGGTGCTGAGGCAAACAAGAGGACCCACGTATGAGGGTCCTGCACAAGAAAGACTCTGGGACCTGGATCAGAAGACCCAGGCCAGCATAAGGTCTCAGGACTCAAGTGCCCCCTTTGATTTTTTTCACAGGTCTGAAGATTGGTTGTTTTTGCTGGCCACCTACATTTAGTTTTCTAAACACGCACACACACACATGCATGCACAGACTCACATGCACGCACACACACACACACACAGATTCACATGCATGCACACAGACTCACATGCACGCACACACACAGACTCACATGCACACACACACCCACACACAGATTCACATGCACCCACACACCCACACACAGATTCACATGCATGCACACACACACAGACTCACATGCACACACACACACAGACTCACATGCACACACACACCCACACACAGATTCACATGCACACACACACCCACACACAGACTCACATGCACACACACACACAGACTCACATGCACACACACACACAGACTCACATGCACACACACACCCACACACAGATTCACATGCACACACACACCCACACAGATTCACATGCATGCACACACACACACCCACACACAGATTCACATGCATGCACAGACTCACATGCATGCACAGACTCACATGCACGCACACACACACACACACAGATTCACATGCACACACACACCCACACACAGATTCACATGCACGCGCACACACACACACCCACACACAGATTCACATGCACGCACACAGATTCACATGCACACACACACCCACACACAGATTCACATGCACGCACACACACACACCCACACACAGATTCACATGCACGCACACACACCCACACACAGACTCACATGCACGCACACACACACACCCACACACAGATTCACATGCACGCACACAGACTCACATGCACGCACACACACACACACACATTCACATGCACACACACACCCACAGATTCACATGCACACACACACCCACACACAGATTCACATGCACACACACACCCACACACAGATTCACATGCACACACACACCCACACACAGGTTCACATGCACGCACACACACACACCCACACACAGATTCACATGCACGCACACACACCCACACACAGACTCACATGCACGCACACACACACACCCACACACAGATTCACATGCACGCACACAGACTCACATGCACGCACACACACACACACATTCACATGCACACACACACCCACAGATTCACATGCACACACACACCCACACACAGATTCACATGCACGCACAGATACACGGACGTCCACCACTAATATCAACATATTATTTATTTAAAAATTCATCAACATCTGACATGAATCATGAAAACAAAAGCTGATTTATTACAGATTCCAAATACCAGCTGCTTATCCACGTCACACATTTCGAGACATGAAGCAGAGATTCAAGAACTTTGGGCGCAGTAGAACCTGCTGCTGCCGGGTCGTGCAGATCATTTAATCTTCTGTGTGGATCAAACACCTCTTAGCAAATGCCTGAACTTAAAACTGTTATAAAACTAGTTATCAAAAATACATTTTATGTAGGAAAAACAGAGAATTTGTACAGCCTTCTTACAAAGAGCACACACATAAATCCACATCGCTGACAACTCAATACACACAATTAGTAATGACAGTTAAAAACTAATATGTCAATTACTGAGACGAATGTCTTCTTTTCTCTCTTTCTAAATACTGACACTCCTTTTGGAAGTTTCCAAGCACAAGAAGCAGCAGCAGCAGCGCTACAGGAGGCCACGGTGCTGGAGCCTCCAATCCGACCCCACCTGGGATTTGATCTTCCTCTGAACGACTGCTGCTGTGTGTGAGGCACATTCATGTCCAAAGAAACACAACACAGAAAGACTGGAAGGATTGTCCAGGTCTACATCTCATAACTTACATATCTACATACATTCCTGACACTATGAGCATTTAGTAAACTACAGTCACTCTAAATCGTCATGACTTGTTCAGCAATTAGCAAAGCACAGGTACACTAATCATCCTCCACAGTTGCCTAAGACCTCCAGCTCGGTGTGGATTGAGGGAAACATCCGTCCTGGATGTCAGACTTTCACTACTGAGCAGAATCATACAATAATAGCACAGAATATATTAACATTTTTCACTGGTTTTCCCAGAAAAACCACCCGATTGAAACAGTCGGGGGAGGTTTGCTGCTGCAGGACTGTTGGGTCGCGTAGTGAGCGAGGTCCCTGTGCAGGACGCTGATGATAGTGGGAGTGAAGAAGGAGGCACGGACGAATGCTGGCGGTGCACTAGTGCTCCTCCATGGTGTGTTGCTGTGCTCGGGTGATGGGGCGACGGAGGCTTTGGTGATCTGGACCCGGCCCTCGTCTCACGCCGCTAGGCTGACACAGTGCTGACTGTGCGCTGCCTCTTGAAGTGTCTGTGTTTCCTCTTCCTGCAGTGGACGTAGAGAGCAGTGAGGGGAACACAGCTGACCGAGGACACCAGCAGCAGTGCGATGAAGGCCTGACCGAAGACCGGATACTCCGTCTCCACTGACTTTCCCTGAGACGAGAGGGAAGACAAGTCATGTAACAGTCATGCTTTAGCAGTCTTGATTTAGCTTGAAGCTAACAGAGACTGATCGCTAACAACCGCTAAACTTTTCAAAAAGCTAAAAGAGAGATCTTCTGATCACACGTCTGGATCATGGAGACCTTGAATCTACCAGACGACCTGGAGAGTTCTCTCTCTGGACAGTTAAGCTGCTGCTAGCATCAGTCTCCATTAGCTTCTAGCTAAATATACGTGACTGGCTCTTCCTGCATTCTGGGGTCACCGAGAAGTGATGAAGGAGGGAAAAACATCTTCATGAACTGAGTACTCCTGTTAGTGAGTACTTGACAGGTAAAATAGAGTTTTGGGGTGAAGCACTGCTCTAAGCAAAGGCCTGGTGGGAGGCAGTGGTCCGACACCCTGGTGGACGGTGGAGGTGGGAGGTGAAGGTGGAGGTGAGCTACACACCCAGGACAGAGACTCAGGTGCCATCGGCGTGAGCCACAGGCATCATGTGACCCTGCTACTGACCCTGGTGTTTGTAGGTGGCTTACGATTTATCTGGTTTAATAACCCAGACCCTGACAGTTGACTTGAGAGGACTGGGAATCATCTCCCACTGTTTGAGAACCCTGGAGAGTTCTAGATGGGACCTTGAGTGTGGAACCTGTTATCACGCTGCAGAAACGTTTGTTGGTCTTGGGTTAGCGTTAAGGTGGCCTGGTGGAGCAGTGGTTCTCACGGTGGCCCCCCAGCAAGAAGGTTGTGGGTGGAGCCCCGGCTGCAGCACGGGGTCTTTCTGGGTGAGTCTCCATGTTCTCCCTGTTCCTGCTGGGTTCTCTCTGGTACTCCAGCTTCCTCCACAGTCCAAAGACATCAAGAGGGACCAGGTTAATCCAGACTCTAAATTGACCGTAGGCGTGGCTGGGAGAGCCAATGGTTGTCTGTCTCTATGTGTTGATGGACTGGTGACCTGTCCAGGGGGAAGGCTGCTGGGATAGGCTCCACCCCCACCACCCCGAACAGGAGACGAGGAAGAAGATGGATGGATGGATGGATGATGGATGGGTGGATGGATGATGGATGGATGGAGGGATGGATGGGTTAGGGTTAGAAAGAAGAAGTTCCACTTCCTGAACCAAGTGGACAGCGGAGAAGAGGGGGAGATGAACGACATCATCAGGGAGGTCACAACGGGGAGATCAGGATGAAGACTCACCTGACACTGTGTATATGTATATATACTACATATGCTGTGTATGTGAAGTACAAATACTGTCTGGCTCCTCCCCAGTTCAACCCGTCTGTGCAGGTTCAGAACACAAGAGGAGACTCACCAGGTCTTTGTTCCAAGCTTGGTAGGTGGGGGTCCCTCCCTGGATGTAGTTGATGATATAGAAGATGAAGAGGGAGATAAGGAGTAGGGGACTCACCCCCCCCCACATGATCTTCCAGTACCAGTTGGGACGATGACCAAGCATGTCCTCGATGTCTTTTTCAAACCTGAAAACAGATAAAAACCTAGCAGAGCGCTGAATACTTCACAACCCACATTTAAGAAGCCAGACGCTGAATCTCCAACCTCCTGATCCCGTAGACGTAGCTGACGGTGACGACCTCAATGAGGACGATGAAGAGGAGGGAGAACGTGGCGCCGTAGTCGTTGAACATGGTGAACCAGTAGTTCCCTGACGTGGTGGTGAAGCCCAGACCCAGCAGCAGGCAGAACAAGCACACCAGACCTGCGGGCCAGAAACTGTACTTAGTTAAGAACATTTAGATATGCGCAATCTGATCAACAGACAGGAACGCTGCAAACATGCCTCTTTTTTTACTGAAGTCAATGTACTTTTTCCTGAGGAATCAAAGGAATACAATAAATAGAGAATAAATTCTGGGTTCACTTGGTTTTTGCTCCATGTCCTGGTTTCTAGACCGACTCGTAACCTCCTTGGAGAGTTCATCATAAAGGTGGACGAGCTCCTGAATGTCAGTACTCCAGTGAGAGTGTATCTCCATGTCACTGAGTAACTTAAATGAAAGTATCACTTTCTTATCAGACTTTTATCGTCTCAAAATTAAAAGTAGGATCCTTCGAATGTCAGAAAGAACCTGCTGAGCTGGGGACTGAGGGAGGAGCCACACCTACACCTGGCTTGAAATCACAGCACGGGAGAAGAAAACTGAGTTCCTATTTTTTAATTTTCCATCCAGAACCTTGAGGCGCTGAACCTGGGAGACGACTCTCTGGTCTGCGTGAAGGTTTACTGGTTCAGAGACACTGTCCCCCCACCAGGAGGTGATGAGACAACTGTCAAAGAAGGAAAACGAGTCCATTTGGGTTCTCCGTGTTCTGGTTTCGACTTGGCTACTGCCTGAATGTAAGGCACACCGGTTCTGGTGGATGCTCGGAGCGACGAGGACATTTTCCTGAGCTCTGAGAGCTCTGGAATTCAATGTGCAGATTAGTTTTTCTGTTGGGTGTAAAAATAAACATCTTGGAAAAAAGTTATCTGAAATGATTCACAGGGCCTAGCCAACGCCGCTAATAGAGCTGGTTAATGATTGCTCGCCAGCTGAAGAGTGTCAGTGCTGGGTCAGCAGAGACGGGCAGCATGGACGCTTGCAGGCACAAAATGAGGACAAAGGGTCTGTCAGCCTCATAGTGACAGCAAGGAGAGTAAATCAGTCACTACGGCGTTCTGCTGTCATTCATGGCGGCCATCACACTACAGCCGGTACTGTTCTCTGTACTTCCTCGTGAGGGCGGAGCTAATAAGCCAGCTTTGTGCCTGTGTGTGTGTGTGTCTATTGGACACACACACACCCCGGCTAATATAACTTTTGTTCCCTGTGGACCCTAAACTTTGCAGCTCACATGATTATTGAAGCTCAGCTCGTGCCTGGAGGGTGGCTATGACATCAGTATCAGCTGTGAGAGGGTGATGAAGGTCACGATGAGGTGGTTCCTGTCTCAGGCTGCATGCTTGTGTGGACGTGAGTCTCAATGTGATTCCAACATGAGTTAACAGAACACTTGTGAAGTGTATTTCATGTGCATTGCTTTTCATGGCTTTTATTTTGGTATTTCCTGTACATGGGGGGGGGGGGGTCTTATTTTGAGAGACCCACTCTGTGAATGTAAATAACTTCCTTTGACTCCACCTCACCGTTGAGCAGCTCGTGGCTCATGTGGGAGAAGACCTTGAAGTCTCGCAGCGGGGTGATGATGGCGGTGATGTTGCCCAGCATGCTGCCCATCCCCAGCAGCAGCAGCATGACGAAGTAGAGCACCGACCACAGCTGAGACAACGGCATGTTCTTAATGGCCTCGCTGTACACGATGAAGGCCAGCCCGGCTCCCTCCACCGCCTGCGGCGGACGGGGGAGGGAAACAAACAGAGTTCATTCATCTCTGGATTTATGGCTCTAATCCTCTTAAGAACAAGCATGAGTTTGTTGCATCAGATGGCTTTTACTCTACGGAAGGTGACGAAGGGAGAAACTAGCACACGTCACCAGCACAACAGGGCAGCGCCACTCAGGACCGACCAGAGCCTCTGCTCCTGACAGCCATGATTTACTGGCACAATCCTGAGTGAATCGCAGACTCTTTAGTTCCTAAATGCTCCACTTTGTTCACCTGTTTCCTGTCATGGTGGTTTATGACCTCGGAAGCACCCAAAACAAGCTGCAGCCAGCCTGCTAATCAATGAGCTGAAACCTGCTCAAAGGCTCCATAAAGCTGATTACCAGCCCTGTAAGTCGGCGTATCACTTCTTATCAGAAGAGGCATGTAAATAAACTTGTGTGGCTCTCGAGTGAGACAACACTGCTATTGCGGTGATTGATACGGGATCCTGTTTATCTGAGAGATCATGGTGTGACCTTTAAATGACCACACTTGAATATTCTGAGACAAACCAACCTTCCTGATGTTCCAGATGTTTCACCAGTAATCGACCTATAACTAACATGCTCAAAGAACAAAAATAACAAACCTACTGGACTCCCCAGTAAGACACCAGTGTAATGGGAGGAACATACAGTATCCAGTTCAGCCTCCAGGTTGCACTTCTCCAGTTTGTCAGCCACAGTCTCAGCGAACTGCTGCGGGTACGAAGCGTTCAGCTTCTGGACCCAGTCGAAGACGTTGTCCAAGGTGATGCTGTCCTCCGCTAGACTGAAGGCATTCAGCAGCAGCACACGAGTCCTGCAGGAGCACAAAGACACTCTTCACTGTTACACACACACACACACACACACACATACGCACGCACGCACGCACACACACGCACACGCACACACACACACATACGCACGCACGCACGCACACGCACACGCGCACACACACACACACACACACACACACACACACACACACACACACACACACACACACACACACACACACACCTCTCCAGACAATCCTCATAGTTGACTGTGGCCTTGAAGCCATAGATGGCAAAGGTGACGATGCTGGCGAAGATGGAGGTTCCACTGTTGATGAGGGAGACCACGATGGCCTGCTGCTGGAAGTTGTTGTTGTACTGGTTGTAGCTGGAGAAGGCGATGAGCGAGCCGAAGCCCAGACCCAGAGAGAAGAAGATCTGAGTGGCTGCATTGATCCATGCGTTAGGGTTGGCCAGCTCCCCCAACTGAAATCACACACACACACACACACACACACACACACACACACACACACACACACACACACACACACACACACACACACACACGAGAAGTTTGGAAAAGATCTGACCATGTGACTCCAGTTCCTAGTTCCCTGTTCTCAGGACAAATATCCAACATGGCCTCCTCCTCACCATGGTAACGCCATTTAAAGAGACCTCAGGCTTCATAGTGTGACATCACTAACTTCTGACCACATTTGAAATGATCTGGTTGATATGACATCTGGACCCCCCCGTCTGTGGCGATGTGTCATCAACAAAAACGCACCTTGGGTGTGAACAGGTATTTGACACCGTTGACAGCACCGTGAAGAGTGATGCCCCTGATCAGGTAGATGATGAGGACCACGTAGGGAAACGTGGCTGTGAAGTAGACCACCTGGAGACCCAGAGAAAGGCGAGAGTCAAGCCGCCAACTGGACAGAGAGCGTGGGGTGACAGGGGTGCGTGCGTGTGTGTGTGTCCTCTCTCGCCCCCCCCCCCCCCCCCCCCCCCACTGGTCCACACTCCAGCCACCTGCGACTGCATGATCAGACACTCAAGGTGATGCACCAGGCCATCCAGTTTTGTCTCTTACCTTCCCGGTTGACTTCACGCCACGGACAATGAACAGGTAGGTGATGACCCAGGCCAGCAGGAGGCACAGCGCCTGGCCTGTATGAATGCCTCCATTCTCTTCAATAGAAGAAGAAATGTCCAGCGTTTGCCTGAAGAAGAAGTACTGAGTGGGCGTGGCCTTTTGACACTCCTCTAAAGGTCCAGTCCTGTTGGCGTTTATGGGGCAGTTTGCCCAGGGGAGGACAGCCTGGGAATGCACAGCACGAATAGGGTGTGTTAACTTATATGGTGTGTGTGTGTGTGTGTGTGTGTGTGTGTGTGTGTGTGTGTGTTTAAGTAGGAACTCACTTGAAATGAATTGAAGAGGTACCAGAAGCTCCATGCATTGATGATGTTGTAATAGAGGCACAGGTAGAGTGACGTCACCACACTAGCAAGACCTCGAGGGACACGATTAGGAAAAGAACGTTACAACATCTTTACAAAGTTCCCGCTTCCATCACAAGTCAAAATGAGAGTCAAGTTGAGTCACAAACTAGAAATCATGACTAGTCGTTGAAGCTGGAGCCAAATCAAAGGTCTAAACTAGCTGAAGCTGCCACTGACAGAGGAATCCTCCCCCTGCAGGTCTAGTTGTAGGGGGTGGGAAGGCCATTGGAGCAGACCAGGTGGTCTCGGGACCGGTTCCATCCCTGGAGCCATCCTGAAGCGTAGCTATGTCTGTAGGTTGGTACCTAGCATAGCAACCACTGCTAACATCTCTTAAAGCACTGGAAGTGCTAGTAGAAGATAGCAGCGCTACATTTACTCACACACTCATCCAGAACAACATGTAAATGGATCCATCTAAGAGAACAGAACAGAAGAAAACTTGACCTGCAGGTGGCGCTACACTAGGTCTTTGAGGTCATTACAGTTTGTCCTCTGGGGATGATGAATATCTGTAACTTAGCAACTACTCTGGAGAGGTCAGGGCATCATTGAAAGACATCTAGAAAAACAAAGGAGCAGGACAAGGGTCATGCTGGCTCAGCATCTCAACGCTGGTCTAAGCTGTAAGACCAAATGGAGCTGAAAAGCTAGCTAAGCTAACGGTAGCTAATGAACAACAGTAATAACTCAAGTTAGCAACTTTAGCCTCTGGCAAGTTCATGTTGTTGTTGTTCGTGTGTGACATCATCACCATGGTAACAAAATTGCCCACAAGACTTGTCTGTCTTATTACAACTATTCCACCTCTGACCACTTGTGGTTAGTTGAGTCAACCTGGTAACCAGGAGACTAGATTAATGCAGCAGGAGGGAGGGAGACACCTGCTGGCCGGGAGGCGCTAACCACTGCAGCTTTAAACTACATTTCAAAAATGCAGAAATTAATGAAAATATAGACAAAAACAGGAATAGTAGTTAAGTAAAATAAAACTCTCTCTTTCTCAACTAGTCATCAAAAACAATGAAACATCGTCCCGGCTGACTGAAGGTGGAGGCTGGTCACAAGGTGCCCATCAGCACTTCGACCAAGCCATGGGAACTGAACCAGCAACCTTTCAAAACTTGAGCAGTTGTTCTAGCTCCTGAGGCAAAGTGCCCTCCTGCGGAGTCTCTGCCAGCTCAGTGTGGGTCAACCGAGAGCTCTCACTCTTCATCAGTCCCAAACGCAGAGGAGGAAAGTCTCTGCATCACCATGGCAACAGTTGTGCTGCAGTTCCATCAGGCTGTGGCTCTTCTCTTGCAAATCCACGTCAGAAGTCTTTGGACTCGAGTTAGAGTCCAGTCTCAAGGCTCTCGCTCTTCCCCCCTTTCTCCAAATACAGCAGTCATACTGAGTCCCCCAGTTATGTCCTTCTCCCAGTTTAGCGTCGGCAAGCAAAGACCATTTTCTTTGGAACTTCCTTGTCATGTCAATAATTTTGCTTGTCTTCAGCACCAGTTTATTCAAAAGCTGCTGCACTTACCTACTCCTCCCAAATATGGGCTAATGGCCCTCCAGGCACCGATGCTGCCCAGACGCATCTTCTGACCAATGGCAAGCTCCAGGTAGAAGAGGGGCACGCCCTCGAGAAACAGCATGAGCAGATACGGGATCAAGAACCCCCCTAAAGGAGTACAGAACAAAGCTGAGTGAGTCTCCAGTGTGTTCCTACACCCGACAGCATTAGTTCTTTAGTACGGGGGCTAAAAGAATGTTTTCTGTTCTCCAACATGTCAATAATTCACGTTCTACTCACTAGATCGGTTTTTATGTACATCCGTGTTCTCTACCGCCATTAAATAGCCCTTCAACCAACCCAGTACCTGCCTAACTCATGTAGCTGCTGAAGAAATCACGACTACAGCATGAGATTCAACAACACACTATCACACGTGTAGCAGAAGGTTCCCCGACACGCAGTCACACGTGTAGCACAAGATTCCCTGGCACGCAATCACACATGTAACAGAAGATTCCCCAACACGCAGTCACACGTGTCACTGCGATGAGGACTTCACGCCCAGCAGCAGTCAGAGCTGCATCCATGACATCTGACAGGCATATGATGACTGCGTGTGCACTCCGGCCGCCCCCTACCTTCCCTGCTGATGCCTACTAAAGAGCTCCAAAGTGGCCAACGGAGCGACAGTGACCTGGACTAGCAGGGAGGCACCTGCATCTCAAGCCTGTGTGTCAGCGTGAACTCACAGCACAGCGCCACCTGCTGGACACTGGCACTGCCTTAACAAGACCACAAGTCAGACTGTACATTCCAGCTTATTCAACATCTGCTGATACTTTTGATAAGTTGTTGTTGCTGATTTTAAAACAAATGTAGTTTGTGAGAAATCGCTGCCGGTCGCTGCTCAAAGGAGGCGGCGGCGGCCGTGGACCGTGAGCTCACCAACACAACCTTTGGTGTTCTACTGTCAGTTTGAGGGAGGAAGCTGTGTTCTGATGAGGTTCCCTGCAGCTGTGCAGACTCACTTTGGTCTTGATTACTTCAATAGTTATGGGGTCACGGTCTGTCTCTTAATCTGCCACCTCACCGGTCACAGGTCATTTGACATAATTAAAGTAATTACTAAGTTACATAATTACTTGTCTCAGCTTAGACAGTGTAACCTGTTTTGAATGGGCGCACAAAAGAGGACGTGTGTATCCTGGAGTTCGGTTCATTGTGTGATCCATTCTGGTTAATTCACTAATTCAGAATAATTATTTGATTAATTTGGCGCCATGGTGGAGCAGTGGTCCTCCCTGTGGCCCCCCATCAAGAAGGTTCGAGCCCCGGCTGCAGCACGGGGTCTTTCTGGGTGAGTCTGCATGTTCTCCCTGTTCCTGCTGGGTTCTCTCTGGTACTCCAGCTTCCTCCACAGTCCAAAGACATCAAGAGGGACCAGGTTAATCCAGACTCTAAATTGACCGTAGGCGTGGCTGGGAGAGCCAATGGTTGTCTGTCTCTATGTGTTGGCCCTGCCATGGACTGGTGACCTGTCCAGGGGGAAGGCTGCTGGGAGAGGCTCCCCCCCCCATGGATGGATGGATTTGATTAATTCAGATTTCTTCATAGCTGCAGTTTCTCTCCCCTGGTGGACATTGGCTGAACTACCACTGCCTCTGAACCACTAACATCTGTATGGATGTCAAGATGCATAAAATTAACTACAGTATAATGAAGCCCTGTCCATTCCTCACACGAGGCATTTTTGTGAAAACAAAAGACATCATCATCATCATCATCTTATTAATATTATTATTATTCAACACCCTCCCTGTATTTTACGTGTGGTATCTTTAACTGTGCAGCAACTGGATTCAAGATTCAGGATTTAACTGCCTTGTGAACCAAGCTGCAACTGTTGAGAAGACAGAAACACGAACGCCATCAGTGAGCAGCTCTTTGAACCCATTCAGACGCACGTCCAGGCCACAGGTGCTCAGTGTCGCTGCCGCGTCGACAGCGTGCCTGGGCAGCTCCTCACCTGAAGTGCATGTTTGCTCTCTGTGTTGCACAAGTCTCCGTCAGAGTTCAGGTTACGTACAACCTCAGGTCAGGTGCTGTTCCTGAGGCCGGTGTTCTGCACTTGAGACTCTGGAATCTGTCTCCTGGGAGGAGGTGTTTGAGGGAGGGGCCATCACCTTCTGTACCTGGAGGAGACGCAGGGAGGGTGACAGCCAATGGTGTCTGTCCTGGGGGGGGGGGGGGTAGAACCGTACCAGACTATGACTGAGAGGGGAGGACCCCTTGCCCCCCATCCCTGTGTGGAGTAAGGTGGTGCAGAAGGGTTACAGTTGCCAACCCTCTGCGCTGTCTGGTCATGATCGATCAGTTCTTGCTCATCTTTGGACAAGTATCAAAGAGTACAACTGAAACATTTCTAGATTACGTGGACAAACCCACTTTATCATAGTCAGAATGGATTTTTCAAAAATGAGGTAAAAAATCTTTAAAGCGTGTTTATCAAATGTCCCTCACATGACTTCACTCTGCATCCACGTGAAGGTCTTTCATGTTCAAGTGTTGGACCTCAGATACCAAATACTAGACTGTGTTCATGAGTAATCTGACAGTATCAGAACATGATACACAGTCGTTGGTACACGATGTATTGGGTATATAACTGTTAGTCCGTACCGTTGTAGGATCAAAAGGTCGTGTGTGGTCAACGTCACCTCTATCAGTTAACTAGGAATGGAAGGCTGAGGTGAGACATGATAGCATATTCTGGGTTTACACTTTTGATTGAGATCATATCAAAAAATACAAAATAATAAAATATTCAACTTTATTTTTTCAATTTGAGTTTGTCACCTGCATCAGCATTTAGACCAACACAGCTTGTAGTGATACGTCATCACTGATTCGTGCTCCAACAACTGGACTCCACCCGTTGGATGAGGTTTAAATAATAAATGCTGTTTAGTTACGTGATCTTTGTTAATCTTTGACCAATAATGACTGATATTTGGCTTCCTGCTTTCCTCCCACCTCTTGTTACTTTTATCACTTCAGGAAGATTACAGCTATTACAATGATACGGCCTCATAAAGTCCCCAACAGAACTGAGGTGTTTCCAGAGGACACGTAAAAGTGATGCACATCTCCATCCACACTTGTTGTTCCCTGTTTGTTCCTAATGCTGGATATTCTTCTGCTGATGAACGTGTTGTGGTCTGTTTCAACATTGTGATGACTTGACTTTCCCTCCAAGATTCTGCATCAAGCAGCTTTGTGACCTCCTTCAAACCTGTAGCGCAGTAGCAGACAGTCAGGCTCCAGCACAGAAACAGGAGGCCTCAAGTTTAGTCACCTGACCGGTTCCATGCTACTAAGTTCCCAGTGACCTCCTACTGGTACCAGATGAGGGACTGGTCTCTGTGCTGGTCTGATTAGATCTCAGTGCAGCTTTGATACCATTGACCACCATATCCTTCTACAGAGACTGGAACCTGTCACTGGTATTAAAGGAACCGCACTAAACTGGTTCAGGTCATATTTACTAGGTCACCTCAGTTGGTACCAGTTAATGATGGTTCCTCTGAGACACTACAGTCAGTTCTGGTGTTCCACAAGGGTCTGAGCTTGGACCAGTCCTCTTCACCCTGTACCTGCTTCCTCTAGGTCACATGATCAGGAAACAGTCCATTAATGTTCACTGCTATGCAGACGACACTCAGCTGAACTCATCAATGATCCACATGGAACAAACCAGCTGACATATCACACAGACACATCCTGGCTCAAGAAGATGCAGAAAAACTAGTCCCTGCTTTTGTCACTTCCAGGCTGGATTACTGCACCTCCCTCCTACAGGGCTGGACTAACAGGTCCCAAAAGACTCTCCAGCTGGTCCAGAACACTGCTGCCCCCCTGACTAGAACTGGTAGCAGAGACCAGGTCTCTCCTGGACTGCTTCTCTGCATGGCTCCCTGTCAGATTCAGAACAGAATTTAAACTTCTTCTTCTACCATCAAAGTCCTCAACAAGCACAGGGGTGTCATCCTCTGAGTCCCAGAGCTCCCCCACCTCCCACATCCCTGACTGGTGCTGCTGCTGGGGGAGGCTGCAGACCTGCAGAGCCTCAGGCTGACACCTCCTACTAGTAGTAGAACTCGTAATAGTAGAACTACCACTCATAGTACTGGTACTATTAGAACTACCACTAGTAGTACTGGTACAAGTAGAACTACCACTCATAGTACTGGTACTATTAGAACTACCACTAGTAGTACTGGTACAAGTAGAACTACCACTCATAGTACTGGTACTATTAGAACTACCACTAGTAGTACTGGTACTAGTAGAACTACCACTAATGTCCACATGGTGTTATTACTAGTAACAATACTAGTACTTTAATGATCATAGCATGCAGAGCATGCATGCTGTCCTCTGTCCCTCTGGGTTTCTCTCTGCTTGTCTTTCGCCTTCATTTTTGTTCCCCGTCTGTCAGTCATTCTCTCTCCCTCCTTTCTCTGTCCCTTCCTTCCCTCTCTTTTCTGCTTGTTTCTTCTCCATCTTTGTCTCTGTCCCCCTCTTCTCTGTCTCTCCTCCATCTTTGTCTCTGTCCCTGTCCTCCGTCTCTCCCTCCCTCCAGCAGGTCAAAGCAGACGTCCGTCCCCACTGATCCTGGATCTGCTCCACCCTCCTGCTGGTAAAGGAAGGTTTTCGTCTCTGCTGTCTCAGATGTGCTTGTTCAAAGAAGGAGGGAGGTTCTACTCCTGCTCTACTGGAGGGAGGTTCTACACCTGCTCTACTAGGAGGGAGGTTCTACACCTGCTCTACTAGGAGGGAGGTTCTACACCTTCTCTACTAGGAGGGAGGTTCTAGACCTGCTCTACTAGGAGGGAGGTTCTACTCCTGCCCTACTAGGAGGGAGGTTCTAGACCTGCTCTACTAGGAGGGAGGTTCTACTCCTGCTCTACCAGGAAGGAGGTTGTAGACCTGCTCTACTAGGAGGGAGGTTCTACACCTGCCCTACTAGGAGGGAGGTTCTACTCCTGCTCTACTAGGAGGGAGGTTCTACACCTGCTCTACTAGGAAGGAGGTTCTAGACCTGCTCTACAAGGAGGGAGGTTCTACTCCTGCTCTACTAGGAGGGAGGTTCTAGACCTGCTCTACTAGGAAGGAGGTTCTAGACCTGCTCTACAAGGAGGGAGGTTCTACTCCTGCCCTACTAGGAAGGAGGTTCTACTCCTGCTCTACTAGGAGGGAGGTTCTACTCCTGCCCTACTAGGAGGGAGGTTCAGGACCTGCTCTACTAGGAGGGAGGTTCTACTCCTGCTATACTAGGAGGGAGGTTCTAGACCTGCTCTACAAGGAGGGAGGTTCTACTCCTGCTCCACTAGGAAGGAGGTTCTACTCCTGCCTTACTAGGAGGGAGGTTCTACTCCTGCTCCATTAGGAGAGAGGTTCTAGACCTGCTCTACAAGGAGGGAGGTTCTACTCCTGCCTTACTACGAGGGAGGTTCTACACCTGCCCTACTAGGAGGGAGGTTCTACTCCTGCTCTACTAGGAGGGAGGTTCTACACCTGCTCTACTAGGAAGGAGGTTCTAGACCTGCTCTACAAGGAGGGAGGTTCTACTCCTGCCCTACTAGGAAGGAGGTTCTACTTCTGCCCTACAAGAAGGGAGGTTCTACTCCTGCCCTTCTAGGAGGGAGGTTCTACTCCTGCCCTACTAGGAGGGAGGCAGCAGGGGCAGATGGAGGGGTTTGGAGACCCACAGAACCCTGATGGCCCTCAGTTTAACAGCCAGCTAAAAGTTACGACCCAGTCAACTGACGTTCCATCCAAAGCCCCACCAGGTACACCAGGGGTGCTTTGACAGCAGGAAGAATATTTCAAGAGTCCTTCTGTCTCTCTGACCATCAGCAGGATCAAAATGTTGAAATAAACCAAAACACATTTCAGCTCAGTTCCCAACACAACCAACGACCAGCAGCACAGGAGCGTGTGCATCACTTTTAGGTGTCCTCTGGAAACACTTCCTATGGCAGTGTTTTATCTTTGTGTGTTGTGTTGTGAGCCCTCAGGGCCACAGTGAGTTCAGTGTAACTGATAGTGATAGTACAGTACTATAGTACTACTATTACATAACACATACAGTACCCGTTTTTCCACCTGAACTGATGGTCCTAGGACAGAGAGAAGCCCCCTGAGGCAAGCTGTGATTTCAGACTAGAGAAGTAAAAAAATCAACTTGACCTTCCAACGTCTGTTGCGTCTGCTGGTTGTGTACGCCGCACACGTGCTTCTTCTGTGTTGAATCATCAGACAGGTGGAGATAAAGTGGTTTTTTTGGCCATGTTGTCAGTTGGTCGTCGTTATCTCATATGTCGACACTCTCAGGAGCTTTTACAGGCGAGAGGTTATAAATTGTAAATATGCTCATTCACCCCGACTTCTATCCTAGTTTATAATGTGCAATTTGGGTTTACTGCTCCTTCAACTTTGTGCCAGCGAAACAGTTACACCCCCCCCCCCCGATAAGGATTTGTTTGGCACTTTACAGCCCACCTACATGACACTGCAGGAAACAAGTAAATAAAGAAGTGGCATTAATGTTGCAGGGTCAGTTGCCCTCATACCTGACCCCCATGGACAATAAACTGGCTCCATGTGGAGGTTTGGACTCGGCTGAACTTCCTGATGAGGTTCAGAAAGCCTGGCTTGAACCAGGACGCAGCTTTGATCCGTTCTGTGATGACAGTCAAAGTCTGTGATCATCACAGGGGACAGCCCGTGAAGATCATTTCTCAAAAAATAAAAATACAAAATACAAAATCATACAGACAGAACCCCCCCTAACACACACACACACACACACACACACACACACACACACACACACACACACACACGCCCGCAAAAGACCTCATCTGGGACCCAATTCAAGTCCTGCAGCCTCAGGTTCCAGGAGTCCTCCTGTCCCACCTAGACCCCGTCCCTCCTCTGACCTCATGGATGAATCCATGCTGACACCTGCTCCTGCTATGATGACCAGGATCAGCCTCGGTGTGTATGCGGGAGGGCAGAGGTCGTGTGTCGGCTCTTAC
>NC_141330.1:27958824-28056324 GCF_037954235.1 Aulostomus chinensis
ATCTCAAAAGCCTCAGAACCAGCAGATCCTTAGGACATCAAAAACATGCACATCAGGTTTAACATTGATGGAAGTTTGGTGAGTCAATCAAAGACAGACAGATGGACAGACAGATTTCTTGCATCAATATGGACTCTCCGTGACTGTCTTACATTTTACAGTGGACCGGCGGTCTACGAGTTCATCAGGCGTGGGAATGGTGGTTGATCCTCTCTGCAGCTCTCCTCCTGGCTCGCTCCAGCTCAGCCATCATGGGAAGAGGACCCTCGTACATGTTGGTCTTGATTGCTCTCAGTTTCTCCTGGTAGTCCCTGGGCAAGCCGTTCTGCTCTGCGCCCATCACAATCACCTTCGGTGGTAAATTAAATGTAATGTTTTGACTGTGAAAGTTCTGAGTTCTCGTAGCAACCAGTAACAACAGCCACTAACCTTCCCAGTTTTGACTCACTGGATTTAGATGAATTCAGTGGGGCGCTGAGAGGAAATGCTTGAGTCTGTGTCATAATGAGGCTTCTAACAAAAGTCAGTTTGGTTGAACAAGTGAAAACAGTCGTATCTGGAGACTGACATGACACGATTGGGTTCTTAAGAACATCCATCCCATCATGCAATGCAAAGCCTCTGATCAATCACATGACTATCAACCCCACAGCTCCAGCGTAGCAACCTGTGCAATAAACGCAGCGGTCAAACATCCGCAACAGTTACAATCCTCCAGCGGCGAACATGAATCCACCTCAGTCACATCACGCTTCCACAGATGTTCACCCACATCTGCGCTGCAGTAACATACATAGACAGCTTTATGGTTTCAACCTGTATAGTTTTCAGAAAACAAAATCTTCCTGAATGAATGAACAAACCACAGGTGCAGGCAGCAACGCCGCGTCGGTGGAGGTACGTGAGCTAACATCTCATCCACTCATCTTTGATTGACCTCTGTAGAAGTGAATGGCCTTGATTTGTTTCCCTTCAAGTCTTTGAATATTTGTTTTGCCGATGCTAAGTGATTTTAAGTGTGTTTGTGTACTTTGACGACAGGTTACAGCCAATAATAATCGTTTCCTTCAAACCTGAAATATAAATGTGTCGTTTTCAGACTGCCAAAGGATCATTTAAACTCCGAAGTCACAGCCCACAAGTGAAAGTCGTGAGTGTTTGTCAGGGTGGCCACTGTGTTGTCCCTCATCCTGCAGCCGTGTGAGCGACGTCACGACCTGACCATCACAGCAAAGTCATCACTCACAGCTCAACACAACAGAGGGAGCGCGCAGTGAGCTCCTGCACACACAAAGTAGAAGACAAAGCTGTGGCCACAAAGCCGCGCTGTCTCTCGCGGCGAGCAGCTTTTCTCTCCGGCATATTTTGAGCTCTCACATGCACAAAAGAACAATCTGGTATTGTAGCTAACAAGCTGTCAGAACCATGAAATGAAGCAAGGCAGAGGTGTGTGCACGTGTGTGTGTGTGTGTGTGTGTGTGTGTGTGTGTGTGTGCGCGCGCGCGTGTGTGTCCTGACTGTTTAATGTGTTGATGAGGTGATGACGGGTGTGTGTTCCAGATGCTTCACAGAGGGAAACAGCCGAGGGTGAAAAGGTGATCGCCACCTGAGTCATGATCAGATTCTTTTCTCTCCCAAATTCAATTCAACATCATTTTAACCATCATGACTTTGAAGGCTGATCCACCAGGGTCACCCACAGGTGAGCCGCTCACCTGTGGGTGACCCTGGTGTCACCTGTCACTGTGGGTGTGGGTCAGCTGTCACAACAGAGTGCTCCTGGTTCAACCGCAGTATCTGTGTCTCCGTTGTCATGACGATGACTCAACTCGTGGGAAGCTTCTTATCTTATTTTGGTGTTTTAGCTCTATTCTCAACTTTGAAGTGGACTTTTCATTTCTGAAGAATGAGGGCAAACCTTCACATGAGATCAGAGCAAAACGTGTGGGTGGATGACAGGCGTCACAGCCGAGGACGGAGCGCAACCTCACACTGTGCACGTTGGGAGTGAGGAGCTGGTTGTGCTTTAGCTGTGAGTCTTTGCCCTCAACATTCATCCAAGACTTTTTGAACATTAACCAGGTCCTCTGAGCTGCCGGAACAGAACCATGAACACATGAATGACCCTGCAGCTGGACAACAGAAAAGAACTGTTATCTGTCAAAGCTGTTGACTCTTTGTGAATGTTTTCATCATATTGTACAATATTGATTAGGAAAATTATCAGAGCATTTCTCTGAACATCTTGCAGCTGGCATGCGCTGGTAATCAATTCTAATTAAAATTCAACTAGAACAGAATTCCACTATGGAGTGAAGTCCTGAGGTAAATGTTTCTCTACGGGCTCAAAGCAGCAATCAGCATATTCAGCTGTCCAGCGTCTCTCGTGTGTGACACCTTCATGCCTCGGAGCTGCGCTGATCAAAACCCACAAAACCCATCGGTGAGGCGAACAGTTGGACCAGGTGACCTTCAATCAGTTCACACCACATTTCAGTGGATCATTGCTCCTTGGAGCACGGTTAAAGGTGGATGGTGCGAGGGCTTCTGGGGTGGTTCATTCATTCAATGATCAATTCATTTAAACGCGTTGAAAGTGGAATAATCAGGGAGCAACATCAAAGACATCAAAGCCATTACTGTCTTTAGCCTTGAAACCAGGGCTGACCATAGTTTCCACCATAGTGTTTGATTTGGGTGCCGAGAAAAGGAGGGGGAAAAGGTCTAATAACAACAAATTGAAAAGAATCCAAGAAAAGAGACTACAAATCATTGTTTATTCTGGTTCCTTTTTCTCTTTTGGGATAAAAAAATTCCTTCAACATCCTAAATTTTTCCTTTTTTCTTAATAATCTGGTCAGGCAGCAGAGTGACATTTGACATGACAAATGACATTTTTTTCTGCTGAGAAACAAAGTAGCTCTCACTTGTACTTCTCAGTCATTTCTGGGGGTAAATGCGGTTTTTAACCCCTGGAGAGTTTCCTCTCTCCGGTCCACTACAGCCCATGACTGTCGTAGAAATGTGCAAAGATGCCGTTTCCTTTAATCAATCAAGTTCTGCTGCTGAGCCTTGTGAGTACACGCCCCCATCTCGCTCACCGGGGGTGAGTCACTCACACGCGCAGGGACCCCTGCAGGAAGTTACTGATATGTGCTGTGTGGTTCTGATCATGGAGCTGAGCGCTGTGGACAGAGGCAGCAGGAATTCACAGGGCTCGCTGAGGTGGAGCAGACATGATGGTCACGATAACCGTTGTTGTGTTAGTTGTGATTGTCTGCATCTTTGTGTTGCCTCTCCTGCTGCATGCAAGTGTGTGTGTGGGGGCTCCCTGGGGGGTCCTTTGACATCCTATTTACATAGCTGGGAAAACAGGCTCCATGGCCCTGTATTGATTGGTCAATGGTGCAAACGCCCCACATGATAGGAATGTGCCTACAAGGCGCTTGACCACACCTCCAATCAACGCTTCCATGGGTGCATGGATGATGGCGCTTGCTGCTGCAGAGGTTCTCAATTGCTTTGGCACATTTCTCAGATCAGAGGGAGAATTCTGGAAATGACTCGATCCAGACACGTTGACCAACTAATACCGGTTCTATTGTGGCCTTGAGCCGCTGGCTCATTGCGTGAGCTCAGCTGCGCCATTAGCAGGTGTGTAGGGTCAGCCAGTCATCAGCCAGCTGTCCAACAGCTCAGAGGTGAAGCTCACCAACCGCCACCTGGCCGGCAGGTGTGGACCCAACAGTGCTGCAGCTTCTGAGCTTCTTTTGTGCAAGGCAGTGCTGTAAGTCAGGTGTATCTTTATCTTCTCTGTGCTCCAGTGACATGATGGGTCACTGCATGACAGCGCAAACTATAAAAGTGAGTCCAGTTCAATCGTCCTCACACTGAACACACGGAAGGACAATTGATGAAAGGTGCAGGGCAAGAAAATGACAATGACAGTGTTCATTAACAATGACCCCGAGCCTCACTGGGCCACCTCACACACCTTCTAGAAGAACTTGCTGTGGCACCAAATGTGGGTGCATCTACTGGAAATGGTTCCCAACAACATTTCTTCTTCTCAGCGACCAGCTTTGAGGAGACTACACATCATTTTTAAGAAGTGGAATGTGAGCAACAAAGGCTTGCACCAGCCGCACCAGGATCCAGCGGACCGCACAGACAAGTTACTTGAATGGTACTTTTGGTATTTTCATGGAATTTGTTGGGATCAGACTGAACGACTTTGGCCCTGTGCACATCTGGTATGAACATCTGTCCTCAGGTGATCCGATCACAATCGGACAGCTCTAGTGAGTGTGTTCACACTTGGTTTGTGACTGAGTGCTCTGTACGCAAATACCCACATACAATACTTCTCTTCATAAATGTTATAAATGAGTGTGAGGAGAGAGAGAGCGAGCGATCAGCTGAAGGGTGAGAGACATCAGCTCTCACAAAGACTGCGAGTGGTGCAGCTGTCAACACTGTCTTCATGTTTATCAGATGGAGATCAAAAGAAAAGAAGGAACCCCCCAATAAAGACAAGATCTGTTCCTCTGCGTGCCACTGACAAACCAAACCACGGGCCTCAGGGATCGCAGGATCACCATGGGATCAGATCATCGTGTATGCGGTTTCAGTAACTCGATGTCACAGTCCGTTCAGGACGCCTCGAGTGTGTGCACACCTGCCTGGTGATAAAGCTGATCACTTGTGCTTGGAACGGTTGGGACGGACCTTAACAGCAGGTGAGCACTGGGCTTTGGTGACACGGACGAGTGATGGGAGGGAGTCAGTCCTCCGGCATCACCAGCACAGGCCCACACACATACGTGTGGATGCAGGCTTACCTGCAGGTACTGTGGGGACGGTGGAGCATACACACAGCTGTTCATGATGTAGGTACGACAGTTGAGCTCCTGGCCTTTTGTCTTTACTGCTAGTTCCACGGGACTGTACGCACCAAACCTCACATTCTCCTGACTGTGAACACATAAGCACGTATCAGTTTGAGGGAGAAACATCTCATGGCTGTTGAGGGAACGTGTATAAAAGCCTCACCTGTCTAGAGACTCCAGATCAGAAAAGCTCATCCTCCAGACCACGCCCCACACCTCGTCCCCTGGACTGTGCTCTATGGTGGCCACACCTCCGTGCCACCGCTCGCTTGCAAGGCCTTTATGGTTCCCAAATACCAATTTATAATCCTGAAAAGAGAGAAAGAAAGTAGTTGCACATGTTTGCAGTTGGAGGCCGGATTGATGACTCCCGTCTGACGTACCTTTAGTTTGGCCACACAATGTACAGTCGCAGATGGGTTCTTGAGCTGGAGACGCTCCTTCAGCAGGTTGCTGCCGTATGCAAAGTACAGGAAGGTTTGGTTGTTCTCCATGTCGTCTCCAGAGGATGAGCACAAGGAGGAATAGAAGACGAAGGCCCTGATGAGTGTGAAGAGAGCTGAGCTGAGCTGAGCCACAGCTGAGTGTTTAGCGGAGCTTCAGAGAGAGAGAGAGCATCCAGCTGCAGCGGGACAGAAACGAAGCACTGGCCTTCCAGCACTCACACACCATTCTCATGCTAATCCCTCGACTGCTGCTGAGCGCTATTCACGTTCACAATACACCGTTAGCCTCATGTGTTGACCCAACAACACTCAGCCATATGTGTGTGTGTGTGTGTGTCTCTCTCTCTCGCTCTCTCTCTCTCTCTCTCTCTCTCACACACACACACACACACACATACACATGCACACACATCACAAGTTTGGAAACAGAACTGTTAAACCAATCAAGTGAACAGTAAAAATGCTGAAACTGTCAGAAGAGGAATTTAAGAGTTCAAACCAGAATCACCATCAGTTCAGATCAGTTTTAGAATTTTAGCTCTGAACCAAAGAGGAAGTTCAGAGGACATGAAAGTGGGGACTCAATAATCGCTTATCATCAGTTTTACTGCTTGGTTCAATAATGCCTCTCCTTCCTTTTGTGGATCCAACCAGACCTCCCCCAGCAACAGGAAACGCCCCCAACCAAGATGGCTACGGTGGCACAGGAAGTGTGTGTGTGTGTGTGTGTGTGTGTGTGTGTGTGGGGGGGGGCTTGGATCCAGCTGAATTATTTTGGACACTACATTTCTTGCTTTGCTGTAATTATTAGTTAATCAGTTTAGTCACGTTATTGATTAAGATATTGAATTTGTTCTGCAGGTAACTGTTGTTGTGTGCCCTGTCCTCCCTCTCTGAGTTCGGGTCAGCTCGCGTGCACCAAGGCCCCCTCTTGTGTGTGTGATTTGTGTTAGGTGGTCTCTTTTTTGTATTTCGGTGACTTGTTGCTATTTTGCCTTTTGCATTTTGTAAAAATCATGTAGGTCCTTTTGTGTTACTTTTGTAAATGCATTCACTTTTGGCCTTCCACACCCAGCGTTTCTTGTTCCTAAACATTCGGACCCTGACAGTACTGAGCGCAGTCCTGGTCTCAAGATCCACCTCAAGACCATTTTTCAAAGGTTTTAGGTCTTCTTTTTGAATTGACTGCATTTGTTCTTGGTCTGTCTCAGTCCTGAACCTACTGGAATCAAAACGTCACCAGGATAACTCAAACCAAAACTATGGTGGTATTGTATTGTCATGTGATTGGATATAAGAACTCCGTCAAGTGCAGCTTGACCAGTTCCTACTGAACACTACCAGAATCTAAGCTAAATCAATACAACTAGATTTGGCTTCACAAACCATAATGATTATAGATGCAAGAAACTCGGAAGAAGAAAAGGCCTGTAAATACAGCAAAGGGACCCTTCCCAAGACCGTCTCTGGTCTTGGCTCAGTCTCACCCAGCCTTGGTCTTGGTTGTGTCTTGGTCTTGGTTCAGGTGGTCTTGACTACAACCCTACCCTCTAGTACAGAAACCCTGAGACACCAAACACCCAACAGAAACAGGGGGATATGATTACGGTTACAAGGCATCAGTTCAAACTTCTTCCTGCAGCAGCAGGACAAAAGCTGGTTGAAGAATAAAAAAAAAAAGGAGAATTTGAATTCAGGAGTTTACGTTTTGGGGGCGGCCCGGTGGAGCAGTGGTCCTCACTGTGGCCCCCAGCAAGAAGGTTGTGGGTGGAGCCCCCGCTGCAGCACGGGGTCTTTCTGGGTGAGTCTCCATGTTCTCCCTGTTCCTGCTGGGTTCTCTCTGGTACTCCAGCTTCCTCCACAGTCCAAAGACATCAAGAGGGACCAGGTTAATCCAGACTCTAAATTGACCGTAGGCGTGGCTGGGAGAGCCAATGGTTGTCTGTCTCTATGTGTTGGCCCTGCCATGGACTGGTGACCCGTCCAGGGGGAAGGCTGCTGGGATAGGCTCCACCCCCACCACCCTCAACAGGAGGAGAGGGAGAAGATGGAGGGAGAGAGGGATGGATGGAGGGAAGGAGGGATGAATGGAGGGAGGGAGGGATGGATGATGGAGGTATGGATAGATGGAGGATGGATGATGGAGGGATGGATGGAGGGATGGATGATGGAGGGATGGATGGAGGGATGGATGATGGGGGGATGGATGATGGAGGTATGGATAGATGGAGGATGGATGATGGAGGGATGGATGGAGGGATGGATGATGGAGGGATGGATGGAGGGATGGATGATGGGGGGATGGATGATGGAGGTATGGATAGATGGAGGATGGATGATGGAGGGATGGATGGAGGGATGGATGATGGAGGGATGGATGGAGGGATGGATGATGGAGGGATGGATGGAGGGATGGAGGGATGGATGGAGGGATGGATGATGGAGGGATGGATGGGTTTACGTTTCCTGGCTGGATTCATGGTTCTATCAGAACTACCGTCTCATTCAAGCACAGCTGCACTTTCAGACTTGTTTCTGGGTTTCCTGAAACTATGAACAGGTTTTAATACCCTGCATGCATAGTGGAGAGCCGGATCCTAACATTAAACCACATAACCCCAACCCTTCACATCAGCCCCAGAACCAGTCCACGGTACCATGAGGACTAGAGGTCCTGTTAAGGAACAGGTCCATAAGTACTGCTTTGATGGGATTCTCTCCCCATGAATGACTAGGTTTCTACTTATATTGATTATTTATGGTAATATTATATTTACATATAAGTTTACATGTATGTCTACAGAACAAGACTTTTCTCTCATTTCCTACCTTTACTCCTTCCTTTCTCGATGGCGCTCATTGTGGATGTTTCCTGCACATCATTTCCGTTTTGTTCTACAAGATATTAGCAACAGCAAAAAAATATAACAACATGAATAGAGGATTCTGTACTTCATTTGTATTCCTATTTGTATTTTTTCAAATATTCGTTGTTCTCAACACCCAAGTTTGGAAAGCTCCTGATGGATCAGCTGGTCATCTTCATGAAGTACAAACTAGTCATCGTTGGTGATGTACCGTCATCCTCATTCCGCTGAGTTGATGATGAGGATGGTCAGGAGTCACTGAGCTGATCTGATCATGGTGTCCACCAGATGGCAGTAGGATACAGCACAATGTTTGTGCTGCACCCAGGAGAAAAGGACTGCTGCTCCTCAGCCGCCGCTGCTTAGATCCTTCAGCATCACAGCCGCGGCGGAGATCCCTATGGCTTTTTGTTTAGTTTCCTTGTCACATCAAGCTACCACGTTAACTTGAGTTACCTTGTTGGATGACTAAGTTGGTCATTCAGTGCAGTAAAAGTTGTTTTTTTTCCCAAGAGGCAGACAACAATCAGGCTGGATGAGTGACCTTTATTTCCTCAAACCCAGAGGTTCTCTAGAACCCTGTCTCCCTGCCGTCCTCACACAATCTGAACCGAGTCGAACCGGGGTCCGGTCCGGTCCGGTCCGCCTCCAGTGTGACTTGGATTCTTGGCTTTTTAAAATCACTTGAGAAAAGAGACTGATTCTACATGAGAGCTGGAATACATACAAAGGACACTGATCAGAATACTGCTGATTACTGCACAGTACTTCAGTTTGTTTCATAAAGCTACTTGACAAAGCTCGATAAAACAAAGAGACAACATACAGGAATCACAATCCTACGTCTGACGCTCCACATATTCCAGGCATGTCATTGTAAAGCTGAGAGCTGGTGACCCGACGGCCTCGCCATCATCTGGTCTCCAAAGTGCACTACGGTCCTCAGAGGTTACAAAGGCAAACATCCAGCAGGCTCGGCCACACCTCCCAGCCAGGAAAATGTCAGAGTCTAAAAGTGTGAAACTTTCAGAAAAAAAAACTCTCAAAGCTGATGAATTGTTGGACGTGTAACTGATGAGGTTCAAGTTTAAGCAACGTTGAGGGAGGTCTTTGGAGAAAGAAGAAATGTCATTGGCTGGTTACACCTTGGGGGGCGGAGCCAGGGAGCAGTGGAAGGCCAACTCTTAAGACCACACCACTGTGGCTGGAGAAAAAAAATTAGAACTTTGGTCAAAAATATATCATATATGAATGAATATTCCTGTAAGCACGCGGGTGGAGCCGATGCTGCAACGCCAACGGCGATGAGCTTTCATCCAGCAGTGAAGCAGCAGATGCGTGAGATCAGCTAGCTTAGCTTCAGTCTGGCTTGAATAGGGTTTGATTAATGAGTACATGAATGAATAAATAGATTTTCAAGATAGCCTCCAAAATAGAGCCTGGAGTTGAAGGTTACTGACTGAAGAATTCAGATGAAGTCGATAAATTCAAGCCAGAACATGAACGGCCGAATTAAGAATGCTGTATACTTTTCATTTATCTTATTACTTTGTTGAAATGGTGTCACAGTGCAGCTAAGATTAGCGTTCCAACTTTGAATGTAAACATTACTCTGTAAAATGATCGTCTCAGTAAACATACAGGCCAGCATGGACGCCTGTAGAGTCAACCAGGAAGTACATGAGAGCGTCGATGCAGCTCCTCTGATCAGAGACAGAACAAGAGCCTCTTCATCAGTGTAAAAATACCCGCCAACCAACAGGAAGTTATTCTAGAAACGCTTTAAAAAAATACTAATACTACAGTGTACCTGACCCCAGGACGTCACACTGCAGTAGTTTTACTGTGTTCCACGACAGCGTGGTGCCGGATGGCAGCAGCTCCACCCTCAAATGAACCCAGTTTACATTCTAGACTGCATGGATTCTCTAAAATGTGTCCAAGGTTGTTTTTCATAGTTTATCAATTCACTCTAATACGCTTGAAACACACAGACACACACACGCACGCACACACACACACACAAACACACACACACACACACACGCAGCGCTATACAACACCACCAAACTGTTTTTCAGAACATTGTGCAAACATAAAAAGGCAGAGATGCAACGATCACAAACCTCACAGACTGTACCATTGGGCATGTGGGGGGGGGGGGTGGTGTCTTTTTTTCAGTGTATTTATTTAGTAAAACACTTGGAGCATTGATCACCAGACCGTACAGACACAGCCTGCAGCTGCAGCAGGACAGGCGATCAGAAACAGTCTCTTTTCATGTAAATACTGTAACACAAATGGCGTCCTGAGCAGAGTTCAGAGCTCTCTATGTGTACAAATGAGGGCTCCATGTTTACCCCTCCTCCTGATTCTGTCTCTTTGTCTGTTTCTCCCTCCATCAATGCAATACTTGGTGAGTCTGCTTGGTCACCAAGGTTCTGGCTCTGGTCCTCCATCAAAGCAGGAAGCTTCTCATCTGCTTTGACTGGAGGGAGCGCGGCACTGAACACCGAGCACCAAAGTGTCCGTTAATCTGCTGTTCACATGCGTGCTGAAACGTGGGGGGGTCCGATGGATCAGCGCTCAACTATGATCCCTTACGCCTCTAAAAAAGTGAGAGGGCAGTGGCCGTTTACACTCCGTCTTTGTAAACGTCCTGCTCAGTGGTCCTGCCCAGGTCCTTCAGGGTCTGAACACTGTTGTCCCAGTACTCGCTGGTCCTGTGTGCCATTGGTCCAATCAGAGAGCAGAACAGGCTGGTTCTGACTGGAGGTTTGGCCTCTGGTCATTTTTAGAACCTTTCCTTCTCTCTCTCTCTGTCTCTCTCTCTCCATCTCCCCTCTACCTCGTTGCCAACCCTCCGCCCTCATCCCTCTGCTGGTCCTCCGGGACAGAGCTGCTTCACAGGCTGCTGGTCAGTGAACCTTCCACAGAGGGTTGTGGTACACCCAGCCTTCACCCTACACACACACAGACACGCACACACACACACACACACACACACACACACACGGGCGCGCGCACACACACACAGGCGCGCACACACACGGGCGCGTGCACACACACACACACACACGGGCGCGCGCACACACACACACTCAATAAAGACAAATTTTTTTTCACTTCAAATGATCTTCATCATCTAACAATTCTCCGCATGAGTGAGAAATTGTAGTTGAAGAGATCATCACCCTTTCACTGCTTGTTATCAGTTGGGTGGTAGCAGTAACTAGACAGTAATTAGACAGTTAGTAACTAGACAGTTAGTAACTTGACAGTAACTAGACAGTAACTAGACAGTTAGAAACTAGACAGTTAGTAACTAGACAGTTCATCAGTATCACTTACCGTGTGTGTGTGTGTGTGTGTGCGTGCACATGTGCGTGTGTGTGCGCGCCTGTGTGTGTGTGCATGTGTGTTTGCGTGTGTGTGTGTGCATGTGTGTGTGCATGCCCATGTGTGTGTGTGTGCGTGTGCATGTGAGCATGTGTGTGTGCGCGCACATGTGTGTGTGTGTGTGCATGTGTGTTTGCGTGTGTGTGTGTGCATGTGTGTGTGTGTGCATGCCCGTGTGTGTGTGTGTGTCCTGACCTCTTTGATGAAGTATTTGGGTTTCCAGGGGGTTTTGGAGGCAGCTCTTTGCTTGCCCTCATTGCGCTGCTTCTCCTCCAGGAGGTGTTTGTGTTCTGTAGCGGCATCCATGTTTCCAGCCTTCAGAGACGCAGTCACATGCTGCCAAAGACGCCTGGACACGAGAACAAGAACAAACCTCATTCTTACATCTCAGAAGCCATCTTGTAGACATCCAACATCGTAATGTCTCTGGAACATTGTGGCGGACCTCAGCCAGTGAAATCTGTTATAACAATGTGACCTCACGACCCCTGGTCTCCTGCTAACTTGGGGTCAAATATTCCTCTTGAGTTTCCTCACAACAGTGAGCACATGTGTGACCACACTGCAGCGGAGTGGTCGTCATGGCGACCAGCACATTGGACAGAGGACAGTTGTTCTATATTGCCAGCGTTGCGTGTCTGTGTGGTCAGTGATGCGTGGCCATGTTAGCGGGACCCATGTTTGGAGCCCTGCATGTCCCCAGCACAGAGCTCCGCGGCAGGCAGGGAGACTGAGCTCTCCTCCGTCCTCTGCGCTCCTGCTTTTGCAGGCTCACAAATATCCCAGCAGGCCAAGTCCAGATCCTGAGTAACTGGTTTCTGGTGCTGGATACAAATGTTGGCAACCTTAATTTTGTCAGAGTAGAATCTCATATATGAATACGTGAAGGACGTTGCAGCCCACTCATGAAGATGTTGCAGTCTGCCAGTTCTACACTAGATGTCACTAGATACACACTGACCTTTTACTGAAAGACATGAAAGTTGCAGTTGGAGGTCTGTTGAAGTTCAAGTTCTGAAGCGAGGCTGTGTGAGAACCGAGTGAAAGTACTGGACCCTTCAGTTTAGGTGCCAGTTAAAGGGACGTTCCACAGGCGAGGGGAGCGTGGACGTCGTGGAAGTGGGCATCACAGTGTTGAGGCTGTAAGGAAAGCGTGTCTGACTCACCGAGACTCGTACTGACTCTGCTGCTCCAGCGGCCGGATCCTCTTCTTGATGACTGCCAGCTTGGAGGTGTCGATCACCTTGTTCTCTCCGTTGCTGTAGGTGAACTCCAGCATCCCGTTCCACTCCCCCTGAGCCTTACACACGAGGGTCCCTGTCTGGTTGTGCTTTACTTCAGCTGTGACTCTGTAAGAACCAACACCAACAAGTTCACACTCTTTCCATGTTTCCTCCATGCTGTGTTATAAACTCTTTTCTTGTCTGTAACAACATCTCCTGTCCGTCTGTCCCTCCTGGTGAGGGATCCTCCTCCCCTCCTCACCCTGAGGTTTCTCCCATTTTTCCCTGTTAAAGGTTTTCTATGGAGTTTCTCCTCAGTCGATGTGAGGCTCTGAGGGCAGAGGATGTTGTTATGATGCCATGAAGCCTGGAGACAAACTGGTGGGGAAAATGGGCTACAAAGAAAACTGCCTTGCCTTCACAGGTACAACACAGACTAAGAGCCACATGTCACGGTTGTATGTTCTTCTTTGAGTGTACTGCATTTATCCTTAAAAACTGTTACCTACACATGCATGTTCACTGCTGAAAAGGCTACACAGGAGAAGTTTTCCCTGACGTGAAACTGCCAGGATGGCTTTAAATAAAGAAGTGGAGCAATGAAACCCACATGGGCCAAAAAAGGGTCGAGCACAGGATCCGCACCCAGGAAACTGAGTGACCTGTTTTACACTTAGACGGCATGTTTGAACATGCAGTTCTCATCCCTTTGGTCAGGAAAAACACATGCCTAAGTTTCATAATCAAGCTGTGTTGTGAGGTTCAGGTTTTTTTTAATAAAATATCCCTTCAGAACTGAACCACGGGCTACGAGGCTCTGGCCTTGTGTAGGAAAGACTTTCTGGCAGAAATCCTTCTGGACAAACTCCTCCCGCGTATGTGAGAGCTGTGCTGCCTCTACTGGTGCATCTTATTACCACAACCTCTATTTTGATGCACTACTTATAAATGACTCATCGATCAGTGTGCAGCCGGCTCGTCCTCTTCACCATGATATGTTGAGCATGTATTCCAGCGGTGGCGTAGTGAAGATACCGAAGGCCGTATCTTTAGCCACTTTGACTGAGAGTCAGAAGGTCACAAGATCAACCTATTGGTGCCTTTCAAAGATGCCAATCTATGCAACGAGTGGCTCCATCAGGAATATATCATCTGTCTCCCTGCCCACCTGTGCACTTTTCCTCCATAAAAAGGTTTGGTGTGAAAGGTGACTGTGGCAGAGTATCCACTTTTGGCACAATTGATTGTGACCTTTCCCCCCAGCTCCACCCAGGGCACGGTCAGGATGGAGCGGGCGTAGGCACAGGGGAGGGTGAACACATACTCCTCATCGTGCTCCGACAGATACAGCACACCTGTGTGAGAGAGAGAGAGAGAGGACAGGTACGGGAGGAGTCACCTCACAACTCATGTTTGTAAAAACAGAATTCAGGCAGAATCACACATTTGCAGATGATGTTTGCGTGTGTGTGTGTGTGTGTGTGTGTGTGTGTGTGTGTGTGTGTCTGCAGCTGGTATATCTGCAGTGACAGGAGCAGCTTTGCTTCAGGGTTCATGTCTGCTGCAGATCTCAAACAGTTCCAGGACAGTCGGGACTTTGTGGACTGTGTGATTAATTTGTGATTAATATGTGATTAATATGTGATTAACGTGTGATTAATATGTGAGTAATGTGTGATTAATATGTGATTAACATGTGATTAACGTGTGATTAATATGTGATTAATGTGTGATTAATATGTGATTAATGTGTGATTAATATGTGATTAATGTGTGATTAATATGTGATTAATATGTGATTAATGTGTGATTAACGTGTGATTAAGGTGTGATTAATGTGTGATTAATGTGTGATTAATATGTTTAATGTGTGATTAATGTGTGTTTAATGTGTGATTAATGTGTGATTAATGTGTGATTAATATGTGATTAATGTGTGATTAACATGTGATTAATGTGTGATTAATATGTGATTAATGTGTGATTAACATGTGATTAATGTGTGATTAATGTGTGATTAATATGTGATTAATGTGTGATTAATGTGTTTAATGTGTGTTTAATGTGTGATTAATGTGTGTTTAATGTGTGATTAATGTGTGATTAATGTGTGATTAATATGTGATTAACATGTGATTAACGTGTGATTAATGTGTGATTAACGTGTGATTAATATGTGATTAATGTGTGATTAATATGTGATTAATGTGTGATTAATATGTGATTAATATGTGATTAATGTGTGATTAATATGTGATTAACATGTGATTAACGTGTGATTAATGTGTGATTAACGTGTGATTAATATGTGATTAACGTGTGATTAATGTGTGATTAATGTGTGATTAATGTGTGATTAATATGTTTAATGTGTGATTAATGTGTGTTTAATGTGTGATTAATGTGTGATTAATGTGTGATTAATATGTGATTAATGTGTGATTAACATGTGATTAATGTGTGATTAATATGTGATTAATGTGTGATTAACATGTGATTAATGTGTGATTAATATGTGATTAATGTGTGATTAACATGTGATTAATATGTGATTAATGTGTGATTTATATGTGATTAATGTGTGATTAATATGTGTTTAATGTGTGATTAATGTGTGATTAATGTGTGATTAATATGTGATTAATGTGTTTAATTTGAGATTAATATGTGATTAATATGTGATTAACATGTGATTAATATGTGATTAATGTGTGATTAACATGTGATTAATATGTGGTTAATGTGTGATTTATATGTGATTAATGTGTGATTAATATGTGATTAATGTGTGATTAACATGTGATTAATATGTGGTTAATGTGTGATTTATATGTGATTAATGTGTGATTAATGTGTGATTAATGTGTGATTAATATGTGATCAATGTGTTTAATGTGTGATTAATGTGTGATTAATGTGTGATTAATGTGTGATTAATGTGTATCCCTGCTGCTCTGCTGCTGCTCTACTGCTACTCTGCTGCTGCTCTGCTGCTGCTCTACTGCTACTCTGCTGCTGCTCTGCTGCTGCTCTACTGCTGCTCTGCTGCTACTCTGCTGCTGCTCTACTGCTGCTCTACTGCTGCTCTGCTGCTACTCTGCTGCTGCTCTGCTGCTGCTCTACTGCTACTCTGCTGCTACTCTGCTGCTACTCTGCTGCTGCTCTACTGCTGCTCTGCAGCTGCTCGACTGCTGCTCTGCTGCTGCTCTGCTGCTGCTCTGCTGCTACTCTACTGCTGCTCTGCTGCTGCTCTGCTCTACTGCTGCTCTGCTGCTGCTCTGCTGCTGCTCTGCTGCTACTCTGCTGCTACTCTACTGCTGCTCTGCTGCTGCTCTGCTGCTGTTCTACTGCTGCTCTGCTGCTACTCTACTGCTGCTCTGCTGCTGCTCTGCTGCTGCTCTACTGCTGCTCTGCTGCTACTCTGCTGCTGCTCTGCTGCTACTCTGCTGCTGCTCTACTGCTGCTACTCTGCTGCTGCTCTACTGCTGCTCTACTGCTACTCTGCTGCTACTCTGCTGCTACTCTGCTGCTACTCTGCTGCTGCTCTGCTGCTACTCTACTGCTGCTCTACTGCTGCTCTGCTGCTACTCTGCTGCTGCTCTGCTGCTACTCTACTGCTGCTCTACTGCTGCTCTACTGCTGCTCTGCTGCTGCTCTACTGCTGCTCTACTGCTGCTCTGCTGCTACTCTACTGCTGCTCTACTGCTGCTCTGCTGCTGCTCTACTGCTGCTCTACTGCTGCTCTACTGCTGCTCTGCTGCTGCTCTACTGCTGCTCTGCTGCTACTCTACTGCTGCTCTACTGCTGCTCTGCTGCTGCTCTACTGCTGCTCTACTGCTGCTCTACTGCTGCTCTGCTGCTACTCTGCTGCTGCTCTGCTGCTACTCTACTGCTGCTCTACTGCTGCTCTACTGCTGCTCTGCTGCTACTCTACTGCTGCTCTACTGCTGCTCTACTGCTGCTCTGCTGCTGCTCTACTGCTGCTCTACTGCTGCTCTACTGCTACTCTACTGCTACTCTGCTGCTACTCTACTGCTGCTCTACTGCTGCTCTACTGCTGCTCTGCTGCTGCTCTACTGCTGCTCTGCTGCTGCTCTACTGCTGCTCTGCTGCTGCTCTGCAGCTAACGACTGACTGAAGCTGCCATAACTACTGCTGCAGCTTACTGACCTGCCCACGGCTGCCATGACCACAGTGCCCCCCCCAACACACAACCCAGTGTTCATGTACACACGATTTCCATAACACTGCTTGGGAGTCACTGTACTACCTCAGTACTATTTATAAAATATACATACTAGTACTAATATTTCAGAGGGGAGGCAGGGAAACATGTTTAAAGAATGTGGTAGGATAGCACACACACACACACACACACACACACACATGCATGCGCGTGTGCGTCAGTGGTGAACAGCTGCGGTGTGTCAAACAATGATGTTCGCACCAGTTGGCAGCGTGTCCCTGCGGTAGACACACGTGGTTCTTCAGCCATTAATTAGAGAGGAGAACATGAACATCATGTGGATGCTGATGTCACACAACTCAAAGCAGTCTTAACAATTAACAGTGACATTTCGTCTCATAAAGGCAATGCACTTTGGTCTGGACCGGACTTAAAGTGGCACTTCACCCAAAAAGTGTATTTTGCCTTCCACGTGTCACTAACAGGAGTCTTGAGCTCACTAATGTTTTTCCCTCCTGCATCTCTTCTTTGTCACTCCACAATGCAGGAAGTGCCAGTCACGTTTATTTAGCTTGAAGCTAACAGCGTTCCACAGCTACCAACAACAAACTACAGCAAATTTATCCAGTTTACAAACTGTGAACCTGTCTCTCAGTGGCCCAGAGCTCACCTGGAAAAGACAATCCGGCTAAAGGTGCAAGGATCTACATCGAACTGAACCACGCCGTATTCATCCACTCACCACTCAGTTTCACTGCTGTCAGACTGTATTCTAAGAAAACTCTTGAAGCAAATGGTTGGACTAATATTACGATGGTGTGTGTGTGTGTGTGTGTGTGTGTGTGTGTGTGTGTGTGTGTGTGTGTGTGTGTGTGTGTGTGTGTGTGTGCAAGCCGTATACAAGTGCAATCTCATTTCAAGGTTGTGGGTCCATCAAGATGAGTTGGCAGCCTGTTCATGAATATCGGGTGTTTGGTTGGTAGCATGGATGCGTGTTCTCTTACCTTCTCCAACCATGGAGACTCCAACAGACATGCCGAGGAACTTGCTCTTGGTCCATACGTGAGCGTTGACACACATTTTCTTCTCCCTGCACTCACAGTAGAAGCCTGACACAGGTGGGTGGTGGGACACCTGCTCGGCCACAAACCGAACCAGGTAACAGTCTGAAGTTCCCCGGCCGCAGCCACCCGGTCCCCTCTGTGAGGAGCCGGTAGTGGCGGGTGTGGTGCTGGGTACTGAGTGGGGACCAGAGCAACTGGTCGCCCTGAGAGAGCGAACACGGTCCCGAGGCACATACCAGGAGCAGAGGAAGTTCTCACCCAGGATGGGGTTATAGGGTTTTTTGGCCACAGCCCCCTTCCGACCCTCATGGAAGGCAGTAAGGTAGTACTCAACAAAGCGGATGATGCGCTCCTCTGGCGTAGACCCGGAGGTAATAGACAGGAACATGTCGGGGTGAGCCATGAAGTTGGCGTACATCTCCAGTAGAGAGCGCTTCTCCAGGATGAATGTCGGGAGAACCACCTGGGAGAGCCACAGAGATGACGGAGATTCAGAGGAAAATCAAACAGGCATTTACACCTTTAACTTAAATGTTGAGCAACCTCTCCACTTTTACTGTTATTATTGCTATTATTCTTGTCTTCTTGTCATATTTCAGGTATGTCTTTCTCTCAGCTCCACTGAATGACTCAGAAGATGAACCAGTCTCACAGCAGAACGCTCACTCGCTACGTTGGTCCAGGGGGAAAACGTAGCTTCACCAAAATGGATCTGAACCCGTGAGACATCAGTGTTTGTCTGACTCCATTGTTTGCTATGGGCCCACGTGGTGGCCCCTTTGTCCCTACAACAACTGTCATTCTTTACCGACTAGAATCTTCATGGTCCATGTTGACATGACTCCATCACGCAGTGCCTGCTGAGTTTTCAGCTGAAAATGTCTCATTTCTCAAAGGCGTTTGATGAGATTCAGATCCAGTGCCTTGGAACGCCACCGAAGAACACCGAGGTCACTGCTGTGTGCTGCTTTCTTCTGGAAATGCGAGTAAATGAAGTGTAAGTGAAGGGAAGCACCTGTTCAGTCGGACTGATGCAGCTTCTAGGTGCTCGTCCATCTCAAGTCGTGTCCTCGATTGAGCAATGTTCTCTAAAATCCCAGAGCATCACTATCCCAGCTGAGCCAGATAAACAGCATAGCGGCGGGGTCATATTCACGCCGATACTGAGGAAACTCTTCACCCTTCTGGTTCTTAAAACCAGACCGATCACAGCCACATACAGTAAGATCTGCATCCAGACCCTGTGGATACTGGATGGAGTCTTGGGTCGGATGGCCAGTGTGACCATCAACAGTAGCTGCTGACCAGCACTAGTTTAAATACACTGCAATGCTGCCACGTGATTGGCAGATACATCTGCATGAATAAATAGATCAACCGTTACGAAAGAAGCACTATGGGGTACGGTCTCTCCCAGCAAAGTGAGATAACTGCACACACACACACACACACACACACACACACACACACACACACACACACAGTTCTCATCTAGAGACTGATGATCAGTCAATGAAGCTGCAATACAGTAACACAGATGGACAGCTGTTTGACTGCTGTTTTTGTATGTGCAGTGTGTGTGTGTGTGTGTGTGTGTGTGTGTGTGTGTGTGTGTGTGCGTGTGTGTTAGAGAGAAAGATGGATGTGTTCCAGTGGAATCAATCATTAGTGCTCTCTTTTCTTGCCTGACAAACATCATTATCCTGGTCCACTCCATCCATCAACAGCCCCCCTCCAGCCTTTCCTCCCTCGAACACCTTAAGACACTGATGAGCCGATACACCACCAGTCCACTAGCAGCTTCAACGCGAAATGTGCTATGGCTTCATGTCATGTGATGGGACTCACTTTCAGGCAGTAGATTATATAAAGTCAAGTCTGTTATGCAACTGGATCGTCCATATGAAACCTGGCTGCCATATTTAGTGTGTCAGTAGAGCCCCAGCTGAGGGCCACATGATACCATCAACGCCTCTCATTCCATCTCCACGTCCTTGAGCAGGACTCATGTGGATGTGGAGCCAACAGCTGATGGACGAAGGCAGAGATGACAGATGGTTGCTTCCAGCAAGAGTGGCTGAATAACGTGGTTGTAGAAAGAGATTTGGATGATGTAATCTCCTGCGTCCATCTCAGGTGCTCCCCTTGCTGACTGTCTATAAGGGAGTTCTCCTGTGAGCACTGGTCCAGCAGTAATCAGACTGAGCTCACTGGTCTGAAAGAGACCCCACAATCACCTGAGCACAGACCATCTGACTGCTGGCTACATCCTCCTCAGCAGGGGCAGAGATGGAAGACTCAAAATGGGAGCTAAAGCCTGGGAGCACAGAAATAAAGATTAACACCAGAACAACAGCAGACTGGACCCAAGATGCTGGCCTGGTCTTAGCAGTGAGCTAGTTTCTCCTGGGCGGGAAGGTGCATCATCTGCATCCAGGATATGAGAGGAAGCTCCTCCTGCGTGCACCGTCGGCATCTGTTCAAGAGTTCGCTCAGGGTGAAGCTTTTACTACCTCTGGCAGGGAGGTCATGTGACCATGATGTCTGTTAGAAGGAGAAATCAACTAAAAAGTTGTGGGTGTATTTTGATGAAATTTGGAAGAACGTGTGCTGAGGAACGACCTATTAGCTGTAGCACTCCTCACCCTGGCTGAGGTACACGCTCGCTAGTGCCCTCTGGTTTTTAATTTCATCGTCCTGCACCGCCTTCATGTTTGTCTCTTTATCTTCCGTGACTTTATACCGTATGACGCGTCAACACTCGTCTGGTTGGTATTGCTGTCTTGACCACACACAGAAACAGAAAGCCTGGGTGTGAGTTTTGCAGTTTGGAGGTTTTCTTTTCCATTTACTACATAAATGATCAGGACAGAATCTGAGGCTCACCCTAGTGAGGTCCATGCCAAGTTTGAGCTGGGACAGGAGATGGAGGATGATGCTTCTCTGGTCATCCAGAACTCCCAGGTCCTCCTCCTCATTGTCCTCCGCGTCTGTGGTCTCGTCACTGGGATCGGGGCTGCCGGAGCCGCTGCTCTGCTGCTGTCCCTGCTGGCGTAGATGAAAATCAATAAACGTGTTTAGTTAATATTGATGTTATTTGATGATTCATGAAATAACCTTGTAGTATTGACAGCTGAGAGTTAGACAATGATTTTCATGTTCCGAGAGATGAGATGAGCATCTCCTGGTCGACTCCTCACTCTGCAGTTCAGTTAGTGCAGACTAGCATACTCGTCGCTACTAGATGTAGCGCAGTAGTGCTACCTTACTACAGGAAACTCCACAGGTGCTGTCGCACTGTCCTTGTGTTCCTCCCTCAGGTGCCAGCTACTGTTCGACACACTCTCAAGCTGCTGGTCAAACTGCGCATTGCACCTCCATATCTTCTCAACTCCTTCTGCTTCAAAATCTGCCACGTTGTTGTCACAATGTCAATGTGATAATGTAGAAAAATGGTGAAAAAAGATCAGAATAAACGGTGCTGGGGCTTCAGCAAATGTATGTTTCAATACATCTGGAGAACATTGGTGGGTTGAGTGTCTGTGCAGCATCATTAGCGTCACGCATCCTTCAAGCTCACATCATCTCAAACAGCAGAAATCATCACATGCAGTTTTGAGCTGACACTTCCTCAACTCTAACACCGTATTTATGCACTCGAGACCCCAGTGAGGGGCTCAGCACCAAACTAGATTTCAGTGGAGTTGTCACACCAGGACCCAGGAGAACTGGATCAGGAGACCCTACAAGATTCCCATGCTGAGCTTCCAGATCGTGGTGCAACTACCAGCAAGCGACTTTATCAAAGTGCAGCGGTGGCTTTAAAGCTGTTAGTCTAAAAGAGGAATTCCTTCCGAGTAAATAATTCATGAACAGCCAGGAGGGTGTGTAGAGAAGATAAAAGATGGACACAGTTACTATCAGCCTGGACACACACACAAACACACGCACACACACAAACACACACGCACACACACACACACACAAACACACACATGCACACACACAAAAACACATGCACACACACGCACACATGCACACACACACACAAACACACACATGCACACACACAAAAACACACGCACACACACACACACACAAACACACACATGCACACACACAAACACATGCACACACACACACACACACAAACACACGCACGCACACACACACACACAAACACACGCACACACACACACACACACACGCACACACACACACACACACACACACACACACACACACACACACACACACACACACACCATCGTCACACTCACTCACATGGTTGGGCTGGCATTCAACCACTGCAGACTTGTTTGGGGTCCTGCTGGATTTCATCTCCAACGTCCAGAGAGAGACAGAGCTCCTACCTCAGCAGAGTGATACCAGGGAAGGGTGACAGAGCCAGAGCCGGGAGAGGGGGAGAAAGTTAGAGGACAAAAGAAGAGAGTGGGGTGGTATGAAAACAAGAGGATGAAAGAGTGATGGAGAGAAAGAAAGAGTAGGAGGAGTGTGGCTCTCTGCCTGCTGCACTTTTGATAGGCAGATTAACAGTGATGCTTTCTGTCCTCCAATCCAACCTCTCTCGTCCCGTCCCCTTTGGACAAACACACACACACACACACACACACGCACACACGCACACTGTTACATCATAACCATCCTCCTGTCTCCTCCCTTCCCAGCCTGCTCCACTGGTTGGCTGTTACAGCTCCTACCTCTGTACCTCCATCGGCTGCTGCCTGCTGCCACTATTTCCGTTTATCACCTTTTCTTTTTTTTAAAATGTGTTCACTTCTTCTGGCTTCCTACCCCGCAAACGCAGACTTCCTTGAAACGATGCTTGAAGGCTCCAAGACTTTTTTTGCTGACTCCTCATTAATGAGGAAGGCACATGTGTCGTTTTGGTTTGGGGACGAGTCAACAGTTCTTGACCCACTGACTTCTCCTCCGCTGTGTCACATACCTCAGTTACACTACAGCTCTGTGAAATAAAGAGGATGAAAGATCAAGTCATGTGACTCGAACAGAACAGGTCATTAAGAGACGACTTTATACGTTTATCACAATCTGGAGGAGGAAAGCAACACACTGCTGCTGCTGCAGCAGAGAAGGACAGCCGTACGAGCAGAAGTGCTCCCTTGTCAAATTAATAATCGATGACAGAAAGAGGGATGGGAGGAAGCGCTGTGGAGGGTGAACTGATACAAAGAAAGAGACACACAACCATCTCCTCCTCACTGTCAGAGCTCTGGTGCAGATGCATGCAAGTTTACTCCCGTTTTTGCCTGACAACCGACGCTGCTGCTTCCTGTCAATCATTCATTTACTTCTCACTGGCACCTCACTCATGCATAATGAAGCAGTGTTTTTCAGACGTGGAGCCAGATGCTCAAACGGGGGTTAAAAAAAAAACTGTATGTAGTTTATGTGTGCTTGATTTTGCTCAAACACGTGTCGTTGTATCACAAGACTCAATAATTGTGAAACTGAGTAACGAGCACGTCTGCAAAAAAAGTTATCACATAGAAAAGCCTGTTTTATAAACTAACCCTAAAGCAGCCGGTCGTCCTCACCATCTCGACACAACACACTCTGATCAGCTGGTCACCAAAAATGAACAGAACAAACCAGGGAGGCCAAGCAAGGAGCTGAGAACGCTGCTGGCGCCCTGGGACGCACTGACCTCACACGCCTTGATATCACAGTCAGAAAACCGAATGAGTCAGATGTGCTTATGGACGTCTGCTTCATGTGTTAAATGTGTTAAATTTGTTAAATGTGTTATGTGATGGTCAAAGAAGGAATTAGCTGTTGAGTCTGAGACAGATCCAGGTCAGGGTCGATCTTATCTATCCAGACTGACCTGCTTCACTCTGTGTGTGTGTGTGTGTGTGTGTGTGTGTGTGTGTGTGTGTGTGTGTGTGTGTGTGTGTGTGTGTGTGTGTATACGTGTAGCCCCCCCCCATCCCATGACTGGTCTTTACTCCCAGAAGGCTGATCAGCAGGCTACAGACCAGCACATGACTGCTTCCAGGCATTTTCCTCTTTAATGAGCAGTGAAAGGTTGAAGCTGATCAGACGCCTGTGGACTGAGAGAAGTTGTTAACAGTCTCAGATCGTTGCTTGGTGAGGAGTTTGAGGAGCCAGTCAGTGAGATGGGAGGGATGATGGAGGAGAGAACAGCAGGATGGGAAACGTCGCCTAAATTCACTAATCTCCTAATGATCCTCCACTCCAAGCAGGTGGATTCATATGAATTCGCTGCTTGCTGTCATGGCAACCACCAACTTATATGATCAGCACATTGTCATGATCTAGGATGCATAATAATAATAATAATAATAATGATAATGATAATGATAATGATAATGATAATAATAATAATATGATTATCTATATTCACTTTCACAAGACAAGAAAGCTCACAGCTGCTCACACTAAAGCCAAAGGCCCCTCCCACAACCACCCACACATGCATACACACACACACACATACACACACACACACACACAGTGTGGCAACTATTCCAAAATGGGACATTTGGGGTCCAACAGTTACACACACACACACACACACACACACACACACACACACACACACACACGCGCACACACACACACACACACACACACACACACACACACACACACACAGTGTGGCAACTATTCCAAAATGGGACATTTGGGGTCCAACAGTTTGACGACTCCTCCTGGAACCGTCACTTTATCATGGTGGAGGAGTTTGAGTGCCCTAGTGACCCTAGGAGCTATACTGTCAGGGGCATTTTGCCCCTGGTAGGGTCACCCAAGGCATACTGGTCTTCAGCGAAGGGCCAGACAAAGAACGGTTCAACAGACCCTTCGTGGAAGTTAGAACAAGGGATCTGTGCACCCAGCCCGGAGGGAACTGGGGCCCCGCCCTGGAGCCAAGCTCAGGGATATTTTCGCCCATTGGCGAGCGCCTGGTGGTTGGGCCTTAGTCCATGGGGTCCAGCCAGGCCAAGCCTGAAATGGCTACATGTACCCGCCCCCCCATGGACCCACCATCCGCAGGAGG
Source organism: Aulostomus chinensis (assembly GCF_037954235.1). NCBI lineage: Eukaryota > Metazoa > Chordata > Actinopteri > Syngnathiformes > Aulostomidae > Aulostomus > Aulostomus chinensis. The sequence goes on from NC_141330.1 coordinate 27,983,962, forward strand.
AACAAGAAGGGTCCGGTGCATTGTGGTTTGGGCAGCAGTCCAAGGCGGGGGCCTTGGCTGTCTGATCCCCAGACATGGAAGCTGGCTTTTGGGACATGGAATGTTACCTCTCTGGTGGAAAAGGAGCCGGAGTTGGTGGAAGTGGTTGAGCATTACCGGCTTGATATAGTCGGCCTCACCTCGACACAAAGCTCCGTGTAAGGAACCCAAGTCCTTGAGAGGGGTTGGACTCTCTCCTTCCCTGGAGTTGCTCTGGGTGAGAGGCGAAGGGCTGAGGTGAGCTTTTTGATAGCCCCCAGACTGTACGTTGGGGTTTACCCCAGTGGATGAAAGCATTGCTTCCGTACGCCTTCGGGTTGGGGGACAGGTCCTGACTGTTGTCTGTGCTTATGTGCTGAACAGCAGTTCAGAATACCCACCCTTTTTAGAGTCCCTGGGAAGGGTGCTGGATGACGCCCTGACTGGGGACTCCATTGTCCTACAGGGGGACTTCAACGTTAATCCAGGGAATGACAGCGTGACCTGGAGGGGCGTGATTGAGAGGAAGAGCAGGCCCGACCTGAACCCGAGTGGTGTGCAGTTATTGGACTTCTGTGCAAGTCGCAGTTTGTCCATAACTAACACCATGTTTGAGCATAAGGATGTCCATTGGTGCATGTGGCACCAGGACATCCTAGGTTGTATGTCTGTGATCATTATCTGACCTGTGGATCACCATGGTGGTTGCCGAGGCAAAAACTACTAGGGCATGGGAGGAGTTCGGTGAGGCCAAGGAAAATGGCTATTGGTCAGAAAAGGTTCTGGCAAACCATCCGTCGCCTGGGGGGGGGGGGGTTAGGCAGCAACTTGCCCACACTGTTTACAGAGGGGACGGGAGGCTGCTGATGTCAACTGGAGAGATAATTGGATGGTGAAAGGACTACTTTGAGGAACTCCTCAATCCCACCAACTCATACTCCATGGAGGAGACAGAGTTGTGGGAGTACTTGGGGGGAGGGGTCATCACACCTCCATGGCATAAGTTGCCTAAGCAATGAAGCAACTCCACGGTGGCAGAGCTCTGGGGGTGGATGAGATCCCCCTGGGTATCTCAAGGCTCTGGATGTTATGGGGCTGTCTCGGTTGACACGTCTCTGCAACAATGCTTGAACATCGGGGGCGGTGCCTTTTGAGTGACAGACCGGGTTGGTGGTCCCCATCTTTAAGAAAGGGTACCCGAGGGTTTGCTCCAACTATTGGGGGATCACACTCCTCAGCCTCCCTGGAAAGGTCTACTCCTGGGTAGTGGAGAGGAGGGTCAGGGCGATAGTTGAACCTCAGATCGAGGAGGAGCAATGTGGTTTTCGTCTGGGCTGTGGAACTATGGATCAGCTCTTCACCCTTGCTAGAGTGCGGGAGGGGGCATGGGAGTTTGCCCAACCAGTCAACATGCACTTTGTGGATCTGGAGAAGGCTTATGACCGTGTTACCAGGAGCACCTGTGGGGGGCACTCCGGGAGTATGGGGTAGATGGCCCCTTACAAAGGGCCGTGCAGTCTTTCTACCGAAGGAGTGAGAGTCTGGGTTGCGTTGTCAGCAGTAAGTCGGACTTCTTGGTGAGGGTTGGACTCTGCCAAGAGTGCCCTTTGTCATCGGTTCTGTTCATAAATTTTATGGACAGAATTTCTAGGTGCAGCCGGGTGGTGGAGGGGGTCGAGTTTGGTGGCAGGAGGGTGTTGTCTCTGCTTTTTGCAGATGATGTGGTCCTGTTAGCTCCATCAGGCCAAGACCTCCAGCTCTTGCTGGGACAGTTCACAGCTGAATGTGAAGCAGCAGGGATGAGAATCAGCACCTCCAAGTCTGAGGCTGGAAAAGGCTGGCCTGCCCACTCCAGGTCGGGGGGAGGTCCTGCCTCAGGTGGAGGAGTTTAAGTATCTTGGGATCTTGTTCATGAGTGAGGGGAGGATGGAGATTGACAGGTGGATTGGGGCGGCATCTGCTGTGATGGGGTGCTAAACCAGTTTAGCCAAAAGGCAAGGGTCTCAATTTACCAGTCAATCTACGTTCCAACCCTCACCTGTGGTCATGAGCTCTGGGTAATGACCAGAAGAACAAGATCGTGAATACAAGCGGCTGAAATGAGTTTCCTCCTCAGGGAGGCTGGGCTCTCCCTTAGAGACAGGGTGAGAAGCTGAGTCACTCAGGAGGGACTCAGAGTAGAGCTGCTGCTCCTCCAGGTAGAGGAGTCAGTGGAGGTGGTTCAGGCATCTGGTGAGGACGCCTCATGGACGCCGTTTTGCGGGCATGTCTGACCGGGAGGAGGCCTCGGGGCTGACCCAGGACACGCTGGAGGGATTATATCTCTCGGCTGGCCTGAGAACGTCTCAGGATTTCCTCGGAAGAGCTGGTGGACATGGCTGGAGAGAGGACAGCCTGGGCTTCCTTGCTGAGGCTGCTGCCCCCGCGACCTGGACCAACCGGATAAGAGGAGGAAGACGATGACGACAATTTCACTATCCCGAGGAGGCAAGCCTTGTGCTGACACTCGAGAGGACAATAAATTAAAATTATCATATAATATTATATATTAATATTTCTAATAAGATTATCCTTCTTGTTATCCTCAGATCAAATCTTAACCCTGACATAAAATTTTGGTTTCTCACAAATGGGCTTTATGTTCATGTAAATTATGTATTTTGACCATAAATCCCAAAAGTAAATGAATCTTGTGGTAATTCCCTTTATAGGTTCACCACAGAATTTGGTGATAAAACATGGTTATGCCTCATAAACAATCAGACCAGGCAGGAGGAGAAGTTGACATGAAGTCAACACAAAGCTCTTCTGGTTTAATTATAAAAGCCCTTCGTCCTCAGCGCTGATGTGTGTGAATTATCCCTATTATAAGTGCCCTTGAGCAAGATACTGAATGCCTAACTGCTACTGATGGCCCCATGACTGACTGGTGACCCGTCCTGTCACGATCCCTGTCTCGTGCTTCCTGTTTTATTTTGTAATCATGTCCTGTCTTCCTGACCTCCCTCCTGTGAGTACCTCATGTGTCTCATCTGGGTGAATGCACCACCTGTGTCTTGTTTCCCCTCTTGTATTTAACCTGTGTGTTTTCCCCTGTTAGGTGGTTGGGTCATTGTCACTGTTGCTGTTGTCGTCATCGCTGTTGCTTCTGTCACTGTTGCTTCTGTCGCTGTTGTTGATTCTCCGGTCTCAAGTCTCTGGTCTCAAAGTCAAGTCATCAGTCCTCAAGTCATCACTCCTCAAGCCGCCAGTCACACATCTCCAGCTTCAAGTTGCCAGTCACAAGCCCCTGGTCACAAGCCATCTGTCTCAAGTTCGTCAGTCACCGGTCAAGCCTCCAGCCTCACGTCACGCCAAGCCTTCGCCCTCACGTCACGCCAAGCCTTCGCCCTCACGCCATGCCATGCCAAGCCTTCGCCCTCACGCCATGTCACGCCAAGCCTTAGCCCTCACGCCATGCAACGCCAAGCCTTCGCCCTCACGCCATGCCACGCCAAGCCTTCGCCCTCACGCCATGCCACGCCAAGCTTTCGCCCTCACGCCAAGTCCCCAGTCCCCCAGCTTCAATAAACCTCTTCTGTGCACCTCCCAACAATGTCTGCATTTGGGTCTCCCTCACCATCCACACCCCGAAACCTGACAGTCCAGGGTGAACCCTGCCTCTCACCAAATGTCAGCTGGGATTCTATGTGGTAGAGAATGGATGGATGGATTATATGTGTATATGTGCCATGATATAAAATTATATATATTTTACTACATTATTTCTACATCATCAATGACATGAGGAGACTTGGACAAAACTGGGCCGACATCCAGTGAATATCAGCCAGTATTAATACGTCTTTAGATCCTCCGTCATCCATTATGACTGCAAATAGAGGCTGTGTGAGGGCTGATGTCATGGGGGGTTAGAGTGTAATTAAAGTATTAAAGTGTATTTGGCTTGCTAGGTGGTACAAAGGACTTGGATGGGCCCCACATTCGATGTACAAGAGGAAGCTGACTTTCAACATTTGTCTCTAAATGAAGTGCTGGCTTTGGCGTCTGCTAAACGCTTTGGCCTCGCTGTGCGTTCCAATCTGGCTAAGTTCCCCCTCTTGCACTCGTGTTCTCGGACGCCTGGTCGGAGCAGCTCATGCCCTTCCACATTAGAATCATCTTCTAATGTCTTCTTAAATTCATTGTGCAATAAATGAGTCAATTACAGGTTTTTGGGTGGGTCAAGGTTTGACGAGGACTGGAAGGAGTCCACCCGTCAGACATGGTGAACCCCAACGACTGAGGTGAAATATCCCGAACAATAAAGACAACCATATTCATTCTCTTGAATAAACCCATAAAATACAACTAAATTATGACAGGAACAAACTGATGGGTAAACAGCTGCCATGCTGCTGTACAGACTTGTTATGTGGCTCCTCCTGCTGGCAGACACGAGTACTGCAGAAAGACAAAACTAATGGATGACGTGCGGGATACATCTTCACTCCTCTGCTCCATCTTCTCTTTGCTTTAGGACTGCAGGCGCCCTGCATGAAGCCGGCTCACACACCCCTCTATGTCCATGTCCCTCATCACGTGAGGAAGACTACAATCCAGGGGGACTCTCCTTTGTCCCCAGAAAGCCTTTGGCCAACACTGTTATGATGTGTTCAGTTCTTTCGTTTACACACCTTCTGTCCAATCTAAATCAAATGGTTTTGGTCTCCACGTTATTTTAGATGGGTGTATTTGCTGAACACAGCATGTGTACAGCAAGTAAAGAGGTTCTGGTATCTCGGGGTCTTGTTCTCGAGGGAGGGGACAATTTTATTTATTCATCTATTTTGATGAAGTGACATTTTATAGTGTTTTGAGAATGTTTCAATGTTCTTCATCATCTGCTGGTTTAGCAACATGGCCGAGGCACAAAAGAAGACATTCAGGAAACTTTGGGGGAAAACACTGCCAAGCCTGAGAGGTTGGAGTGGAACAGAGACGGTTGGTGCTGGGGGCTTCATCTCCTGGTTTTCTGAACTCTTCGGACTCTTTGAGATGTGGCTCCTAAACCAGGGTCACCAAACCACGCCAACATTGCTCAGACAGCAGTTCCTCTCTCAAGCCGTCACCACGCACTTGTTGAATTTGAACCCAAGTGAGTCCCAACCCTAGCAGGAAATGAAGGGCCCCAACTACTCTCCTTCGTCATGGCGTCTCCGCACATCGTCTTCACAGTATTGTGCCAGTCACCTCCTCTCCATCAACACCCATGTTTCACCCACTTGGTTCAGGAAATCCATAGAATCCACTTCCTACTCATCACCATCTGTTATTCTGGATATTCTTCATCTGAGAAGTTCCTTCTTCATCTGCTGGCTCTGCTCCAGCAGCAGCACTGAGACTCCGGGCCTCTCCATCCTGAGTCTAGAGGAATAGCGATGCTGCAGGGTGACGAGGTCAGACTGACGATTACGTCTCACTCCCACTCCGTCTTTCTCCTCCTGATAGACTTCACTAACCTCTTCTGTCATGAAATTTGCACTGATGCTGTTTTGGCATCAAACTATATGAAATTATACAGTAAATGAATTTCTCCTTATTGAAGTAAACATTCATAATCAACACACATCCATCCATCCATCCATCCATCCATCCATCCATCCATCCATCCAACACTAAGCATGTAGAAAAATGCATCTGCGCTGTTCGCTGAGCCATGATGTTGCCTGGTTTGAGGGCTTGTGTGGCAGGGGTCACCTTTGCCGGGCGGCCCAGGTCGGTGGAGCTGATGGGTGTCGGTGAACCATTTTTCATTTGCCCTCCAGGAGGAGATCTGGACCAGCCAGCTGGACTCTCTGTAGTGACAAATATCATATGATCAGCATCCAAAGAGCAAGTTTTACCACTGCACACTCCTTAGAACACAATCCTGACGGCTCCCTGTAATGTCTACAATCCCTGCAAATCTAGAAAATATAACAACAACAACAGTGTTACAAAAAAAAAATTAAATGGCACCTTTAGAGAGCAGGGTGTCACAACCACATTCCTGATGTGACATTGTCAACTTTGAGCTACTTGGAGCAAACGAGGCTCATTCAAACACTAACCTGCCTTTGGGCCACTGGCTCCAACCATTTCTAGTACTGCTCATCCAGCTAACACAGGCTGTCTACTTCAGCCCCGACAGAGCACAGACCGGTAGACAGAGCAAAGATCAAGAGACAAGAACACACTGAATAAATGTACAGGACTTTTTGGGTGTCATTTGGCAAATGTTCTCTGCTGGAGTGCTCAGCATATGAAGGAGAGCAGTGAGACACGAGCCCGATGATATTTTCAGGCGCTTTTAACACTTCCCACTTCATGGTCTCTCTGCCATTTGTGAATCCCTGCGCTCCGAAATCGTCGGCAGATGATGAAAACCACAGAGCAAACAAACAAAAGCTTGAGGAGACTGAGGGCGAGTGCTGTTTCACTAGGATGATGTTCTTCACTCAAAGTCACTCAGAGAACACACACGTCCGCCACCCTGAACTCTCAGCCCCTGGAACCTTTGTGATCGGCCCTGGTGAAACCATCAGTGGGGCCTCGCACCCCCCACACGTCACAGTCCAGGTCCATTTATCTAGATCAGGTGACATTTGTTCCATCAGTCTTCTGTCCTGTAACCACTAGGTGGTGCTTAACCTTAGCCTGTAGATGTTTTCAGGACTCATCAAAGACCTGCCCATAGCTGTGTCCAAATTGCCAAGTGCCAACCTACGTCCTCCTGCTACGACCTACCGCTACAGCCTACTCCTACAACCTGAACACAGTGGCACCACTCGGACACCCTAGAAGATTGGTGGTGAAGCACGACCTCTGCTGGCAGAGCACAGATACCGCAATTAGGTAGACAGCACCAACGAAAGCCCCACCTGCTGGCCTGACTGTGGTACTGCACTCCACTCTGAACGCACCTTTCACTCATTCTCTATTGATTGAAATTTCATTAAGCACATAAACGCACCTGTAAAGGTGTGTTCACGTTTGGTGTGAATACACCTTTAGTCATCAACAACGACTATAAATGTTGGTGTTCATCAGAATGGGAGACTGTTGGTGGCGCAAACTTGGCTTGCAGGTCCACAATTTTTAGGGGATGAAGAAGAAGTCCGTGGTGCATTGTGGGCCATAGGTTGCTCCGTAGGATGCAACTGAACCGACCTACAATGTGGGCGTGTTTAGGCAGGAATTTAGGTTGTGAAGTAGGTCGCTACTCGCACCAGTTGTGGTTTCGGACAGCCTACGACCTACTCTGAGACCTACTTGGCAATTCGGACGCAGCACATGTGACTCCAACTATGACAGTTTCCTGTTCTATGGTCAAATAGCAATCATGGCCGCCTCATCACCAGGGTAACATCTTTGTTGCCACCACATGGCACTATGACTCATCTGCCCCTGATGGCCCAGGCTCTGCCCCTTCACCAAATTGGGTGAAAACTGCTCTCAATAGAGATTTGGTCCAATCCAGCAGAGGGCAAACGCAAGCACAAGCAGCACCTTTTGTTCTGCTGGATGGAGGTAACAAAGGCATGCTGTTCCATCAGTCACTGGTCTAGGACCAGTTGTCTTCCTTTGCATCATAGACACATCACAAGTTCGTAGCGGGTAAATCCCAGTAAACCCATTGGACCCACCTGTGAAAGCACAGGCTTGACTCAGGCTCTGGTCGGTGTTGTGGTCACTTGCTTGTCTTCCACTGTGGCTGCTGTGTTTGGGACTCCGGCTCTCACTGATGCTGTGGGTCGGGCTTTGACTGTTGGACCTCAGACCACCAGGCTCCCCCTGCTTCACAGCGGAGCTGCAGCGCTGACTCCACGACGCGACTCTTTCTGAGGAAGGCTCCTCATTTAAACCAGGGTTTGAAGTGTGGCTGAAGCTGGGGCTGGAGATGTGATTCTGGTTCTGGTTTAGGGCCTGGATAACGTTGTGCTGAAGCAAACTGAGGCACTCCCCCAGGCAACTCAGAGTGGCTGAGGAAGTGGCCTTGAAGAGGAGCAGGTCCTGGATTAAGGTGCAAAAGAAAAAAGGGGGGAAAAGGACATAAGGAAGCAGAACTGACCAACATTTCACCCAAAATGTTGTGACTATTAAAGAAAGTTCCCACCATGAAGAACCCCCCCATGACTGTCAGCTGTCTGACTTCCAGGTTAAACACCACAGCAGAACCTTCAGAACATGAGCAGAATGCCAGGCTGATTTTGGGCTGATTGAAGCGTCCACATGTTGGAGTAAAATTTACTTGTTCTCATCTTTAAAAAGTACTTTTTAATCAGACTGAGAATCAGAACTGCAAGTACTAGCAGCCCAGAACATTAAGGCGACACTTCACCATGGTTCTAGTACTCATAGGCAGAGTGGGTACTGATACTACACCAGTGATTTGCTGGGGGGGGGGGGGCTGTCAGGGGGACAGGCGTTAGGTACCTGGTCAGGTTTCTGCACAGAATGTTGGAAACGTGAAAATGACAAATCTCATGTTTGGAAATGTGTGACAGTTTTATCTGCTTCTTGAGCCAAACGAACGAACAAACGAACAAAAGAACAAACAAACAAACAGACAGACAGACAGACGGACGGACAAGACAGACAGACAGACAAACAAACACACGTGGAATAAAAAAGCATCAGACCCACAGCACCAGAGCTGGAAATGCATCAGGTGCCTCCCAACCGTCATGTTTCCACGTGAACGGCTTTCATTGATAACTTAGCCAGCTGTTCTCTGTCTGGACTATGCTGTAAGATGTGTTACCTCATCCAGAGAGGAGAGGGGTCCACCTCGGAGGGTGTGGGACTCAGCAGAGTGGACCAGGTTCTTCTGCTGGCCCTCAGACTGACTTACGCCCTGTAATCACACATGAAATCAGATCATCAATCACAGTGACCAATGGTCTAACAGCACAGTGCCACATCTCCTTATTGTCGTTATCTAAGTGAGGCTAACTACTCCTTGACAAGGGCTAGTTAGGGTGCTCTTTTAGGCTGGAACTTGCCCAACTGCATTTTGAAACCTTATGTTCTGGATTTCTAAACACCCAACCAAAGAGCAACCAAAGGTCTCTGCTCCAAGGACATTTACACCAACACTGTTCTTTTTAAAAAGAAAGTAGAATACTGCTGCCACCCCGTACAAAGCACAGACATACAGATTGTCAACCTTTACTGTTGCTTGAGTTTAGTACCCACTTGCCTCAGATCCAGACTGAAAGCTGCAGTTGACCCTGCAGGCACTATGGTTCAGCTGGTCTAAAGCCTCATGGCGTCATTTTCTTGGCTAGCACACATGTTGTTGAAGCAATTACTTGCACATATTTGTATGCACATTGGCTTTGGTCCTCCGGTGAGGTTTGGTCTGGTGCCTACATGCTGCTTTCTTATCATGATGCAGCAAAGTGTTTGAGACAACCCACAAGAAACAGGTGGAAAGCCTGGGAGGAATATTTATTCAGACTGTTGAGGTCCTGTATTCGAATGAACCCACGCACTCGTGCACTCGAGGCAAGTCAGATCCACTGGAATTATCTCAAATTTTTTCAAGCTTATTTCAGAGGCTAAAAGTAAAGTTGTGTTTTCTCTGAGTTATTTTTTTTCTGTCCTGTCTGATTTAAAACTAAAACTCGAGTTTTGCTAAATATCAGATTCTGAGATGAGTCACAGCCCTTTTGCAGCCCGTGTCTGACCTTGTGCTGCGACTGTTGGGAGGTTAAAACTCCTCCTCTTAAAACTTTGAAACTCATCATCCATTTCTGGATAATGAGCTGCTTAATGAGTGATCCATAACAGCTGGTAGTTTAGTAGCTGGACAATGGCAGGGCAGTGGAATTAAAATGAACCAACAGAATGGCAATGCTCAGTTTGAAGAAGAGAAATGTATCAGAAGAATTCTAAAGTGTGAGAAGGGGAACATCAGTGAAAAGTTGAGAAGAAGATATCAGAGTGTTAAAATGTTTGATATCTTCAGGGTGATGAGGAAAGGAAGACGAGTGGAACAGAATCAGAGAGGAAGACTCGTCTGAAAACAAGATAATGAGGGCTTTCTGCATGACCCCGGGAGGTAATTAGAAGTGGCACCGCTGCTGCTGAGCAGAGCCGTTGGGACATCGCCGCTCATTTAATATGTGAGATGAGCTGTAATGAATTTCTATCCCTCTTGTGATTTCAGCCACCACGACACACTGATGGCAAAATCTATAACCATCGTTCACTAAACACTGATCCTGGATGCCCACAGTGCCGGCACCACATCACTGAAGCATCATTTATCCAGTAAATGCCAATCCTGAGACGAGCGGATCTGATGTGACACCATCACGACTTCCCACGTGGCTCGAAAAACACAAACATTACTTTATTAGTATTTGTACCCTCAAATGTGTGTATTTTTTTTTACAAGGATGACACTCAGTTGAAGCCTAGGCGTTGATGTTGACCAGCACATTTCTTCATGTTACACTGAATTTCTAATTGTATTTTAGGAATCCTCTTGTTTGGGACGACCTGTCTGGCTCATTATTTGTTTAGGGAGATCAGCTGATGGGTGAGCTACAGTGACTGGGTCTCTGCGGTCAGCGGTGCTTTCCTTACTGGGTCTGTTCCACAGCGTGTTCCTGACAAACCAAACTGACAGATATGTCTGATGCACCCATAATTTATCCCCAGGGTGTTCTCACAGGATCAGACCTGATGGTGATGAGCTACTGCCGGTCCCAGGACACACGATACATTGGTCTTCTTACCGTTTCAGGAATAAAAGGTATTTCTTAACTATGCAGATGATTAACCACCAAAATAAAATATGATGGAATTGTTTGCTATGAATAAATAACTGGAATCAAACTTCATGGCTGATTATCATTTAACACTTTCATGCTGAGGAAACAGCTCAATGTTTGTGCCCCACTCCTGTCTTGGTGCAAGGTAGCAGGAAACCCGTGGTTCCTCAAACTGGCTCTGGCTCTTGACCCACATAAATTCACAATACTTCAGCATGTTCTATCTCTGTCCTGTGGCACAGAGTTACCTCTCTAACTCACAAATCCTGGCCCTCGTGTATCTCGAATCTTATCTCTCTCCAGCTCCGTATGATCAAGCACCCCACCACAGTAGGGATGTCCTGCAGCCGTACGTCAGCGGTGCTCGAGGTGTTCCGATCAGCGTTTGTTGTTTTGTTTTAAGACTGGAGTTTACACGAGTTCTTTTATTCTTTGTATCCATATTCTACTTGTTATTTTGATATTTGTGATTCTTTCCCTTGGTATTGTAAGATACTTTGCTGAGTCTAATCTAGAAAGTAGCTCAAGAATTTTCATGATTCATGAAGGTAAAGGCATGTGGAAGGAAGAGGCCCTGCTTTTGCGTTCAACCACAGCTCACCACCTCATCTGAGGCGAGTTTTCCCAGGTGTCTTCATACATGGCCCATGTGCCCTGTGGTGACAGGCGGGTGCATATGAAGGATGTGAACGTCCTCAATCCTTCTGTCCAGTGACTCCTGGTCAATGATCTTTACCCATCGATCAGCTGTCGATGATGTAAAAAATGCTGAGAGGCTTCAAATGGTTTCGGCTGAGTCGGCAGAATCTGTTCTGGTGTCAGGGTGGGGGCTCATCCAGACCTTTTCAAAACGTGTGCTGGCTTGGTTGACTCGGCGTCTGCTCAGAAGGAACCTGTCTTTCCATGACAACCATTAGCAGCCTTTAGCTCTGCTTGACTGGATGTTCAGCTGATTCATGGCTGTGCTCAGATTCTCCACAATGCCCCCACCATTTTCTTATTTTGTGGCTTTTACTTATTTGAGGGTCCTCTCACAGTGAGGCAGTTTGGTTTTGCTCTGGCCAGAGGATCCGTGTCATGTGTGAGTGACACAACTCGGCGTGAGGCTGCTGCACCTCATTTTCTCCGTCCTCTTCTATATCTTGACCTCCATGCTTGTTTACTGGTGAGGACGACTCTGGTTGTAGCTACATAAACAGTTCTGAAGTTCTCTTCTCTGCTGGTGAGTCTCATGAACAGAAACTGCACGTTCAATGCTAACACTTAATAAAGGCTGAATAAGACTCAGACAAAGGCTCTATGTAGGTCTCTTCACACATCGGCTGTCACACACACACACACACACACACACACACACACATAGCAGTCAGATCGTGCCTCACTCTCAGACGTGTTTGCCATTGTCAGGGGAGGGTGAGTCATCGGCAGTAGAAGAGCTATTGCAGGACACAATGCTTTCACACTCAAAGAATCCTGCATACAAATACACAAACACACACACACACACACACACACACACACACACACTCAACTCTGGCTTTCATCCCTCTGGAGTCCATCATTCATCTTTGATTAAAGGAACTATCGAGGGAGACGACAGGAGGGGACACAATCACTCCAGCTGTGTGCGTCCCACAGAAATGGACCACACTGGAAATGACTTCCTGTCCCGTCCTCCCAGTCCACAGACCCTCATATCGCTCCCTCTATACTGGGAGTCTTTTAGAAACAGCCTCTTTTCTTGCACACAGATTTGCAGTTTGTCAAAAATACCTGCATGTTGGACCGATTTGAGTAAATCAAATCTCCAGTCAGCATCTGCACCGTCCAACTACCGTGTCCCATCATGCAAGGAGATCCAGCAGAGACCTTGAGTCAGGTAAGAAACCGCTGCAATTTCCTTGCTATGACTGCAACGATGCAGCAACCATAGTTATTCATCAAGTTGTAGGAATCTCCTCTTCATTCATTAGAAGTTCTTTTATTTAATTCAACAAATCAAGAAGTAATCTGTTGATATAAATTTACCCCCAATCACTAAACTACAGGAAGTCCTCTTGCCAGGTAATTGATCAGCAGTCATGAGTTTTCTTCTCTTGATTCATGCTAAAGTTAAATTACGCGATGGAATCAAACCACTTTGTCTTAAGAAATCTGTAAAAAGGAAAGCGACGTGGTATCCAGTGCAGATCTAAACACAGCAAAGGAAGCCAAGACGAGGCCAGCCTGACCCGACAGTGGGATGCAGTCGCCATGCATTATCTAGTGGTAGATGAAAGAGTATTTTCCGCTCTCTCCTTCCTGGAAAAGACAAGCTGACACACTGCAACATCCCCACTGAATGACTCATCAGAGTCCAAGGAGCTGCTCCCCAAGACCTAAAAGAACACTGAGAGCGTGTGGACAGGCTGACGAATCAATTCCCGACTTGAGTTCATATGTAGACCACAGAGAAACTTCAACAGCCATGCAGGAAGTGTATTATTCGTCCTGCCATCCAGTGGGTGAAACTCAGGCACATCCTGAGCTCTCTTCCCTGAAGAAAACTCATGGAAGACCTGGATCTCTGGAGTGCCATTCATGTGGAATGGGTTCTCAATGTGTGGGAAGCAACTGTCTGCATGAGCCAGCACGTATTGGCATGATAAAACATTTGCACACGTCCCTGTCATCAGTGACCTCAACATCCTCCTGCCTGCTACATGATGGAGGGCTTTGTCTTCTGAACATAAACACAGTCTTTCCAGAGCAGAACTGAGAGAACCTCCGCGGGACGTGACTGCAGCTGGATGGAGGACAGGTGGAAGGGTATTTCATGGCAGTGAAGGATTTTGTATTCATCTGATTAGCATCTTGCACTCTGTCACACATAAACCTGACTGTGGACTGAATCATGTGACTAATTAATCGTCACTGTTAATGCCACACATGATGGCGGCTGTGGCTGTGGCCTGTCAGGGGACCTCGCTGACGCCAGAGCCCAGGCAGGGGCTGATCCAGTGTGGAGGGAGGAGCCACACACACCCCACACCCACACACCCCCCACACCCACCCACACACACACAGCCACACACCCCCCCCCACACACACAGCCACACACCCCCACCCACACACACACCCCCCACACACACACCCCCCACACACACACCCCCCCCACACCCCCACCCACACACACACCCCCCACACACACACAGCCACACACCCCCCCACACACACACAGCCACACACCCCCACCCACACACACCCCCACCCACACACACCCCCCCCACACACCCACCCACACACACACCCCCCACACCCCCACCCACACACACCCCCCCCACACACCCACCCACACACACCCCCCCCACACACCCACCCACACACAGCCAGTGACACTGAGATGGCGCTGACATCAGCCTTCTGCTTTTTATTGCCACATTGGCAAAACCCTCATCTGCTGACAGACAGAGATGTCGCTCCTGAGCGGCGAGCTGCAGTCTGACAGGCTCCAGCTTCATATTTGTGTTCACAGGCGTTCAGATATTGATCCAGTGTTTGATTAGACACAGTCCAAATGGGACTGGGACGGAGGGTCTGAAGACAACTGCTGGTCTCTCACTACATCTCAGACACTGAAAAATTCCAATCTAAGTATCGATGAGCTCCGTGTCCTGATTCTGCTCTTCAACCTGGAGAGAAGCCGGATGAAACCTGGACTGGTCGAACTGTCACTCATCTGGTTTGTTCTTGGTCTTTCTGACTGACTGGCAATACAGAAAAGCAATTTCCCAGTGGAATCAGCTTGCACATAAACACACGTTCCCTGCTTGGCTGCTCACCTCGGTGTCCTCCTCATCTGTCGGTGTGTCTGAGGTGACCTGCCTTCTGTCAGCTGTGATTTGGTACTTTTGGTGCTTTACCATTTCTTACAGGTTCACTGACGGGATAAGCAAGGCTGTTGGAGTGTTCCCGTAGTACTATGCAGTAACTATGTTTGCGTCTGTAGTCGTGCACTGAGATTGTGACTGCCTGGTGTACTAAAGCTCTTTACACCCTCACATCCAGTAATGCGCCCAGCTCTGGTTGCTCCGGCTCTGTCAGTGCTCTGTGGCACAGCTCAACACCAGCAGCTCTACGATCACCTGACCAGCTGCAGCCGCACTCCCTCAGTTTGGTGAATATAGACTTTTAATGGGCAGCACGATGGAGCAGAGGTCCTCCCTGTGGCCCCCCATCAAGAAGGTTGTGGGTGGAGCCCCGGCTGGAGCACGGGGTCTTTCTGGGTGAGTCTCCATGTTCTCCCTGTTCCTGCTGGGTTCTCTCTGGTACTCCAGCTTCCTCCACAGTCCAAAGACATCAAGAGGGACCAGGTTAATCCAGACTCTAAATTGACCGTAGGCGTGGCTGGGAGAGCCAATGGTTGTCTGTCTCTATGTGTTGGCCCTGCCATGGACTGGTGACCTGTCCAGGGGGAAGGCTGCTCGGATAGGCTCCACCCCCACCACCCTCAACAGGAGGAGAGGGGGAACATGGAGGGAGGGATGGAGGGATGATGGATGGATGATGGATGATGATGGATGGGTGGATGGATGGATTGATGGATGTATGGGTTGATGGATGGTAATTGGGATGGGTTGATGGATGGATGATAGATGGGTGGAGGGATGGACTTCATCACACGCTGAAGCAGTGGAGAGACGTCTGTGTTTCTGAATGTCACACGTCAGACTTGATGGCTGTGTGTCACGATGCAGGCCCTGAACAAAGACTGAGCCTGGTTTAAGATACCGAGTGTGAGAGATGATGATTATTACTCCTAATTCAGCCAGGCCTGCCGTCCCTTCTAGGATTGTGAGAGTTCATCACTCATCCACAAAGATATAGATGTGGTGTCATCATCATTTTACTGGCCTGTTGCTCTGCTATTTTAATCAAAACTTCATATCAGCAGTTCTTCTTGAAACTAGGCCAGCGTCTACATACTGTAAGAGCAAATCTAATAAAAACATTGAGAAATTCATCAACTCTCCTTCCCACAAACACTCCAAGTCAGATCGCCATTTATTCACAGCCAGGATGTCTCCATAAGTTTTCCTTGTAATCAATGGCCCACTCATGTGTGCTGACAGGGGACTGGAGAGTGAGCGGGGCTGCTCAGTTACAGAGTATTGATCCCCTCCTAAGTGTGCTAGCAAACGTCCCCCAGCGTCTTCCTTCTATTTACACAGTTCTGCTTTATTTTGGGCTTTGGCTTGATTGACAGGTTCTGATCCGTCTCAGCCAGGAAATGAGGTAAGTGTTCTGAATCTGGGTAGTTCACCCACCAAGCACCACCTCATCAGTGGCAAAGGTTTGTTCCTTCGAGGAGCACCTGAACTTTACGAGTACCATATTCACAAATACAGTATGTTCTTATGAGTGAAAAATCACCGAAAATGAGAAATATTTGTAGAACGAGTCTTTTATTCTGACACAAAGCGGGTCGCCTCCCACGCCAGGTGGGTCCGCCCTGTTGCACCTACAGTTGCTGAGAAGCTTCTTGTTTGTTTGTGCTTGTGTCCTCCGTCCTACAGTCTGATTGTTTCCACCAGCTGATCCGTGAGTGCCGCCACCACCACGGCTCCTGTGGTGCATCTGACAGTGTTTGGTTTGATGGAACCAGTCTCACTGTGGGTACATCACCAATGGTGCTCCTCTCTCCAGACAGGAAGGGTGAATATCACTCTCATGGTAACAGACCCGACTTATGCCTTCTGAAGGGATTCCTGATAGCCCAGTTTGGCAGAAACAGACGCCAACAAACCCACGACCCTTAAATGTTGTCAGCACCATGCCACACTGGAAATCACGCTCAGCCCCAATACTCTGGTGTGACAACCCACACATCGTCAGTCCCTCTGTAACTCGCAGAGAGCTTTTTGTAATGTTAAAACTGGATGGAGAAATGTGCGTTTTAGTGCTGAGCTGATCCGTGTGTTTTGCTGTCCATGCGACAACCACTGAAGGAGTTTTGCTCAGCGGCTCCAGGTGGCTGCCTCAGCTCCAGTGTTGCTGGTAGGACAGTGTTTACTGGTACACAGGCTTTATTTCAAACTCTTTTAATTGTTTCCAGTCTCTTCTAACTACAGGAACCTGAGAGCGCACCCTCCTCTCCTGCCAGTGCCCTCTAAGGAAGTGTTGTAAACGTCTTGTGGATGAATGAATGGAGGTTTAACTTCGGTAGTAACATTTCATTCAAGGTTTCTCAATAAATCCTTCTCAATTTCCCTTCAGTCTGTTGGAAAAGACATCGGCAGTGCCCTCAAACCGCCAGCACCACAATGGAGAGACCAGGTTCCAAATGTCACGAGAGAGTGTTGCTAGGCGGACATGCCACTGACCTGTATTGGTATACGTCACACACAGGGTGGGGCTTCCATGCCAGGTGCCAGCCTCCTGATCAGGAGCCGTTACAGGCTCAGTATGTTTAGGGTCAAGGGTCAGTGGAGGAAGTCAGAATGCAGCCGAGCCAACCTGCACCAGGCCTTTAAAGTCAGCGGCTTGTGAGCGACGGGTTCTACATGTTGGCCACTACGTAAAACTGGCTTCCTGTTTCCATGTCTGATTTTACATCCACGCCACTGGTTCCAAACTGTTCCTGATGTGCCAGTCTTCTGCCCAACCATGAAACCTTGACAAATCCCACCAAAACATAAACAAAAAGCCAAACTAAAGCATTTAGCAGGGAGGAGAGACCAGGGGAAAATGGGTGATCTGGTGGAGCATCAAAGCACATAGCTGGAATTATTAATATTATTATTATTAATATTTTTCTGCAGCTTGTCCACCAAGAGGAGATGTGCTCTAAACTTTTCTTTTCACAGGAAAGCACTGCTTTGAATGCACCTGGTGGCAGGGGGTACATGAGTGAGACCGGTGAGGAGAGCAGCACAGCCCCGAGAGAAGGATGGAATAAACCTCTGGGTTACAAGCAGGTGGAGGGAAAAACACTCAGGCTCCATGATGTCCAGGAACCAAACCTCTCCGTACATTTGGAGGAGCTTCCGTCCAATGAGAAGATGGAAGGAAAAGGTCAGGATCAATGCCAAATTCAAACCATGACCTTTGCAGCACATGACTTTTTGTCTCAGTATGTGTGTGTGTGTGTGTGTGTGTGTGTGTGTGTGTGTGTGTGTGTGTGTGTGTTTACCTTCGCACTGCTGTCAGAGTGGCGTCGGGAGCACAGCTGAAGCTGAGTCATCCATAACTCCTGCTCCTCAGCATCGGACGCTGGGAAAAACAGAACGTCATTGCAATGTCAAAATGAAAGTTTCCTTCAGTGTCAAACTGTGTGAGCAGGATGCAGGTGACACGTCAGTCACACCTGTCCTTGTGACCGTCTTCGGTAGAGTCCACGCCTCTGATGAAAAGACCCCAAACAAACACACGATGAACTTTGAGCTCTGAGCTGCCGCTGCGTGTTGCATTGATGAGGAATATCAGGGGAGTTCTGCCAGCTGCAGTAAGGTTGCTGAAACAAGATCAGCGATAACTGGAAATAGGTGACCTCAGTTTAATAAGTTAAACTGGTTGCTTAACCAAACTCTGGCAACAATCAGTCAGACCAGCAATTCCATCAGGAACATTCTGACTCATTAACAAGAAATTTAGAAACTATCAGTTCCTAGACAGGGAGGTTATAGTGTCAAATACCAGGGAATAACCCTTGAGATTATTGACCCAACGCCCCTCCTTCCTCATCAGCTGACCGGTACTCTGCTACGCCAACAATCAAACATGTTGCTCCACCTTTGTGAGAACCCTTCATTAAAAGAAGCTCAGCTGAGTCAAGATGTGTTGCTTCCTGTAGAGGAGCAGAATTTTTAACTCGCTGTTCGAGCGCTGTGTTTTTAGATGACTGGGTTAC
Source organism: Aulostomus chinensis (assembly GCF_037954235.1). NCBI lineage: Eukaryota > Metazoa > Chordata > Actinopteri > Syngnathiformes > Aulostomidae > Aulostomus > Aulostomus chinensis. The sequence continues at coordinate 28,002,673 of NC_141330.1, forward strand.
AGAAAGGGCATCTGCAGAAGTGTATTTAGAACTGAGAGCAGAAAATACTGGAGCTTTCACAGCTGTGGGGAGGAAATTTAACCCAAATGCAGAGACAGGCAAGGGCTGGGAAACTGACATCAATCATGCTTTGCACATTCAATGTTTATTGTGCTTCGGTTGAAGAACGTACAGGGTGGACACGGAGGTCAAGAGTTTCTGCTCTGTGGGTTTCATTGAGGGCGGCACGGTGGAGCAGTGGTCCTCCCTGTGGCCCCCAGCAAGAAGGTTGTGGGTGGAGCCCCGGCTGCAGCACAGGGTCTTTCTGGGTGAGCCTCCATGTTCTCCCTGTTCCTGCTGGGTTCTCTCTGGTACTCCAGCTTCCTCCACAGTCCAAAGACATCAAGAGGGACCAGGTTAATCCAGACTCTAAATTGACCGTAGGCGTGGCTGGGAGAGCCAATGGTTGTCTGTCTCTATGTGTTGGCCCTGCCATGGACTGGTGACCTGTCCAGGGGGAAGGCTGCTGGGATAGGCTCCACCCCCACCACCCTCAACAGGAGAAGAGGGAGAAGATGAATGGATAGATGGATGGAGGATGGATGGATGGATGGATGGATGGATGGATGGACGGATGGGTTTCAATGCTCAAGAGAGCTGCAGGTACCTGAACTGTACCTATGTGTTCAAGGCTCTTACCTCTGAGTTTGTAAGAGTCCCCGGTCCTGGACTGAACAGTAAACATGTAGGGAAACTCATCGCTGGAGACCACTGTTGCCCCAAGGAGAGCCAGGGACCCTCGGGGAGGGCGCTGGCTTCGACTCAGTTCGTTTCGGTAATACTGAAGCTGGTCAACTTCTGGGTCGAGAACAAAATATCTGCAACAGAGAGAGAAGTGATGGTGAAATAAGGAGAACCAGAGAGAACAGGAGCAGACAGGTACAAGATGATGTTCTATTTTTCTGGCTCCCTTCACCTGCAAGAATACAGCAGCCGTCATCATACAATATAAATCCCTCCATGTTGATTTCATGTCAGCTCAATCAGAACAGAATATTTCAGAACCAACATAATAAATCTGATTCCTCAGAGGGGCGCCCCCCTGCAGCAGCTTTTGTGTTTTCTCAGGAGGGAAGCTGGCATTCCCCTGAGGGATGAGGGGACAAGTTCCATCATCCGTGAGAGATCCGGTTTGGAACCGCTGTTCCTTAGCATGAAAGGAGCCAGCTGAGCTCCTCCCTAGGGAAGTGCTCCAGGTACGTCCAGCTGGGAGGAGGCCACAGGAGCGACCTGGGACCAGGTGGAGGGACGACACCTCCACGCTGACCTGGGAATGCCTCGGGATCCCCCTGTCAGAGCTGGTCTGGGGTTCCCTGCTGGAACTGCTGACATGACCTGATGGATAAGTGGCTGATACAAGGGTGAGGGATGATTGATATTGATCCAGCAGCTGGGCGAAGATGATGACATGATGATGTAGAAAATGGTGCTGATATCTCACACAATGCTTGACTAAGCCTTGTCAGGCTTCAGGCTATGTCCTTGTGTCTGCACCAACATTGGTTCCAACCATAAGCATGAATAGAAGGAAAGGGGGCGTGGCTTAGGTGGGAGGTTGACACACCTCATGCTTTCTCTAATTAAAATCAGAAGGAAAAAAAATCACCATTCCCGCTAAATCCAGAATGATCTTGCAATATCTGCCAAAATCATCTCAGTGATATTTTTTGTTGGTTGCTTTTTAATAATGACATTTTTACTGGATTCTATGTTATCAGCACCACTTCTGCCTGTCGCCGTGGTGACAATGCTGGTAAAATGAACAATAATGGTCATTATAGCCAACTGCTTTAGCCAGTATAAAGTGTTGGAGGGAAAGTTACTGTCCAGGCTGCAAATGCATACACTGATACCGAGTTATATGTAGTAGTAGTAGTAGTAGTAGTAGTAGTAGTAGTAGTAGTAGTAGTAGTAGTACAGAAGTTACAACACTCGCCTGTGTGGTGATATGATGCTTGCACCAAATAAAGAGGACAGGAAGTTTGTGTTTCCTGTTCCTTTTTTTTAAACTCTGTGACAATGTTCAATGAGATTAAATATCTTGGTCATTTCATCACGGATCACTCAGACGCAAATTTAAAAGTAACTTGACTGGCACAAAATCACACCATTATTATTTCAATATGGTTTTCTAATTAAAAGTGAATACTGTCACAGGAATGTCTCAAATTTATCACTTCATGATGGAGATTTGCTTTTGGACGCTGGCATGTGAGTGGGTTACACAACTCCTGCTACTTGATTTTGCTTCTCTGGTGGTGACAGATCTTATTACCTCTCCCGCGCTGGAGCTCATATGCAACTTAGGGCTGAATGATTTGACTATGGAGTCTTTAATACGGTCAAGGAGCAGATTTCTGGGCACAGATGAGCCCGACTTGGGGGGGGGGGGGGGTAAATGAGTGCAAAGAGTGAAAGACGCTGCAGGGATGAAAGGAAAGAAGGTTGAATATAGGAGAAGATCCAAGTCAGTCCTCCCTCTTCCACCAAACGACAAGAGATGCACACAAAAGTCGGGAACATCCTCAGCTGTGGAACATGTGAGTGTTGGGGAGCCGTCTGGAGTGTAACGCACATTCTGTCAGCATGGAACACGGCAGGGAGTCACGTGTCAGCATAACAACATGCTATAGCAGAGAAAATACATATCACTCATTATCCGAGCCATCAGCTACAATCACCTCAGCTCACTGGACTCTTCTATGGTCCCACAGGTGTCTGATGCCCGCACCATGAGTTTCCACTTTGGGTGAACACTTTCACTCCTGCAATGTTGCAAACACACATGCAGCTGACGCATGCAGGGCTGAGCTCAATGCCTGGATACTCAACAGAGGAAGCACGAGCAGACCCAGGAGCAGACCCAGGAGCAGACCCAGGAGCAGACCCAGGAGCAGACCCAGGAGCTCCGAACCCTAACACAGCCCTGAGTTCGTCGTCAGTCTTCATGACACACAAAGCAGCAAACAAATCACTAAAGCCAATGGAAATTATTGCTATAGGGATAGATTAATATGAGTGGCTATGTTGTCATGTTAGTTTTGCACATGATCATGCATAACTCCAGAAAGCCTGAATGTTAGCATAAAGGTTACAATGAAATATTACAAATACAAGATCCAGGCGTCTTGTGTTTCCCCTGAAGACCTTAAATGACCTCCACGACCTCTGTAGGCTCCTCTAGACTCTTGTTAGCAACCTGATGTAGACCTGAACCTCCAACATCCACCGGTCTGGTGTTTACTGGTGGATCTGATGTAGACCTGAACCTCCAACATCCACCGGTCTGGTGTTTACTGGTGGATCTGATGTAGACCTGAACCTCCAACATCCACCGGTCTGGTGTTTACTGGTGGATCTGATGTAGACCTGAACCTCCAACATCCACCGGTCTGGTGTTTACTGGAGGATCTGATGTAGACCTGAACCTCCAACATCCACCGGTCTGGTGTTTACTGGTGGATCTGATGTAGACCTGAACCTCCAACATCCACCGGTCTGGTGTTTACTGGAGGATCTGATGTAGACCTGAACCTCCAACATCCACCGGTCTGGTGTTTACTGGTGGATCTGATGTAGAACTGAACCTCCACCATCCACCAGTCTGGTGTTTACTGTTGGATCTGATGTAGACCTGAACCTCCAACATCCACCGGTCTGGTGTTACTGGTGGATCTGATGTAGAACTGAACCTCCACCATCCACCAGTCTGGTGTTTACTGGTGGATCTGATGTAGACCTGAACCTCCACCATCCTCCAGTCTGGTGTTTACTGGTGGATCTGATGTAGAACTGAACCTCCACCATCCACCGGTCTGGTATTTACTGGTGGATCTGATTTAGAACTGAACCTCCAACATCCACCGGTCTGGTGTTTACTGGAGGATCTGATGTAGACCTGAACCTCCAACATCCACCGGTCTGGTGTTTACTGGAGGATCTGATGTAGACCTGAACCTCCAACATCCACCAGTCTGGATTAGATCTTAAAACCCCAAACTGTCACTCACGCGGTAACGAGGGAACAGGACGTTCAAAGATATTTATGTATTTCTGGGTTTTAGGACTCAGTTGCTGTTCCACATTCAAGCCAACCAAAACATTGCTTAATCTTGAAGCAGACATGGGCTGAAAGCCTCTGAGCTGCTTGGGGTTCTGAGATAAATTATAATAACAGCATGATAATCGTTACTGTAATTACATGGTGAGCTGGTCTATTATCATAAATTTTCACTCGTTCTGCCTGCGAGGGAGAAAAGGCTCCCTGACCTACAGGTGTCTCTCTTCGTCAGACATCTCCAGAACAGGCGGCCGCTGGGCCAGTGGACTGCTGAGGGATTAATTTAGCAGTGATGTAATGCAATAAGAGCTTTAATACGGGAAATGGTTGCCCCCTGGCTGACATGCCTGTCAGACCTGAGCATCTTTCTCTCCATTAAATGTCTGGTTTTCCCTCCTGTCACTTCCAACCCTGACCCTCCTCCTCCTCCTCCTCTCACTCAGTCACTCATCCCACTAGAAATGGTCATAATTAACTGATAATTCTGACTATCACATAAGGCTATATAACATTTGTTTGGTACGACATCAGTAAAACCCTACTAATGGGTCACAGACATAGCTTGAATCTAAATAGATGTTTATTCAATGTGGTCAGTTCATGATTGAAAGTTGGTTAATGAGCGCTGATAATCAGTCGGCCATGCGTGCCGACTCTGTTTCTCCCTTTGTTCTCTGTCAGACTGTTTAATGTCCGAGTCTTCCAGCAGCTTCTCTTTGAGCCTTTGGCCTCACAGGCTGGCATGGTTCATGGCCCCCAGGTCGCCATCCGTCCCGTGTATTAAATGTTTAAAACTTTCCACAAGGCCTCTATTAACAGTCGACACATTCTTCTTGTTTACATGGTATTCATTCCATTTCCTGGTTAGTTAGGAAGTGCTGCATTGCTTTTGAAAAAATGTAATCTGTGTTGGCTGTTAAAGACAGATTACATAAAAACCCACTCTGCCTTCCCATGATCCCATTTGCCTGCCCTTGGAAGGATTTACCTATTTTTTGCCTGTCTGCTCACTTGTTGCCAGCCCACAGTGAAGTCCTTTATTTGAACTCTGCTCGGAGACCCACTTGTGAGTCGCAGCGTCTTTATTCTGAGCTGCTCCACAGACTCAAGCCTGCAGGCAGCGGGAGGAGACGGCTGGGAGCGTGTGCAGTGGCTTGTTGCAGCAGAGAAAGAAGATAAGTGGGCTGCTAGTGAAGAGGCCTTGGTCGTGATGGATCCCCCAACAACTGGGCTTCAATAGTCTGTTGACAGAATTAAACATGCGGAGGGCAGAAGGTCAAAAAGAGGCCCAGCACCAGTTGGCTGAGTGTAATGCCCCGCCCCGCTTGATAGGCTTTGAGTGTGAAAGATTTTGTTTGATTAAATCCTAAAACTTGAACAGCATCTTTGAAAGGATGCACACATGACACCAATGCAACTCACATAAAGGGATGAGAGTTGCTGCTGACTTCTGCTGTGATAAGACAGCAGAGCAAGATGGTGTCTCCCTCCTTGTGGAGGTGTGGAGGACACCTGTGGATCACAGGTAACAAAATCCTCCTGAAAAAACAAATCAGGCAAGGAAACAGGCAGAACGGGAGGGCACCTTCTGGTTTAAAAGGTCAAGCAAGGCACCAGGTGAAGCGACAGAGCTCGCGCCAAAGCAGCACTGCTGCAGCGCATTCTAGCTGCAACTCTGCTGGCTGTGCAACATCCTGGAGAGGCATGCAGCTGAGGGAGTTGTTGTTGACATAGATGAGGTGTGTCTTCATCACCAGGCAATCAACGCCGGCAAGATGGATGTGACACTCGCGTCTATGGAGGCGTGTTGCATTCACAAGATTATAAAAAACTTCAGACCCCTTATCTGGGGTCAAGGAGATCTGGGTTTGCTGGGTTCATCAGCAGGCGTTGTCTGGGACGCTTCCACTGCCTCAGCTGCTCACCTGAGGATTTCAGAGTCAGCAAGTAACAGTCAGATATCTGATTCACAAGGAGCAAGACAGGAGTGAGAGAGGAGAGATGGGAGATGAGTGAGACAGGAGATACAGGTGAGAGGAGTGAGGGAGGAGAGATGGGAGAGGAGTGAGAGGGGAGAGATGGGAGAGGAGTAGGAGAGGAGATACAGGTGAGAGGAGTGAGAGAGGAGAGATGGGAGAGGAGATACAGGTGAGAGGAGTGAGAGAGGAGATACAGCTGAGAGGAGTGAGGGAGGAGAGATGGGAGAAGAGTGAGAGAGGAGATACAGGTGAGAGGAGTGAGAGAGGAGAGATGGGAGGGGAGTGAGAGAGGAGATACAGGTGAGAGGAGTGAGAGAGGAGATACAGGTGAGAGGAGTGAGAGAGGAGAGATGGGAGGGGAGTGAGAGAGGAGATACAGGTGAGAGGAGTGAGAGAGGAGATACAGGTGAGAGGAGTGAGAGAGGAGAGATGGGAGAAGAGTGAGTGAGGAGATACAGGTGAGAGGAGTGAGAGAGGAGATACAGCTGACAGGAGTGAGAGAGGAGAGATGGGAGAGGAGTGAGATAGGAGAGATGGGAGAGGAGTGAGTGAGGAGATACAGGTGAGAGGAGTGAGAGACGAGAGATGGGAGAGGGGTGAGAGAGGAGATACAGGTGAGAGGAGTGAGAGAGGAGAGATGGGAGCGGAGTGAGAGAGGAGATACAGGTGAGAGGAGTGAGAGAGAGGAGAGATGGGAGAGGAGATACAGGTGAGAGGAGTGAGAGAGGAGATACAGCTGAGAGGAGTGAGGGAGGAGATACAGCTGAGAGGAGTGAGGGAGGAGAGATGGGAGAGGAGTGAGAGAGGAGATACAGGTGAGAGGAGTGAGAGATGGGAGGGGAGTGAGAGAGGAGATACAGGTGAGAGGAGTGAGAGAGGAGATACAGGTGAGAGGAGTGAGAGAGGAGAGATGGGAGGGGAGTGAGAGAGGAGATACAGGTGAGAGGAGTGAGAGAGGAGATACAGGTGAGAGGAGTGAGAGAGGAGAGATGGGAGAAGAGTGAGATAGGAGAGATGGGAGAGGAGTGAGTGAGGAGATACAGGTGAGAGGAGTGAGAGACGAGAGATGGGAGAGGGGTGAGAGAGGAGATACAGGTGAGAGGAGTGAGAGAGGAAAGATGGGAGAGGAGTAGGAGAGGAGATACAGGTGAGAGGAGTGAGAGAGGAGATACAGGTGAGAGGAGTGAGAGAGGAGAGATGGGAGAAGAGTGAGTGAGGAAATACAGGTGAGAGGAGTGAGAGAGGAGATACAGCTGACAGGAGTGAGAGAGGAGAGATGGGAGAGGAGTGAGATAGGAGAGATGGGAGAGGAGTGAGTGAGGAGATACAGGTGAGAGGACAGCAGAAGTCAGCAGAAGTCAGCCATAGACGCGAGTGTCACATCCATCTTGCCGGCGTTGATTGCCTGGTGATGAAGACACACCTCATCTATGTCAACAACAACTCCCTCAGCTGCATGCCTCTCCAGGATGTTGCACAGCCAGCAGAGTTGCAGCTAGAATGCGCTGCAGCAGTGCTGCTTTGGCGCGAGCTCTGTCGCTTCACCTGGTGCCTTGCTTGACCTTTTAAACCAGAAGGTGCCCTCCCGTTCTGCCTGTTTCCTTGCCTGATTTGTTTTTTCAGGAGGATTTTGTTACCTGTGATCCACAGGTGTCCTCCACACCTCCACAAGGAGGGAGACACCATCTTGCTCTGCTGTCTTATCACAGCAGAAGTCAGCAGCAACTCTCATCCCTTTATGTGAGTTGCATTGGTGTCATGTGTGCATCCTTTCAAAGATGCTGTTCAAGTTTTAGGATTTAATCAAACAAAATCTTTCACACTCAAAGCCTATCAAGCGAGGAGTGAGAGAGGAGATACAGCTGACAGGAGTGAGAGAGGAGAGATGGGAGAGGAGTGAGATAGGAGAGATGGGAGAGGAGTGAGTGAGGAGATACAGGTGAGAGGAGTGAGAGACGAGAGATGGGAGAGGGGTGAGAGAGGAGATACAGGTGAGAGGAGTGAGAGAGGAGAGATGGGAGGGGAGTGAGAGAGGAGATACAGTCGAGAGGAGTGAGAGAGAGGAGAGATGGGAGAGGAGATACAGGTGAGAGGAGTGAGAGAGGAGATACAGCTGAGAGGAGTGAGGGAGGAGAGATGGAGAGGAGTGAGAGAGGAGATACAGGTGAGAGGAGTGAGAGAGGAGATAAAGGTGAGAGGAGTGAGATAGGAGAGATGGGAGGGGAGTGAGAGAGGAGATACAGGTGAGAGGAGTGAGAGAGGAGAGATGGGAGAGGAGTGAGTGAGGAGATACAGGTGAGAGGAGTGAGAGAGGAGAGATGGGAGAGGAGATACAGGTGAGAGGAGTGAGAGAGGAGATACAGGTGAGAGGAGTGAGGGAGGAGAGATGGGAGAGGAGTGAGAGAGGAGATACAGGTGAGAGGAGTGAGAGAGGAGAGATGGGAGGGGAGTGAGAGAGGAGATACAGGTGAGAGGAGTGAGAGAGGAGATACAGGTGAGAGGAGTGAGAGAGGAGAGATGGGAGAAGAGTGAGTGAGGAAATACAGGTGAGAGGAGTGAGAGAGGAGATACAGCTGACAGGAGTGAGAGAGGAGAGATGGGAGAGGAGTGAGATAGGAGAGATGGGAGAGGAGTGAGTGAGGAGATACAGGTGAGAGGAGTGAGGGAGGAGAGATGGTAGAAGAGTGAGAGAGGAGATACAGGTGAGAGGAGTGAGAGAGGAGAGATGGGAGAGGAGTGAGAGAGGAGATACAGGTGAGAGGAGTGAGAGAGGAGATACAGGTGAGAGGAGTGAGAGAGGAGAGATGGGAGGGGAGTGAGAGAGGAGATCCAGGTGAGAGGAGTGAGAGAGGAGATACAGGTGAGAGGGGTGAGAGAGGAGAGATGGGAGGGGAGTGAGAGAGGAGATACAGGTGAGAGGAGTGAGAGAGGAGATATAGCTGAGAGGAGTGAGAGAGGAGAGATGGGAGAGGAGTGAGAGAGGAGAGATGGGAGAGGAGTGAGATAGGAGATACAGGTGAGAGGAGTGGGAGATGAGAGATGGGAGAGGGGTGAGAGAGGAGATACAGGTGAGAGGAGTGAGAGAGGAGAGATGGGAAAGGAGTGAGAGAGGAGATACAGGTGAGAGGAGTGAGAGAGGAAAGATGGGAGAGGAGTGAGAGAGGAGAGATGGGAGGGGAGTGCGAGAGGACACAGTTGTGGGTCTTCACAGACTGGAGGCTTGAGGAGAACAAAGGATGGTCATGGATGTGTGCTCCATAGAAAAGGAGAGCTGAGCTCAGAATGACACCCCCACTCTGTCAGGAAAGAGTCCAAACAATCATAAGATGTCTTCTGGAAGGTTGGAGTCCAGAGACGTGGAGTCCAGAGACGTGGAGTCCAGAGACGTGGAGTCCAGAGACGTGGAGTCCAGAGACGCATCAAGTGACAGTGGTGGGGCTTCCTCTATAGGCTAAGGTTAGCTTTGTACTGCTAACCATTGCATTTATACATCCAAGAGCAAGCGGAGCTTCCAAACACATTTCAGACCAATGATCAGGAGCTGCACCAGCCGCAGCAGTGTGAACGGGTCCTGGAGGGTCAGACACTCAGATAAACACATAACCCACTTAAAAACAGGTGTCATGGTTCTGCCGTACAAATCTGCACGCCAGGTTTGTGATGCTGAACGTGAGCGGTCGCACCTGAGGCAGTCAAACTCCTCTCTGCGGGTGAATGTTCTGACCACTGCTGCAGGTCGCAGGTGAGACCACGTTTACAAAAAGAGCAAGTAGGTGCTAAAATGAAGTACTTTTACGGTCCCTTTGGAGTAAATTTGTTCTGCAGAAACTAAACATCACCACATCTGGGGATGTACTGCTGCACCGCCACAGCCAACAGCTGCACGGCGCGCTGAGAAGCTCAATCCTAAAATTTAATGTTAACTTAACGACGACTCAGAGAGAGCGAGAGAGAGAGAGAGAGAGAGAGAGAGAGAGAGAGAGAGAGAGTGTGTGTGAGAGAGAGCGAGAGAGAGAGAGAGCTCGTCATATCACAAACTGTCAAAGAGTGATCATGGAGCTCATTACTCAGGAGTGTGTGAGCATGTGTGTGTGTGTGTGTGTGTGTGTGTGTGTGTGTGTGTGTGTGTGTGTGTGGTGGGCGGTTGTGTGTCCAGAACCACCGAATGAGTCATCAAGGATCAGGAAAGCCCTGCAACCCCCCCCCCCCACCTCCTCTCACTGAGACATCAGGCCAGCTCAGAGTGCGTGTGTGTACGTGCGTGTGTGTACGTGCGTGTTGGTTTTGAAGGGACTGAGACGGTCCACCCTGGCAGCAACGACTCCTGACTCTGAATCCTAATTCTCAGGTGATTCCCTTCTAGCTTACGTCATTCTTACATTGCACGCTTGAGTTCCAACTAAATTCTCATGACGAACTAGTGTGTTGAGCACTGACGTCACGTCCTACATGACATGACTTTCACAGATGGTTTTGTACCTCTCCCGGTCTTGTGTCAGTGACCTGGGTGAGAGGCTGCGTGACCAGGAGCTGCTCCACTCCCACAGCGTCATTCAATATGAGTCGCATTTATGAACCAAAACAAAACTAAAAAGATCCCGAGCAGAGATCAGAGCAGAGATCCGAGCAGAGATCCGAGCAGAGATCCGAGGAGAGATTCAACCAGAGATCCGAGCAGAGATCCGAGCAGAGATCCGAGCTGAGATCCAAGGAGAGATTCAACCAGAGATCCGAGCAGAGATCCGAGCAGCCCGGCGACCCAGCAGCCCGCTGGGTTTCCTCTGTTTCGGCAGGAATGTTTGTGGGTGTCTCGATCACTGAGCAAGCAGCAGCAGGACGATCCCACACAAGCGGGAGAAACTTGCAGGAATACAACAACTAATAATAATAATAATAATAATAATAATAATAATATAATAATAATAATATAATAATAACAACAATAATAATAATAATAATAATAATAATAATAATAATAATATAATGATAATAATAATAATAATAACAACAACAACAACAACAAAACCTTATCGTGCCACAGAGGGGGGGGGGGGGGGGGGGGCTCTCACCTGCTCCGCCAGCCCAGCAGTAGGTTGGTGTATTTCTTCAGGACCCCCTCCAGGCGCCGCCTGCTCCGGGTTGTTCTCTGCCGCTCCGCACCGCCGTTCCCGGGTCCCGCACGCTGTTCCAAAGCGGCCGCGCCGCCCGGTTGTCCCGCACACTTCTTCTGCCTCCTGCCCGGGGACCGAGCGCTCTCCCGCCGCGCTGACCAGCTCATGTCGCTGCTGCCGGTACACAAACCCGAGTGCTGGGGGTGCACGAGGACGGCCACCGGCTGGGAGCTGCGTTCTAAGACTCAGCGGAGGGACGCACCGACTTATTTACTGCGGCGCTCCATGCACCCCCCCCCCCCCGCGTGACGTAGCTGCGTTTATTTTGTTTTGGAAATCCCGGGTTGGTCCCTCCCCCAATCAGGGATCCACCCCCTACAGCAGTCACAGGGAGCTGGTGATGCAGCACCTCAGCCCCACGATCCCGCGAGTCTCCCCGGCACCACCACCACCACAGAACCACAGTTCACAACACGTCCAGGTCCTCGTGCTCCGACCACACTGGCCCGCAGGACCTCAACGCAACTTTTGTGGTGTGGCTGCTGCGTTTCTTCTTCTGTGGTATAAAGACTACGGGGCCAGCTCGGCGGGGTTCGGGGTTCCTGACCACCGGCGGGGAAGGGGAAGAGTTGGTCGGTACCATCCTTATCGCCCGTTTATGTAATCTGGAGGCTGCCGCTGACGTCAGCATGAACTCCCAAATTTATGACATAGTGTTACGTCATCAGAAAAGGACGCGGGAGCCCACGGTGGCTCTCCGTGCACCGCTGCAGCCTGTACAGCGCGGCCCGTCACGTGGTCGCCAGCTCCGCGCAGTGGGCGGGGTGCGTTTTTTTCTTCCTTTCAGAACCTTTATTGATATGCGCCACTGGCGCGCGCAGCGCGCGTCAGGGTCAGGCAGGAGGTTCGGGAGATTTGAGGAGCTCCTCAGGCTCGCGGCGCCTCGGAGGATCGTGACCCAGTTGGTCGATGATCGCTGCCGCTGTCCTGACAGCTGTGGGCTGATCACTGAGGACTGATCACTGATCGATGCCCTGCAGACTGCGAGGAGGCGAAGTGCCGAAGACACAACACGCGCTCGCGGCTCCATGCGGATGCGGATCAAATCCCCCAGAACACACACGACCTGGTTGAGCTCTGATGGGATCTACCCTGAGATCACGCCTCAGGGATCACGTGATGTCAGCACGATTAGAATCGTGGTTTTAACGGATGAAGGAGTCGTTCTTGACTCTGTTCTGATTCGTCAACACGCGACCGAGGTGGAGACCCACAAACAACAACAAGACAACATGGCCTCGCGCCTGTCGGTCTCCACCTCTGACCTCCGTCAACATCCAGGCAGCTCTCGACTGTGCGCGAGCCACCAGCCAGAGTGCTAGCAAGTGACGCCACTCACCCGATCACGTGACCTACGTAGGCGGCTCGCAGGGTGTGGCGGTCCGTGGAGATATCTTAGCAGAAGGCTATCGGTCGCTCGTGTTAAACGCCCCGACCCCCCCCCCCCCCTCCACACACACACACACACACACACACACACACACTCAACGCGTGTCTGATCCGGAGTGCGAGTGCGTGACCGCGTCGGAGCTTCACCGATGGCCTCCCCGCTCAAAGTGTGCATCGTCGGCTCCGGGAACTGGTGAGCTGTCATGATGAGAGTGTGTGTGTGTGTGTGTGTGTGTGTGTGTGTGTGTGTGTGTGTGTTTGTGCGTGCGTGCGTGCGCGCATGCGGGGGGGGCGCGTCGTGCAGGTCTTGTTCCCTTCATCCTGCAGTGTGAAGCGATGATGACATCATGATGTAATTTTCAGGCTGGGGGTCAGAGGTCAGTTGCAGGCGTTTCAGTGCAGGGTTGTGTCCTGCAGGAAGAACCGCGGTTACACATGTGGAGAACCACTGAATCCAACCTGAATGGAAGGAGACGTTGGTTCTCTGCAGGAGGAGAACCGTAGCGCTGCTGCTGTTAGCAGTACACGCTTCCTCACCCACGTAGAAGTACACACCAGGTTCTACAGTGTTGTCTGTGCTAAGTTATTTTCTGTCAAGTAAATTGAGTCATGGGAGTTGCAGAAGTGTACAATTCCCTTAAATGTAAATACTTCAGTAAAGATACCTTGACATGACGTGAGAACAGTACTTCAGTAAACGTTACTCTCACGAACGCACTTCAGCATTGCACAGCTCACAGCGGATCTGAGAAGGTCTCTCATCTCAAGCAGTAGTACTTTTACTGTGTACATCGTGATTACAAACGATCACATCAGGTCACGGTAGTTCAGGAAGGCTCGAGGGATCCTTCCTCTCAGGGATAGAGGGATCCAGACGGGAGGATTCTAGGGATCCAGACTGTGAGGGTTCTAGGGATCCAGACTGGAGGATTCTAGGGATCCAGACTGGAGGATTCTAGGGATCCAGACTGTGAGGGTTCTAGGGATCCAGACTGGAGGATTCCAGGGATCCAGACTGGAGGATTCTAGGGATCCAGACTTTGAGGATTCTAGGGATCCAGACTGTGAGGATTCTACGTATCCAGACTGTGAGGGTTCTAGGGATCCAGACTGGAGGGTTCTAGGGATCCAGACTGGAGGGTTCTAGGGATCCAGACTGGAGGGTTCTAGGGATCCAGACTGGAGGGTTCTAGGGTTCTTTTTGTCAGTGTGATGCATCTCCTGAACGTTGTCTCTCCTGTGGTTCCAGGGGCTCGGCCATCGCCAGGATCATTGGAAACAACGCCAGGTTGTTGCAGCAGTTTGCAACCACGGTGAAGATGTGGGTGTTTGAAGAAGACATCAACGGCAGGAAACTGACCGACATCATCAACACGGAGCACGAAAATGTCAAGTACCTGCCGGGATACAAACTGCCAGAGAATGTGGTGAGAGGAGGATTCCAACCCCTACATCAGACCTCCTAACCCCCCCCCCCCACTGTCGCCTTTCAAACCCTGGAATATTCCATCCTCACTCGTCTCTGTAGGGTCGTCTCCTTCTTGAGGACCTCCTCCCAGCAGCGCCGAGCCCCCACCTGCAGGGGGCGACCTTGATCCCCCTGCATGTGGAGACTGAAAGTGCCTGGATGAGTTAATGTGACCTCAGAAGGAGACTAGACAGGCGCCGACCTCCAGCAGCTCACCTCTGTTACAGAGAGAGAAACAGTCTGAAACGTTTGAAATTCCAGAGCAGGGTTGTGGATTTTTTTCAGTAAATGTTCGTGGAATATTTCTTAGGTCAACTTGTTCGATGTCAAAATGTTGAAAATCTGCTGGAAGAAGCCATGTTGTTCTTCAGGAGCGATCGCGTCAGCTCAGTAGTGGCGTTGACCATCGTCGTGAACGTCACCTGAGTTGCACTGACAGAAGATGTCCGAGTGTCTGGGTTTGCAAGTGAAGCCTCTAAATGTTGCTGGCCTGGTGACGCGCTGGTGTTCTCATGTTCCAGAGAGTAGCCCTTGTCCTGCGCCCAGTGTCAGGTGATGTAAATACGCCGCATGGTGGCGTGCACTCTACTCTGGCACTCCATGAATCATGCTGGAGATTTATCCACATATCAAGCATGGAATCGTCTTGTAATGGCACATGTTGGTGTGCTCACATCGTTTGGAGTGAATTTATGTCTTCACGCTCGGCTGCTGCTGCAGCAGTTGGTCGGTCCGATGGAGCACAAGAACTCACTTTCACACTAGAAAACCTCAGACGATCGGACCGACAGTGTTCCACGTTTGGTAGAACCCGTCTATTTTTCAGTCTCGTGCTCTACTTACTGCTCTGCTCTGCCAACACGTCTGGTTCTGGAGCCAAGGACTCGTGCCTGCGGTGTGATGGCGGACCCTGAAAGAGCTGGTGCCCTCATCAGGTGGTGGTCTCTCAGTCGTGCTGCTCCTGATCGATTGCATGGTCATCACGAGCACAAATCATCAGTAAACTCCGTCCTTTAACCTGTGGATCAGTGCGGATGGAAGATGGGTGTGATGCTCGGTCCTGATGCGTTTGTGCGCCGTGTCTCCAGGTGGCTGTTCCTCAGCTCCGTGACGCTGCAGACGGAGCAGACCTGCTGGTGTTTGTGGTCCCTCACCAGTTCATCCGCAAATTGTGTGACGAGATAGTGGGCTGTGTCCCCTCCAGGGCGCGGGGCATCACACTCATAAAGGTACGATGCAAAACAGACCACACACACACACGCACGCACACACTCTGTTGGAATATGTGTGAGATGTGGTGTAGTTGTGATGAGTTTGTGTTGTTCCATGAAGTTGCGCTCCTGGCTGCTGCGACCAACCTGCTAACAGGCTCAAACACGTTCTGCTCAGCAGGCTCTTCATCTGCTCACTGAAGGAAGCATCCCGTTGGATTAAAGTCCTTCAGAACCCGACCCATCCTGGCCTGCTTTTCAGTGAATCTGTGCTGGTACCCTTGAGAACGATGCTCTGCAGGAGTAGATTCGCTCAGCAGGTCGAAGGTGTTTCACGTTTACCTCTCCTGCATGTTAACTTTTGGCGGCACGGTGGAGCAGTGGTCCTCACTGTGGCCCCCAGCAAGAAGGTTGTGGGTGGAGCCCCGGCGGTGGGGTCTTTCTGTGTGAGTCTGCATGTTCTCCCTGTGCCTGCGTGGGTTCTCGTCTACAGATCTGATGTAGAACTGAACCTCCAACATCCACTGGTCTGGTTGATGTCATAGCAGGCAAACACAAGAGTAACTGAAAAAAGAATTATGGTCCTGTGCTGTGTCGTAGGTCCCTCACCCTTCTAATGGAGCAGGGCCATCATGAAAGTTCTTATTTATGTGCAGTGTTCAGTCCAAATGGCTGCTGAAGGATGTGTCCTCAGCAGAATCCAGCTGGGTCCAAACAGAAGGACTGAGAGTCCAGCACAACTGGATGTACTGGTCCAGAAGACGGTGTAGCAGTGGAAGTGCGCTGTGAGTTGTCCCTCACTGCCAGTGAGTCTAGAGGGGACACTGGACTTCATTTCACTGCCAGCTGAATTATGGCTGAAGAATTATGGCCGGCCATCTGGAGCCGGGCCTCAGCAGCCTCCATCATGTCAACAGTCTCACTGCTGATGGATTCAGTTTCGTGTTCCGGCGACTCAAAGTCCCACTCTCGCTAAAGTGAGCAATAAAAGCAGCCTATCATCTCTTCATCATTCAGACGCTGTACTGAAGAGATTAGTTCCAGACCTCCCAGGGAGGTCCCCTGATCCAGCCTGCCCACTGGCTGTCCCTCCACGCCGCTGACAGCCAGGTGCCAGAGGCGCGACGATTTCACTTTGTCAGTCCTGTTCTTGTTAGATTGATTTGTCAGGAACACCTTGCAGGGATAAATCACCCAAAAATGGAAACCCAGTCACGGCCTGCTCACCCTCATGCTGCTGATGGGGAGACGTGACCACCGCTGCTGGTCTGGAGGGATCCAAGTGTCCAGAAGCCTCGACATGCCAAGTTGTTTTCTGAAATGTCAATGGCGCCGTGTTTGTATCATCACTAAAAATGTCAGTGACGTTTTTCAGAACAACCTCAAATGATTTTTCAGGTTAAAGGTCAAGGTCACTGTGACAGGCACACATCAGGGAGACACGCGGCAGCTATGTGGTCTTTCTATTTGTCAGTTTCACGCAACCAAACACTCGGATCCTGAGTTCAGTAACAGAGACTTTGGATGGCAGCCAGGACGCTCGCGACACGAACACAGCACCGAACGCACCAACAACTCAGGCGTTTTTAAACGTCAAGATCAAGGGAAGAAACGGTTGTGGTTTGTCAAGTTCAGCCAGTAGCAAAAGGGCTTGAAGTCTGTAAAGAATCCTACGTCTTCGGCCGTTGATTCTGCCTTCCATTCACACATTCGTAAGCAGCACCTGTGTATGGCAGCACAGACGTTTCTCTTCCGTTCCACACTTCCCCACAGTTGTTGCCGAAAGCACAATTGCATCAAAACAAAGATACTAAAACTCAGCATGCGTAGTTAGAGAAGCACGCTCGTTTTAATGTGAAATTCTGTTGCCGGAGGTAGAATGAACCCCTCGCAGGCCGAGGAACGCCGGGTGTCGGTCGTCCTGACTCGTACTTTTGTAGACTTCAGGATCATCTCCTAATATGTGTTGCGCTGGTTTCCGTCAGGCTCAGCGTGTCAGAGATGATGACGGGGCTCTGCTGCAGTGTTTCCTTCATAAAATGTCGACATAATTCCTCGCTGGGGGGCCGGCTGCGTCTGCTCAGCTCAGAGGCTTATTTGGACTCTTATCTACATTCCCACGGCTGGCCGACAGAGATGAAAGCCATGACAACACAAGCAAGCAGGACAGACTGTGTGTGTGTGTGTGTGTGTGCGTGTGTGCGTGTGTGTGTGTGTGTGTATGTAGGAAATAAATCCTCAGCTCTATCCAGGTGAAAAAGCTGATTAAAAACTGTGGACTGAGCCATTATGGAGAGAGGGGGATTTCTATCCTATCAGGGTTTAGGTGCTACAGCAGAGGGGACTGAGAGACACCCCGGCTCAACCCCCACCCCCCAGAAATCAACTGCAAACTAGGCCACAGCTGTCGACTGTCACAGCTTAGCAAACATTAACTTGCTAAAAAATTCCAATTTGGCCTTAATAGTTCTCCCATGGGCCGGCGTGGCTCAGGGGTAGAGTGGCCATCTAGCAACCAAAGGGTTGCTGGTTCCATCCTCACTTCCCCCCGGTGACCATGTCCAAGTGTCCTTGAGCAAGATACTGAACCCCTCACTGCTCCTGATGACCCTGTGATGGACTGGTGAACCGTCCAGGGGGAACCCCGCCTCTCACCCAGTGACCGCTGGGATAGGCTCCACCCCCCAACCCTTAACAGATAAGTGGTATAGAAAATGGGTGGATTATGATTGATGGATGGTGTAAGGTTGGATGGATGATGGATGCTGGATGGATGAATGGATGGATGGATTCGTTCCCTCGTCTGTTCCTCTTACTCAACCCCTGGTTTGTTCCAGTTACACCAAAATATTCAGAGCACCTCCTTCGTCTGGTTGATTGATGGGACGTGCAGGTAGCAGCGAGCTCAGGTGAGGCAGACGCTACCTGTGCTAGAGAAAAGATCTGTATGAATGCAGAAAGCAGTGTGTGTTGCTGGGGTCTGGGGCGGGGATTAAGAGGCGGGGCTACGAGGGTCGTCTGCAGGTACTTTATGCTCTTGACTGTCGTAGACAACTGACTGGCTGTGCTGTGTGTGATGCTGTTCTTGCAGTAGACAGGAAGTACTGTTTGGCCCCGCCCACAGATGTGGGAGCAGGCAGATTTTTTCATTGTTGGTGAAGCAGGTGTGTGTGTGTGTGTGTGTGTGTGTGTGTGCTTGCTTGCTGATGACACGTGTCAAAACCTGCCTTTGCTGTCTCTGCAGCATCTTTCAGTGAGACATTTTGTTAGTTTTCCCTCTTCATCCTTATGTTCTTCTTTAACCCCCCCCCCCCATCTGTCTCAGGGGATAGACGAAGGTCCTGAGGGCCTGAAGCTGATCTCAGACATCATTCGAGAGAAGATGGGCATTGATGTCAGCGTTCTCATGGGAGCAAACATCGCCAATGAAGTGGCAGCTGAAAAGTTCTGTGAGACCACGATCGGTAGGTGGCGTTTATCATGTTGCTTGTCATCAGAGTCTGTCAGACAAAGGCAGACATAAACACAAATGATTCAACCAGTTGAGTCACATTTCACGACACAAAACATGACAATAAGAGATTTGAATATTGAGGTCGTTCACTTTTACATGGAGATTCTGCATTCGTGCTGTAATGGACTCGTCACACAGAACAGGACACATTCGGCTGCCCATCGCTTTCACACCGACTCGCCACTGCTGCTTCCACCACTTCCTCCACTGCAACATGGCTCTGAGGTTGAGGGGCGGTCCCACAGCCCGAGGGTCACAGCGGGCCATGACTAATCTTCCCCAAACTATGACGAGTTGTTCCTTGGTTCATTCTACACCTCTCCAGCACGCCACTGAAACATGACCTCCTTGTTGGAAGTAATGAAAGATAGAAGTGTGTGTGTGTGTGTGTGTGTGTGTGTGTGTGTGTGTGTGTGTGTGTTTGTTTTCAGGCAGCAGGATTCTGGAGAACGGCCTGCTCTTCAAAGAGCTGCTGCAGACTCCCAACTTCCGGATCACGGTGGTGGACGATGCTGATACCGTGGAGCTGTGTGGCGCTCTGAAGGTCAGCACACTGACGCGCTGCTGGGGTCAGACAGAGCAGCAGCACCACATGACAGCTCTGGTCACACTCAGGACCCTGCTGTGGTGCTGAGCCACCCTCAGAGGTGCACTGTGACCCCAGGAAACACAAGTGTAAAAGCTCATACGTCTTCAATCCACATCCTACAACCTCGTACCTGATCTGGGTGACAGAGGTCACCGTTTTCCGCGTGTGACATCAAATGTGTGACCACGTGTGCAGCTTTGTCTCCAGAGCTGGAGTGGAGCCTCCTGAGGAGGAAGTTCATGAGTGTGACGTCTGTATGCAGGCATGTCATGGATGGTAAAAATGGTAAATGGACTCAATTTTATATCGCGCTTTTCTACCTTAGCGGTACTCAAAGCTCTTTACAGTGTCGTCTCATTCACCCGTTCACACACACACTCACACACTGATGGTGAAGGCTGCCATGCAAGGCGCCAACCTGCTCATCAGGAGCAATTATGGGTTCAGTATCTTGCTCAAGGACACTTGGACATGGTCACCGGGGTCCAGGATCGAACCAGCAACCCTTTGGTTGATAGACGGCCACTTTACCCCTGAGCCATGCCGCCCACACTGCGATCAGTTCTCCGTCGGTCACGTGTTGATGGCAGCTGAATTCTGATGTGTGTGAATGAACGACGTCTGTGTTTGCCCTGGCAGAACATCGTTGCCGTGGGAGCCGGCTTCTGTGATGGTCTGCAGTGTGGCGACAACACCAAGGCGGCTGTGATTCGTCTGGGGCTGATGGAGATGATAGCCTTCGCCAAGCTCTTCTCTAAGAACGGCTCCGTTGCCACAGCGACCTTCCTCGAAAGCTGTGGTGTGGCTGACCTCATCACTACCTGCTACGGTGGTCGCAACCGACGAGTTGCTGAGGCTTTCGTCAAGACGGGGAAGGTGAGTCAACCATCGCCGTGTAACGGAACCTTCCAGGTTACATCAGCATTAACACCATCTGATCTCCGTCCAGCACCACATATGGACCCAGTACTGTACGATTCAGAACCGGTAGTGAGATGGATGTGGCCGGGTCCTCCTGCAGGTCGCGCCTTTTCAGAATCAGTTATCCTTTTTCCCATCCTTGGACTCGGGCCTGCAGGAGTCAGAATGGAACCTGACCCTACACATGCATATGAGCGCTGGCTCTGAACCTGTCCCGCTGCTGACTCGTGTGGTGGGTTCGGGCCATGAAGACCTCCAGTGTCTGTATCATCATTGCCGTCCAGACTAACACAGGGTTTCTGGACACCGTCAGCCTGGAAGACTGAAAATTTCCTGTTTTAAATGTCTTAATTGATTTATTTTCATTTTTGAAAAATGACTGCTCGTTAATAAACATACCATTATTATGCATCAGGGTCAGTTTTGGAGAATGGCTACAGTTGGTCATTTCACCCACCGTCCCTAGCAGGTCATTAAAAGCATCAAATCCAGTATGCAGTCACAGGAAATCACATGACCAGGAACCAACAAATGGTCAAAGTTTTTCAGAACAAGTCACCAAACTTCAAAACCCAGGTTAAAATGGAGCCAAGAGTCCCGGGAGGAGGACTGGTTTGGTACTAGATGGCTGCCACAGCCCCTGATGGAGGTGCTAACTGGACTAAAACTAGCTAACAGTGGTGGTTCTCATCTGTGTCCCACCGGCTCTCAGAGCATCGAGGAGCTGGAGAAGGAGATGCTGAACGGTCAGAAGCTCCAGGGTCCTGCTACGTCAGCTGAGGTGTTCCGCATCCTCCGACAGAAGGGCCTGGTGAACAAGTACGTATACGCTGTCACCTGACCAGAAGGGACCATCTCTTTAGTTCCCTCACTCCTGCACATCTGCGGTGTGCCTCTTGTAACGCTCAGTTACAGTCGGTTAGTGTTTGTCTCCTTTCATGGCTGAGGGGGCGTGTCCACGCTGCTCTTCCCTCCCCTCAGTCTGACTCGCCCTCCTCTCTCTCTGCAGGTTCCCTCTCTTCACAGCGGTCTATCAGATTTGTTTCAATGGGAAACCGGTCCAACAGATGATCTCCTGCCTGCAGAGCCACCCGGAGCACATGTGAGCGCTCGCTGGGTCCCACAAGATCAGCTCAGCTTCGTCAGCAGAGACGGCAGCTGTATTACCGGACCGACACCCCGGCGTTCTGACACGCCGCACTGGGTTCTGTACAGATGTTTTAAAGCACTTCAAAATCAACGTCCTCATCCTTTCAAATGAAAACAAATGCGGATAAAAAGAAACAATTTTTCCCCCCAAACATCAGAAAACTGATCTGACATCAGCTGTGCTGCCAGGACACATCTGAAGCCGCTGACACCACAGATGCACTCGGGCCAGAGTTCGTGTTTGGCAGCCCTGCGACCTCCCGGCGACCACGTCCCTGTCCTAGCGAGCCAGCCTGCTGGCTGCCGAGCTGCAGCATCCAGCAAGGCAAGGCTGGTGTCACCAAGTGCTCTCTCAAGCTCTGAACTACAATCAGACTGAGACTTGTTTGCATTATAAGCTGAAGATTTCTATCAAAGACAACTGCCAGATAGGAGGAGGCGTCTGTAGCCCTGCAGGTGGCCTCTTTATAACCTCGTTCTTCAGTCAGCTGACAGTGACAGCTTCTCGTGTGTCAAACTGCAAGAAACAAACAAAAGGGCAACGCCACCCAGAAGTGTTGACTTCGTGCTACAAACCACTATCAATTTGCTATGTACTTTAATAATTAGTAATACACATTTTTACTTGTACTAAAATCCTTTATTTTTGTGTCTGTAGAAACATTCCAAAGAATATGCATGAAGAACAAAACTAAAGTCACTCAACTTAAATGTGTGTGAGTCTGGACGAGCTGTCGTAGCTTACTAGCATTTATTACCTGGAGTTTGTTGTAAACTCACCTGCCACGTTACTTGATTCACCTGTTTAACTGACCACCAATATCCCATCAGCCAATCAGATCTCTCTGACCACACTGGACCTTCTTCTGATGGCTACTTCCAGTGGGCAGTGGGAATCTTAGTGGTCCACATCTCAAGGTGCCATGAGCGTAAACCTGAGTCACCTGACACTGCCAGCTGCTACCAGCTGGTGATGCGTCTGCGCTTCGGTGCATCAGAGCGACATCGTGATGAGGAGAAGAAGAGGATGTTGACTCTTTGAACCCAATGGTGTTAGTTTTAAGATGCCTTCAGTGCTGCTCAGGTTAGGGAAGCAAAGGTGGTTGGTGTGAAAGTGGACGCTATTGCACAGCAGTGAAAATAGGATGCACAGTCATGAAGCCTGTGTGAGCATTAGCGTCATGCTACGTGTCATTCTGAGCTCTGGCCCTCGTATTGTAACCCGCTGTCACTTGCTAGTGTCTGAATCTGTCCTTCATTATTCACTACAACTGAATACAGATCTTCTGTTATCAAGTGATTGTGGGGTTTTTTTTCGTTCATCTCCTAAAACCTGATCAATTGATTATTGATCAGTGAAACAAATATTCAGCACATCATGCAGTGGTCCTCCCTGTGGCCCCCAGCAAGAAGGTTGTGGGTGGAGCCCCGGCTGCAGCACGGGGTCTTTCTGGGTGAGTCTCCATGTTCTCCCTGTTCCTGCTGGGTTCTCTCTGGTACTCCAGCTTCCTCCACAGTCCAAAGACATCAAGAGGGACCAGGTTAATCCAGACTCTAAATTGACCGTAGGCGTGGCTGGGAGAGCCAATGGTTGTCTGTCTCTATGTGTTGGCCCTGCCATGGACTGGTGACCTGTCCAGGGGGAAGGCTGCTGGGATAGGCTCCACCCCCACCACCCTGAACATGAGAAGAGGGGGAACATGGAGGGAGGGAGGGAGGGATGGATGGATGGGTGGATGGATGGATAGATGTAGGGATGGATGGATAGATGGAGGGATGGATAGATGGATAGGTGGATGGATGGATAGATGGAGGGATGGATGGATGGATAGGTGGATGGATGGATAGATGGATGGATGGATGGATGGATAGATGGAGGGATGGATGGATGGAGGGGTGGATGGAGGGAGGGATAGATGGATGGCTGGATGGATGGAGGGATGGATGGATGGATAGATGGATGGCTGGATGGAGGGATGGATGGCTGGATGGAGTGATGGATGGATAGATGGATGGGTGGGTGGATGGGTGGAGGGATGGATGGGTGGATGGATAGATGGAGGGATGGATGGATAGATGGATGGCTGGATGGAGGGATGGATGGATAGATGGATGGCTGGAGGGATGGATGGAGGGATGGATGGATGGATGGAGGGATGGCTGGATGGAGGGATGGATGGGTGTATGGATGGATGGAGGGATGGGTGGGTGGGTGGATGGATGGATGGATGGATGGATGGATGGATGGATAGATGGATGGATGGATGGATGGATGGATGGAGGGAGGGAGGGATGGATGATGGATGAAGGGAGGGATGAATGGAGGGAGGGAGGGATGGATGGATGGATAGATGGAGGGAGGGAGGGATGGATGATGGATGAAGGGAGGGATGAATGGAGGGAGGGAGGGAGGGATGGATGGATAGATGGAGGGAGGGAGGGATGGATGAAGGGAGGGATGGATGGAGGGATATTCCCTGTCGAGTTCAGGTGCACTGGGCTTCCTCTGAGGTGGAGGTTTGACCCAGTATGCAGGTGTGTTTGGAGTTCATTACTGGCCTTTGAGGTTGTAGGAAACCATCAGAATGTTTAGGTCACATGTCCTCCTGCATAGATGGTTAATAATGTAAAGACCGGCCAACACATTCAAAGCCCACAAACGTTTTCTGTGAGCAGCAACCTCCTCCCCTCCTACCGACCCGCTGATTGCGAGGTGCTTTCATGTGCGCTGACACCAGGTCAGCTCTGCAGCAGGCCTCCACTCTGGATAAGAGCCCTGGTCAGGATGGCGTCTGCTGACTCCAGCAGGCTTCAGTTTGAGGACCAAGCACAACCAGCCACAGCCCCAAAGGTGGTCTTTGAATGCACCGTCAAGTGAGGCGCCATCTTGCTGTTGCCACGTTCTGACGAGCAGAAACTGACCAGTTATTCCAGAACTGTATTCTCCCTGCCAGGGGAAGATAATCTCACTCGTGTTCATCGTGGGCTTGAGGGAGTTGAGGGATGAGCAGTCACATCAGTTTGTGGGGAAATTTCTCACTCTCTCCTGAGAGTGTTAGAAACTCCTGCTCACTCAATAATCTAGAGGTGCATGTAATCCCACTGGGCCTGATCACCCTGTGGGTTTGGGCAGGAGAGAAAAAATGCTGTTGACTCTGATCCCCAAGACGTGACGTGTCCCTACCTGCTGGGATTATTAACAGCTGAGATCTCCGAGGCAGGATTACACACCTGTGAGTGTGTGTGTGCACACTGACATGTCTGACTTCACTCTGGTATATTTTATATCCACAAGAAGACAATGACCTGCTACCCTGTTCCTTTGTTCCTTTCCGCTGCTTCAAGACAGTTTGAAGGATGAACGTCAGTCCAACTCAAAAGTACTTCAGTCTCAGGTTTTATTTCATGGATGGACAGAACTTAAATCTGGCCACAAGGGGGCAGAGCTCCCTCCTGTCATGACTTTCTTCATGGATGTACAGTGGGATACATTTGACAGAGAAATATCCAGTGGACATAAATCCGAGGTCCGCCGTCAGGACGTCCAACATGTCTGTCATAGCACCTCCGTCAAAGGACGAAACTGTTGGATGAGGAAATTCAAAACTGAACAATGAAGCAAGAAACTTAAACTCAGGGATTGAAATCTCGCAGTGGAGGAGTTTTGATATCAGCCGGCAGAGGGCAGCAGTGCACCGGAGCAGCTGTCAGTCCGACACCGCAGGAAGGAGTAGAAGGAGGTGCCAGGAGACAAACATGACCTAGAAGAGTCCTCCTACCCCGCTGTTTGCTGTCAGTGGCGCTCAGTTCAACAACTCCAGTGTTTGTAATTCTATAAAACAGCTCGACTGAACTAAACGAGGAGCAGAATCTTAAAAGTCTACTAACGAAACACGCTAGCTACCAAAGCTAACCGAGGCCGTCCTGTCCCGCTGCTGTTAACGATGGAGGTCACATAACGTTCCTCAACTTAGCAGCAGGGCCACGGTTGTTGTCTGGTACCACGCCAGGTGGTTCTGACGGGCTCGTAATGTGTCGCTTCAAGCTAACATTCATGGAACGAAGTGGACTTCGTCGCTACTTCGCTGGAACGCTGTTTTGCTAAACTGGTCCCAGCGCCTGCGAACGCGATGTAAACGTGTGTGACTCTGGTTTCTTATGCGGGTTCGGGTTACTGAGACTCCTGCGGAACCCAAACAACAGTTTTAAGCAGCAGTGTAACGTTCCTGTAGTGGCGAATGACGTCAGACCCCGTGTGATACTCACCTGTTCTTTGACATCAGGGGTGCTGCTGTGCTGCAGAGGTCCTGGTTCGACTCCTCCGATGACGAGCAGCACCGGCCATGTCTGCCAGCTCCCTCCTGCGCTGCACCATCAGGTAACACCGCTGCAGCCAGCAGCTCCACTTACGCCAGGTGTTTTATGTCCAGGTGTTACTTAAAAAGCAGGTGTTACTTTATGACCTACTTGATGATATTAATGTTACCCACCACTCATTTAATCCTGTCTGGGCCAACCAGCAGTTTTAAAGAAGCTCTTTGTAAAAACTTGTGTTGAGAGAGCAGGAGATGGATGGTAGAGGCAGACGATGGCTGCAAGCCCAGGACCTGCTGATCCCAAGGCAGGAAGACTCAGACCACCAGCGTCAGAGCTCAAGGGGATGGAACCCAACTGACTGAGCATCAAATGTTCAAGCTGACGCAGGGAGGACGTCTGCCTGTGTTTCTGGTCACCAGTCATCCAAATAATCAGGCAGCCGCCTGCAGATGTTGGCACCTGAACCCTGCAGTGAAACTGTCAGAGTGCTCGACTGGTCAGACACGACCAGCGCCTCCTGAGGGGGGAGGGGTTTTCCCTTCCTCAAACCTGTCATCACTCTGAAAGCAGAACTGTCGATTTAGTAGAACTAGCAAGTCAGACTCTTAGCGGCGTTTGTTTTTACCTGTAAACCTTTATTTATTCAGGGGACGCGAACAGGAGAAAACTAACAGGCTGCTACTCACTCACCCACCCTCTCTCTGACTCATTCACTCACTCACCCTCTCTCTGACTCACTCACTCACCCACCCTCTCTCTGACTCACTCACTCACCCACCCTCTCTCTGACTCATTCACTCACTCACCCTCTCTCTGACTCATTCACTCACTCACCCTCTCTCTGACTCATTCACTCACTCACCCTCTCTCTGACTCACTCACTCACTCACCCTCTCTCTGACTCATTCACTCACTCACCCTCTCTCTGACTCACTCACTCACCCACCCTCTCTCTGACTCACTCACTCACCCTCTCTCTGACTCACTCACTCACTCACCCTCTCTCTGACTCACTCATTCACCCTCTCTCTGACTCACTCACTCACCCTCTCTCTGACTCACTCACTCTCTGACTCACTCACTCACCCTCTCTCTGACTCACTCACTCACCCATCCTCTCTCTGACTCATTCACTCACTCACCCTCTCTCTGACTCACTCACTCACCCACCCTCTCTCTGACTCATTCACTCACTCACCCTCTCTCTGACTCACTCACTCACTCACCCTCTCTCTGACTCATTCACTCACCCACCCTCTCTCTGACCTACTCACTCATCCACCCTCTCACTCACTCACCCTCTCTCTGACTCACTCACTCACTCACCCTCTCTCTGATTCACTCACTCTCTCTCTGACTCACTCACTCTCTCTCTGACTCACTCACTCACCCTCTCTCTGACTCACTCACCCACTCACTCACCCTCTCTCTGACTCACCCCCTCTCTCACTCACTCACCCTCTCTCTGACTCACTCTCTCTCACTCACTCACTCACTCACCCTCTCTCTGACTCACTCACTCACCCACCCTTTCTCTGACTCACTCACTCACCCACCCTCTCTCTGAGTCACTCACTCACCCACCCTCTCTCTGACTCACTCACTCACTCACTCACTCACTCACTCACTCACTCACTCACTCACCCTCTCTCTGACTCACTCACTCACTCACCCTCTCTCTGACTCACTCACTCACCCACCCTCTCTCTGACTCACTCACTCACTCACTCACTCACTCACTCACTCACTCACTCACTCACTCTCTCTCTCTCTGACTCACTCACTCACCCTCTCTCTGACTCACTCACTCACCCTCTCTCTGACTCACTCTCTCTCACTCACTCAATCACCCTCTCTCTGACTCACTCAATCACCCTCTCTCTGACTCACTCAATCACCCTCTCTCTGACTCACTCACTCACCCTCTCTCTCACTCACTCACTCACCCTCTCTCTGACTCACTCACTCACTCACCCTCTCTCTGACTCACTCACTCACCCTCTCTCTGACACACTCTCTCTCACTCACCCTCTCTCTCACTCACTCAATCACCCTCTCTCTGACTCACTCACTCACCCTCTCTCTGACTCACTCACTCACCCTCTCTCTGACTCACTCTCTCTCTCACTCACTCACCTTCTCTCTCACTCACCTGCTCACTCTCTCACTCACTCACCCTCTCTCACTCACCCTCTCTCATTCACTCACCCTCTCACTCACCTGCTCACCCTCTCACTCACTCACCCTCTCTTTGACTCTCTCACTCACCCTATCTCATTCACTCACCCTCTCTTTGACTCTCTCACTCACACCCTCTCTCACTCACTCACACCCTCTCTCATTCACTCACCTGCTCACTCTCCACTCACTCACCCTCTCTCTGACTTACTCACTCACCCTCTCTCATTCACTCACCCTCTCACTCTCTCACTCACTCACCCTCTCTTTGACTCTCTCACTCACCTTCTCTCTCACTCACTCACACACCCTCTCATTCACTCACCCTCTCACTCACTCACCCTCTCTCTGACTCTCTCACTCACCTTCTCTCGCACTCACCTTCTCTCTCACTCACTCACACACCCTCTCTCATTCACTCACCCTCTCTCTCTCTCTCTCTCTCTCACTCACTCACCCTCTCTCTCACTCACCCTCTCTCTCACTCACCCTCTCTCTGACTCTCTCACTCACCTTCTCTCGCACTCACCTTCTCTCTCACTCACTCACACACCCTCTCTCATTCACTCACCCTCTCTCTGACTCACTCACTCACCCTCTCACTCAGTCACCCTCTCTCTCTCACTCACCCTCTCACTCACTCACCCTCTCACTCACTCACCCTCTCTCTCACTCACTCACTCACCCTCTCTCTCACTCACTCACTCACTCACCCTCTCTCTGACTCACTCAATCACCCTCTCTCTGACTCACTCTCTCTCACTCACCCTCTCTCTCACTCACTCAATCACCCGCTCACTCACCCTCTCTCTGACTCACTCACTCACCCTCTCTCTGACTCACTCTCTCCCTCACTCACTCACCTTCTCTCTCACTCACCTGCTCACTCTCTCACTCACTCACCCTCTCTCACTCACCCTCTCTCATTCACTCACCCTCTCACTCACCTGCTCACCCTCTCACTCACTCACCCTCTCTCTGACTCTCTCACTCACCTTCTCTTGCACTCACCTTCTCTCTCACTCACTCACACACCCTCTCTCATTCACTCACCCTCTCTCTCTCTCTCTCTCACCCTCTAACTCACTCACCCTCTCTCTCTCACTCACTCACCCTCTCACTCACTCACCTGCTCTCTTGCCTGGGCTCTGATGCACCTGGTGTCTTCCTGTAGGTTGGAGAAGAGGGGCGTGGCCTCACACCTGGTCCAGCTCAGGTGTCTGTCAGGAGCAGATGCTGTCAACGCTCTCAGGCCATTTTACTTTGCGGTGCATCCTGACTTCTTCGGTCAACACCCCAG
Organism: Aulostomus chinensis; assembly: GCF_037954235.1. Classification (NCBI taxonomy): domain Eukaryota; kingdom Metazoa; phylum Chordata; class Actinopteri; order Syngnathiformes; family Aulostomidae; genus Aulostomus; species Aulostomus chinensis. Next base: position 28,031,958 of record NC_141330.1, read on the forward strand.
AGAACGGGTAGGTCTCCAGCACCGGCGCCACAGACCCGTCAGCTGCAACAGTAACTCCACTGATGGGAGAGTGACTCGTTTACGAGGGGTGAGATGTATTAGGAGCGGGGGGGGGGGGGGACGCCCCGCCCCGCCCCGCCCCGCCCCGCCCTGCCCCAGCAACAAGCATTTGTACCTTTGTAGGTACACAGTGGGACTGGTAGATGGATTGTACGTGTGAACACCTTGTGTATGTACAGGATGTGTAGATCAGTAGCGTCAGTAGGAGAGGCCGATCGTCCTTCTAACGTCTGCAAGCTTCCTTTTGTAGGAAGTCAACGAAAATTCATTAAAGAGGCTAAACGGCTATTTGGAGAACCTGCAGAGGCCCGGTTCAGGCTCGGTTCAGCCAATGAAGCTCACCTTTTATGTGAGGGACACTAAAGACGGTGGCGATGTGCAGCAGGACCTCCTCGCCTCAGGTGCAGTTCTGGACCACTACTCACGAGACTGGTTTTATTGGAAATCTGAAGCCTCTTTCCTGGTGTCCAGGGTTCCGCCCAGTGAGCTTCATCCTGCACTCTAAGGACGTATTGACCACCGTGACCAACGTGCTGAAGTCCTGCAGCCTGCCTCTGGAACACATGAAGGGCCTGAAAACTGCTGGGGAGGCGTCTCAAAGTCCAGCGGACGCCGGCGTAGCTTTCTACAGACCCATCAAGTGGGACAGAAGCTATTACACCTTCACGGGCTTCAGAGACCCTGAGGACGAGCTGCAGCAGGCCATGAGAGTAGAACCCACGCTCAGGTGAGTAGCATGTGCCCCTGAACACGCGTGTTCCCCTTGAACATGCGTGACCTTCCTGGTGCTGTTGGGAATATTCATGAGAAGGTCTGCTAATAATGATGATAATCATAATGATCAATAATGATCCTCATCGATGTTGGAAACACGCATCTAACTTCTGACCTACGGTTTCCTTGAACCTAAAACTGATTGAAATCAAGATGATTTCACTACATACATAAATATGATGAGTCACCACAAGGTGTGATGGCGTGTGAGGAGTCAGTAGCTGAGGCGCCTCGGCTCGGAGACCTCAGCTCTGGCAGGGAAGTCGTGTTGTCATCATCTGAGTGTCTTCATGTGGCTTCTCTCTGCTAGCATGTGGCTGAGGAACAACGAGCCTGAGGCCTCCAGGAAGCACACTGCCAGTCTTCCTCGGAGAGAAGAGCTGCTCAGGGTGAAGGAGGAGCTTTGCCACAAATTTGACTTGGCTGACATCAGGTACTAGAAACACCTGAGGGCTGCACCAGGAAGTGAGACGAGTGTTGAGACCAAAGCCGGGGTTGTCAGTGTTATGAAGGCGTCTCTCTTTTAACCTGGCTGGATCACCATGGTAACTGATGTGGTGAACCTCACCTGGTCCGGAGCAGGTTAGGGTCAGAGTTTCTGCTTCAATCGGCTATAAATCGCACTCAGGACAGTCCACCAGGGTTGACAGCCGTGTCTGGAGCAAGGGGGGGCCCGTCCATCTGGGCGCACCCGCAACTGTGTTGCTTTTTGCTGTCATGACTGTTTGATGTTGTGAGCCTCCATCATAGTCACTTGTTCTTCTTGACTGATGTAGGCGGCACGCGATCCATCCATTTCCTAAGAGTCACATGACACGTTACACACCCCTTTTTAAGGGGACGCGCACAGAGCCTGAAGCAGAAAGCCTTGATTGACAGAGAAAGATCCCGCCCACCGTGGTGACACCAGTGACCTCTGATTGAGAGCTCAGGGTTTATGGCTATGATGAACCTGCTTCCTGGTTCAGCCTCTGGAACACAAGAGAGGTGTCTGTGGTTGCTGGGTCTGGAGCTGCTGACTCTGGAGCTGCTGACTCAGACACCACTGTAGTCCACCTGTCGTGGCCACTCACCTTGCTCTGACATCACTCACCTTGCTCTGACATCACTCACCTTGCTCTGACATCACTAGTGGAGGTTAAGGAACGAGCAGAGGATGGTCTGACCGGTAGAACAGTAAACATTCACTGATGCTGCTGTGGAAGGATGAATGAGGACTGACAGTGTTGCGCTGTGTATCCACGTACAGAGGGAGGTGTGTGTGTGTGTGTGTGTGTGTGTGTGTGTGTTTTAACACGATCAGTTGTGTTTTGCAGGTGGCAGCGTAGCTGGGGCGTGGCCCACAGGTGCTGTCAGCTTCAGAGTCTGAGCCGACTTTCTCAGCAGAACCCCGAGGCCCTGGTCAACCTGCGAGGTGAGAGCCAGCAACCTGTGCACCCCCCCAGCTGTGAATAATCCATTCAATCAGGACATTCAACTGAGCCTCGCTCACTCACTCGCTCACTCAGTGATCAGTCATCAGTTCAAATGATGCTGCTTCCTTTCCCAACCCGGAGTCGCCCCCTGCTGTGTGTTTGGCATAATGCAGGTCTTCTGTCTGCCTGTGTCGCCAGTGGCTGCACGTGGTGGAGGCCTCGTGCCCCGGTGGTGCTGCCGCGCTGATTTTAACATGTGATGTCCAGCCAAGACCAGGAAGCATGCAAACATATTGAAGTGTGTGAACGTGTGTTTAAGTGAGTTTCACTGTTGCTCCAGGAAACACCGTTGTGTTTGCTGACCAGTCAGGGATGAACGCCTCTGGACACGTGATGCTGGGAACAATGGATGTTCACCATCAGTGGACCAAGGTGATGCAGTCGCAGTGTATTTGCTGTGTGTGTGTGTGTGTGTGTTTCCTGAACTCCTGTGTCTGTGTAGCTGTTGGAGCAGCTGCCCAGCTATCACCACCTGCAGCAGCAGACGGAGTGGCTGAAGGAGAGGCTCAGCTTCCTCCTGGGTGGGACTCAGGTGGTCCTCATGGAGAGGCTGGGACCAGTGCAGCCCATCACAGACCACTACAACACCCTCAACACCTTCCACAAGAGTCTGATGTCCTGGAGGCTCCATCTGCACCCCCGGAGCCTGCAGGGCCTGACCATGATGTTGGAGAAGTACGCCGTCTCACACCGCCACCCTCAACTCCCCTGGCTTTGCTGTGTGCTCAGTGACCATGACAGGGTTTGTTCTTTTGTGTCATCAGAGACCGTTCTGCTCCCAGTCTTCATGAGATGGGGCACTTTATTATCCCCGCCAGCTGTGACCCTCCCAAGCTGCAGGCCTTCTTCCAGAGCCACGCCCCCAAGGCCAGACAGTACACCCAGCGTAGAAAGCAGTGAGTCACAGATACGACCTTAGTCTGGCTACAAGGTTTAAGCTGTTCTGAGACTCAGCGGCCTGCTGTTACTGACCAGCTCTTCCTGGTGTGTCCAGGCTGCAGGCCGAGGAGGCAGCACTGATCCAGCTGTGTCTCCAGAGTCTGTCTCTGAGGAGTCTGTCCAAGGAGCCCAGTGTCAGCTCCAGCCAGATGATCCAGTGCTGTAAACGGTTGCGGGACCAGCCCCCGCCCCTCATGCAGGGTCTCCACATCTGTGTGTCTCACTTCTACTCCGTCATGGAGGACGGGGACCTGTGTGTCCCCTGGGACTGGAAGAGCTGAGCCTGGGGGACGCTGCGGATGCTGCCCTCTCTGGTGGGTTGGGGCGCATTTAGCAGCTTGGTGTGCAGAATCTCTGTAGATGTGAGGAGCTTCCATCAGATGTGCTGTCTGAGGTCTCAAAGGAACCATCGCATGTTCTGTGGCACATTCGTGCCAGTAAGAAGCACTTTATCCTGCAGCCCGTTGTGTTGATTGTCTTCTTCTAGTAGTGACCCGTGGTGCCAAGCTGCCAGTGATCCAAGTGTCCACTCATCAGGACTGTGATTGGTGCCTGGCAGGCTGGGAGGCAGCAGCAGAGGTGCAGTGTGACAGAGGCAGGTCTCTACAGCCACCATAACAATCAGCTGATGGCGGCAGGCAAAGGGAACCCTTGACTGCCACCATAGAGGGCGGGGCTAAATGTCTGTTCTCAGAGGACAACTTAGTGCCACTTTTACATCACCTCACGCGTAGATGTGCGTCCTTGCCAGTGTGTTGTTTGTACGGAGCCAGAAGTCCTGCAGCCTGACAAAGCAGCTCTGCAGGACTTCAGTGACACTATGACATCATAACCTCTCCAACCGGAACCCTCCTCATGGCAGGTTTTTATTAAGTAATTGTATCTATGTATATTGAGTATATTTACTTACAAATGAGACGTGTGTATATACACACACACACACACACAATATAAATTGATCGACTGACTCTGCTGCGTTCTACGTGATTCCAGACGTGCAGGTGGAACAACGTGCAGGATCGTGGTTGTGAACTTGTTCTCTCAAAGCATTGTGACTGTGAATCTGTTTTCAAATAAACGGACATTTCAGACTGCTGTTGGACTCGTGTCAATGAGGACTGATGTTTATTGATCCGCTGCACCTCGAACACCAGCAGACAAACTACGTCCTCCTGTCCCATAACATGATGGGAGTGTCTTGAGGGCAAAGATGCTGAGGAGAATTCAGACGTGATGCCAGGACTGAGTCTGTCCTACGTGTGTGCTGTGAGTTCTTCTCCTAAGAGGTCATGTGACCTGCCAATAAATATTCAAGCTGAGCATGAGCTCCATTTAACAGTCATTAAAATAATGGATCTGTTCAAGAGTCTCGCATCGTACAGTAAATAAAATTTATTTCCATAGTTGGACGACACGAAGATTCTCTGGTCAAATGGAAATAAAAGGTCAGTGATCCAGCTGGTCTCAGTCCGTGGACACTCGTCTCCTCAGTCAGCAGCCAGACTGGCACTTCATACGGCTCCTGATGCTGAGGGAAGCAGTGGAATAAATAGCAAGGCTCCGTGGGGGCGGGGTCTGGCTTGTGTTGGTGGAGTGAGGGTCAGAGGTGGTGCAGGCTTCATTTGCGTTGAACTTGTGTGAAGGAGGAGGGCAGCTGGATGGGCTGGACGGGTTTCTTGCGGGACTCTGGCGAGACCCTCTGGACCGCTGAGGGCAGCAGCTGGTTCCGTTTGATGATCTGCAGAGCCAGCTGGGTGTTCCCTGAAGACCCAAAACACAGTACCAAGTACACAACCAGTACTTCAACCTACTACAATATTACTAGAGCCCTGTTGGCCTGACATATTCTGATGCAGACCCATTAAAACTGTAGCGTTGAAGGGATGGCACCTTGTACCAGCTGGTAGAGGCTGCACTGTATGTTTCTATGTCATCGATGATGTAACAGTCATGTGAGTTTTGTGTGAGAGTTTGTTCTCTGCCGCCGTCACTGACCGTTCTGCAGCTCTAGATAGACCCCCAGCAGGATGGCCTCAGGAGGGATCTCCTTGGTGTTCACCATCAACGCAGCCTGATGAGAAGGACACAGTGAGCCAAGAGCAGGAGAATCAGCAGCTTCCAACGCCACCAATCCAACTTAGATTTCTCTCAAGTACTTGAGAGGCAAACGGTCGGGAAAACCGTCAGTGGATCTTGGAACGAGGTTCAAACTATGATTCTAGGAGTTTGTACTTGAGAGCACTGGGATGCTTCAGCCGCTTCAGTCACCCTTTCACACTGCAGCAAAAACGCGGGTGTTTGGCCACTCTGAAAGGGTCGACTCGGCATTTCGACCCGGGCAGCTCTGCTCGGCTCGCCTGCAGTGTGAAAAAGGTAACCCGCGTTGTCTCAGGTTTCCTGCGACCTTCCTGTCGCATTCCGATTTTGTCACTGTGCCGCCTGTCAGGCTGTCATTGTGGAAGCTCTGGAAAAAACTAAATGAATTTAAAATAAAACCATAATGCTGTGAGAGCTGCTCACTCTTGTCTCAGTAAAGTTTGGGCCTCTGCCATGAGGTCAGTCTTCTGTTGATGTCCCCAGACGCCACTCCACTCCTGTTGTTCTAACACTTCCATGTGGATGATCTCAGGTGAGTTCATCTCTGCTGGGGAACTCCCAGCAACCGGGAACCCTGACGTGAACTGAGGCGCCACCGTGTTCATAAACAACTTGTACCGCCATCTTCGTATCTTTTTATTGATCGTCCGCGAGCTGCTCGCCATCCACAGTGAAGAGGAGATCCGGCGGCAGATTTCTGGAACCGTACAGGACGCAGAGATTTATGGGAACGTCACCAGCATTTTGAGACACGGCGCACTTTCATGTGTAATGACGACGTTGTCAGCGCGATGACGTACAGGAGAGAAAAACACAGGATCGCAGCCTCACAGCGGCGCTCAGACCTGCGTCTGCTGGAAGCTTGAATGAGCCCTGATGTGGAATAAATGCAGGTCCAAAAACCCGCTTTGACCCGCATGTCTCAGTGTGAAAGGGTATCTGACTGCTAGGTGTCCTGCAGCTAATTTACAGTTGAACTGGTGCTGTGCTCTGCAGAGCTGCAGATCAATAACGCCATTATTTGGATCAATGACTGATAATTTGATACAGGTTTCACACTGCTGTAACAGTTTGAGGAGCTCTGTACTGTCCATGATCCCAGGTACTCTCCTACGATTGTCCTGACTGATACCGTAGCAGTGACGCGTCACAGTATCAGACATCTCTCAAATTTTAATTGACAAACGTGTAGAAACGATGTTTGATATTTGGGGGATTTGTGGCAAACAAATGTATTTTCTTAGAATATGATGTTCAGGCTGTTGTAGCTCTGAAGAATGTGACGTGGTCCTCGTTGCCATGTTACTCTGATGGGACAGACGGCTGGGGACGCGATTCATCGGCGCACGTCTCCGCTCACATGCAGCCAGAGGTTGGGGCCACCGAGCAGCCTGAGGTTGACCTGCTGACCCTCTCATGCTCCATCCAGGGTTGTGCATGAGAGCTGGCAACATGCACAACCCTGGATGGAGCCTGAGGTTGACCTGCTGACCCTCTCATGCTGCTCGGTTGGGGCCACCGAGCAGCATGAGAGGGTCAGCAGGTCAACCTCAGGCTCCATCCAGGGTTGTGCATGTTGCCAGCTCTCAGCGGCTGAGTGACGTCTGGTGCAGATGCTGCCCCCTTTTGGGTGAAGCACTCATAAACGGGCGGGAGCGCTGGGTTGCTTTAATGAGCTGGTAACTCCTCCCACCCAGGCAGCCTCAAGGCCTCAGGTCTGGCTTAACTGGGCGAGCCTAAACAATCACCTTGTTAATCAGATTAGTGTCTGGTGTCTCATCCTATCACCTGCTGGAGCCTCAACCTGGGAAACGGTTCTCACTGCAAAGACCAAACGGACACTGGTACCTAAACAGATACTAGTACTTCCTCTGTAGGGAACTTATAAGAAGGAAGTACCAGTATCACTGATATCTTTTTGTGAATGTATTTGACAGTACCATCCAGCTGTATAATCACTCTTGTCCTCTGAAAGCTGTGTGTGATAATTAGACAGTTGGGATGTTTTGAGTTTCCAGCACAACAGTTGCCATGGTTACCTGATGCAGACACTTCCTCGCTTTGTCGTACTCGCTCCTGAGGCAGTAGGCGCTGCCCAGGTTGAAGAGCATCATGGCCCGAGCTGAGGTCACACTGCTGGGGTAACACAGAGGTGTCTGCTTCCCCGCTGCACGGGCGCACACACACACACGCACACGCACACACACACACACACACGATCGTTTGAGGATCATCAACCTGTAACTATACGTCGGATCAATTTCTAAATAAATGTTGCATCGTTCCATTTTCCTTCATGTTTTACATTTGTGGTTTCCAACCCAGCCTTCAGGTTCAAACTCACTTACAGGATTCAACTGGCTCGTCTCCTTTATCTGATCCTGCTGACAAACATGAGCAGAGAGGAAACCAGTTAGTATGCGTGCACACACACACACTTCCTCAAGGATGTATGAAGGCAGCAGACCTTGGTCTTGCTCGCTGGTCAGGACCCCCATTGACACGTCACTGACGTTCTCAGGGTTGAGGTGAGCGATTGCATCAGAGATCCTGTCCAATGAGATGAGAGCCTCAGCAGCATAGAGGTGACCCAGGAACCTGAACACACGGCAGAGTCAGCTGACCTGATGAGTGGCTGGACCACTAGCAGCTGGGTCACATGGTCAGAGACAGACTCAGCTCTTACTTGAGGGATCCCGACACCTTGGACTGAAGGAGCAGCTTCTCTGCGTGGTTTAAAGCCATCAGGTTGTCTCCCAGTGCCAACGCCACATAGGCACTACAAGCCAAGATGGAGCACCTAAACAAGCCAAGTAGTATTACTGTGCTGCTGCACCGCCCTCCGGTTCTACGACACGTCTGAGAGGAGAGAGAGAAGCAGCAGAGGCGGAGAAGTGATGTCTCCTTACCTGAGGTTTTCTACTTCCTGTTTCCTGAGAGGAGATGACGGAGCTGCAGACAACAACTTATCTGCCTCTGGACCTTTCCCACTGCAACACACATCGCTTTCATCAGACCGCATGACCACGACCTGAGCCGTGGCGTACTGACACACCAGCACACAGCCATAGTCCCCATGTTTGTTAAGGACCAGGGTTTGTTCCTCAAGTGAAATACACAACTCTGGTGACTGGTCAGCGGGTGCACAAACAAGTGGGAGACTCAAGCTGGGTGTAGTGAGCTGGTAACCACTGACTGAGGTTCTTAACAACCCAACATATGATGATCCTGGTGTGTGTGTGTGTGTGAGAGAGAGAGAGAGAGAGAGAGAGAGAGAGAGACCTGCAGACATCACTGTTCTCGCTGCCACTCTCAGTGCTTCCTGACTGACTGGAGCTCTTGGAGCCGTTCTCTGTCTTGGTGTCCTGCTGCTGGTGTTCAGGAAGCAGCAGCAGAGCGTTCCTCAGGCAGATGGCTGCAAACTCCATACTGGCTACTGGGATGGCTGCTGACTGGCCTTCACTGAACCCACACACACACACACACACACACACACATCAGCATCGAGCAGAGACTCCATGCTTGCCAATTCAGACAGAACTTTCTTTTAAATCTAGTGGAGGTTCAGAAGTTTCCATCGGTATCAGACAATCAAGTGATCATTTTGAATGAATAAAATAAATCTCTAAGCCTGGGACAGCAGGAGGTTACGAGGGTCAGCATGCAGCACCACTACAGCGCTCCTGTTTAGATGAGGCGGAGGTAATGAGCGGTGGGCGGATGCTGACCTGTAGATGGTGTTCTGTGCAGACTGTGACGCCAAAACAATCTTGCGATGGTAACCCTGGCCGATGATGGACTGAACTATACCTTTTTTACAAGGTAAGCCTTTGCTCTCCTGCTCCGTCCCCTGAAAACAAACAGGTGTGATGATGTTTCCTCTTCACCTGCACAATCCTAACCACCCTGAAGTCTAAACACCACTCTGCTGTCTGGATGCCTTCATGCCTGTCCTGAAAAAATCAAATGTAGAAGGAAATAGTAACAAATAACCAATACAAATAAAACCTAATACTTATGATCAAACATGCATATAAACTGACATTAATCTAGCTTAAAAATGCTAAACAAGGATGCTACGTTCATGATGCGATCAAAGTCGTACCCCCTTGTTTGCAGAGATGCAGCACTCGGCGAGCCGCAGCCACAGTCGAGGGTTGGAATGGTAAACCTGCACCGCCTCCATCAGACACTCGAATGCTGCCAGAGGCCTGCCGATGTGCAGCAGCTGAATGCCGCAGTTATACAGCAGCTCGTAGCGCTTGTTGGCTAGCAGAGCACACATGGGGATCCCTGTGAACTTCTTAGCTGCAGCAGACAGGAAGCAGCAGGACAAAGTTACACCGACTGGCTCATTCGTGCTGCTACATCCCAACCGTCTTCACTCCAAGATGGCAGGTGGGTGCGCACTTCTCTGAGTGACTCACTTTGAAAACTACATCCTTCTCTACTTGAGTCGTGTTGAAGGCAAACGATTTCAAACGGTTTCGCCATTTGGGATGAACGGAAACAGCTTGGAGCTTTTAGGCTGACTTGTTGAAGCAGGTCACTGCTGCACCTGGAGTCCAGCCGCCACTCCCCTTCTTCCCTCTTGGTCTCCATTCGCTAACTTAGCTCTGTCTGTTGTCAACCTTCGTTTGTTCAGACTCTGAACTGGGCTCCCAGTGGAAATAATATTCTATATTATATTATATAATACACTTGCTTAACTTGTGAGCTGTGACATCACCTCACGAATCCCTCCTCCTCTCTCCTTCCTCATCATTACTTGTTGATAACTGTGAGTGATGAACATGTGACCATACATGAGGTGAGCGGCCACCTGGGAGTACAACATCACCTGTGCGTGCCAATGACACGACCGATGCGTATTTCTAACTGGGTTTAGCTGTTCTGGTGTCATAAATCTGGGCCGGGTGCCTGAGTTCATCACCGCTAACATCCTGGCGGGACCTCGGTGCACCGACTGTCTCGCTGGCGTCTGACTTCCACTGTGCGATGACAGAACGTGTTGAATCTCTTCCACTGCACCAATAGTTTTGTTTGGGATGAACTGGCGAGTTAAACGTTGTTGTAAGACTAGTTTTGTGATCGGAGGTTGTTACTGGTCTGATTTCGACAGCGTCAGGATGGAACAGAGAAGAAATGTTAGCGAGCCCATTGACAGACTTATGGAGCTTCTGAGCTCTCTCTCCACCTTTCGATTCAGAACCTGGTTAAACTCTGTGGCATCCACAGACTGAGGAGATTCAAGCAGCAAACACTTGCAATGACTCACACTGCCCGTTGCCGCCGTCTCCCAGCTGTGCACAGGTGTGGTCGTTCTCTTGCAAAGCCTTCTTGAAGTAGAAAATGCCAAGGTTATGTTTCCCCATCGCAAAGTGAATGCAGCCGAGATTATTCCAGAACATGCATCGAACACATTCACCTGAATAAACCAGACAAGACACATGAACACGTGAAGCAGCGTTGATTGAACTGTGACACGTATCAGGGGGACGGCCGCGGTCACCTGTCTTGATGGGTCCAGGATGCTCCGCTATGTTGGAGCTGTTGAGCAGCTTCACTGCTTTCCGGTAGTTTCCTCTCAGGTACTCAAAGTTACTCTTGAGGAATAGCGAGGGTGCTGACTGAGGGAGGGGACAGGACACTGGTCAGACATTCCTGCACTCGTCTCGACAGTCAGAACATCTCTGACAGAACCACAAGCTGAACTCTGGTAGCAGAATCAGTACAGGATGGAGGGGGGGTCAGATGATACCACAGGACTGCTCTGGGTGCCACTGGTTCAGGCTTCATTTCGATCCCGTCAACGGTCACATGCATCTTTTACATCACTGACATGGTTCCCACTAAACACTCCACTTCCTGATTCCTACACTTCTAGAAGAACAGAACTGCTGAAACGGGTAAATTACTCCTCCTTTGTTTGTCCTCCAGTTCAAGGACTTTCTTCTCAACATGAAACGGCACATTATGGTGAAAAGGCTGCCACTTCTCCAGACTTGGAGCACCAGAATGAAAATGACCAAACCCTGAAATGTTGGTGCTTCCGTGTAGTTACTGCTCCCCTTCTGCCCTCTGACGGGCATCAATGTAAAAACACAGATATTTGAAAATCTGACAAATACCAGAAGCTACTGCGCTGTACTGACTTCACCCCCCCCCCCAGCCCTACACAATGAGACTCACGTTTCCTGCCGTGTTCATCACCGACTTGATCTCCCGTTTGCAGGCCTTGGAGGATTTCATCTGAATGTAGGCTCTCACTTTGTACTGTAAATATAAACAAGAGTCACAGTTGGAGCCTGGAGACAGACAGACAGACGCCAGCCAGCCAGACGGCATGACAGACGGACAGACAGACAGACATTCGCTGGACAGACAGCCAGTCGCCAGCCAGACAGACGGCTGGACAGACAGACAGACGGCGGGACAGACAGACAGACGGCGGGACAGACAGACAGACGGCCGGACAGACAGACAGACGGCCGGACAGACATTTGCCGGACAGACAGACGTGTGACCTCCATGAGCAGACTCCCTCACCTGGTGCATCTTGGATTTCGCTGCTTCAATCGTGGCTGTGAACTCTGACCTCTGGGTCCCTCCGTCTTTGTTGGAACTGTTGTTCTAGAATCAAACCCAAGCAGATCTGCATGATGTCACGGGTTCTTGGAAGACAACACTGGTGAGTTAATGGCCCCTCCAGTCAGTGACCCCTCTGGTTAGCGGTTTATTTTGTTGTTTGGTTCAATGAAGAGACTCAGACGTTCCTCTTTGAGAGAAGTTTGGTAAATCAAGTCAGGACATGATCTGTGGTTCCGTTTTCTAGGGCCCGACCAGGATGGATGTTTTGGGGCTGATGCAGATTTCAATATTAAGGAATAAAAACTTCTGATACCCGATACATCGGCTGATTCAATTTTTTTACATTTTTCATATAAAAAGACAAAGTACCTGCTTTTGGTAGCTTCAATGTAGTCGCAAACACTTGTTACAAAGATTTAAATTGAAGGGCAACACCCGCTATCCTCTCAGTACACAAAGAAGTCTCTGACAGCTTCAGCATTCACAAAGTAAGAAGTACGGCTGCCAGCAGGAACGGGGAACAACAAGTGCATGGTTTCTGCCTGTTATGGGAGGTTCATGTCAGTCTCTCTGTGACTTTAGTTAAGAATTCACATTGGAAGAGTGAAGTCATGTCATCGTTTGTTCATGTCACGCTCTCAAAAACTCACCGCTTCAGAAATGAACGATGACGTTCACCAAGACTTATGCTAACCTTGTTATCAAGACAAGATGCGTAGAGAATGAGGAGCCACCATCATGATTTGAATTTAACTTGTCTGACCTCAACTGCCAACTGGAACCCCAATGCTTCAAACTGTGAAAACCACGTGTATGTAAATTATGTTGATGAAGAACGCCACATTTAAATGACTGATAGCAATGTGGCTTTCATGGGAGTATTAGCTGACATAGATTTTTTTTTTTTAATCGGAATTACATCAACTCAGGAATGATAAGTGACAGTATGACTAAGACTAGGAGGCCTGGTGGAGCAGTGGTCCTCCCTGTGGCCCCCATCAAGAAGGTTGTGGGTGGAGCCCCGGCTGCAGCACGGGGTCTTTCTGGGTGGAGTCTCCATGTTCTCCCTGTTCCTGCTGGGTTCTCTCTGGTACTCCAGCTTCCTCCACAGTCCAAAGACATCAAGAGGGACCAGGTTAATCCAGACTCTAAATTGACCGTAGGCGTGGCTGGGAGAGCCAATGGTTGTCTGTCTCTATGTGTTGGCCCTGCCATGGACTGGTGACCTGTCCAGGGGGAAGGCTGCTGGGATAGGCTCCACCCCCACCACCCTGAACAGGAGAAGAGGGAGAACATGGAGGGAGGGATGGATGGACGATGGATGGATGGATGGATGGATGGGTGATGGATGGATGATGGATGGGTGATGGATGGATGGGTGATGGATGGATGATGGATGGATGGGTGATGGACGGATGATGGATGGATGGATGATGGATGGATGGATGATGGATGGATGGGTGATGGATGGATGATGGATGGATGGATGGGTGATGGACGGATGGGTGATGGATGGATGATGGATGGATGGATGGGTGATGGACAGATGATGGACGGGTGATGGACGGATGATGGACGGATGATTGATGGACGGGTGATGGACGGATGATGGACGGATGATGGATGGATGGGTGATGGATGGACGGATGATGGATGGACGGATGATGGATGGACGGATGATGGATGGACGGGTGATGGATGGACGGGTGATGGACGGATGATGGACGGATGATGGATGGACGGATGATGGATGGGTGATGGACGGATGATGGATGGGTGATGGATGGATGGGTGATGGACGGATGATGGATGGATGGGTGATGGACGGATGATGGATGGGTGATGGACGGATGGGTGATGGATGGATGGATGGGTAATGGACGGATGATGGATGCGTGATGGATGGATGATGGATGGGTGATGGATGGATGATGGATGGATGATGGATGGATGATGGATGGGTGATGCATGGATGATGGATGGGTGATGGATGATGGATGGATGGGTGATGGATGGATGGGTGATGGATGGATGATGGAGGGATGATGGATGGGTGATGGATGGATGATGGAGGGATGATGGAGGGATGATGGATGGACGATGGATGGATGGGTGATGGACGGATGATGGATGGATGGGTGATGGATGGATGGTTGATGGATGGATGGGTGATGGATTGATGGTTGATGGATGGATGGGTGATGGACGGATGATGGATGGATGGGTGATGGACGGATGATGGATGGGTGATGGACGGATGATGGATGGATGGGTGATGGACGGATGATGGATGGATGGGTGATGGACGGATGGGTGATGGATGGGTGATGGATGGATGGGTGATGGATGGGTGATGGACGGATGATGGATGGATGGGTGATGGATGGACGGGTGATGGATGGGTGATGGATGGATGATGGATGGATGATGGATGGGTGATGGATGGGTGATGGATGGATGATGGATGGATGATGGATGGGTGATGGATGGATGATGGATGGGTGATGGATGGATGATGGATGGGTGATGGATGGATGATGGGTGGGTGATAGATGGGTGATGGATGGATGGGTGATGGATGGGTGATGGATGGATGGGTGATGGATGGGTGATGGATGGATGATGGAGGGATGATGGATGGGTGATGGATGGATGATGGAGGGATGATGGAGGGATGATGGAGGGATGATGGATGGACGATGGATGGACGATGGATGGATGGGTGATGGACGGATGATGGATGGATGGATGGGTGATGGATTGATGGTTGATGGATGGATGGGTGATGGACGGATGATGGATGGATGGGTGATGGACGGATGATGGATGGGTGATGGACGGATGATGGATGGATGGGTGATGGATGGATGGGTGATGGATGGGTGATGGATGGATGATGGATGGATGATGGATGGGTGATGGATGGATGATGGGTGGGTGATGGATGGGTGATGGATGGGTGATGGATGGATGGGTGATGGATGGATGGGTGATGGATGGATGGGTGATGGATGGGTGATGGATGGATGGGTGATGGATGGATGATGGAGGGATGATGGATGGGTGATGGATGGATGATGGGTGGGTGATGGATGGGTGATGGATGGGTGATGGATGGATGGGTGATGGATGGGTGATGGATGGATGATGGAGGGATGATGGATGGGTGATGGATTGGTTGATGGATGGATGGGTGATGGATTGATGGTTGATGGATGGATGGATGATGGATGGGTGATGGATGGATGATGGATGGGTGATGGATGGATGATGGGTGGGTGATGGATGGGTGATGGATGGGTGATGGATGGATGGGTGATGGATGGATGGGTGATGGATGGATGGGTGATGGATGGGTGATGGATGGATGGGTGATGGATGGATGATGGAGGGATGATGGATGGGTGATGGATGGATGATGGGTGGGTGATGGATGGGTGATGGATGGGTGATGGATGGATGGGTGATGGATGGGTGATGGATGGATGATGGAGGGATGATGGATGGGTGATGGATTGGTTGATGGATGGATGGGTGATGGATTGATGGTTGATGGATGGATGGGTGATGGACGGATGATGGATGGATGGGTGATGGACGGATGATGGATGGGTGATGGACGGATGATGGATGGGTGATGGACGGATGATGGATGGATGGGTGATGGACGGATGATGGATGGGTGGGTGATGGATGGATGGGTGATGGATGGGTGATGGACGGATGATGGATGGATGGATGGATGATGGATGGGTGATGGATGGATGATGGAGGGATGATGGATGGGTGATGGATTGGTTGATGGATGGATGGGTGATGGATTGATGGTTGATGGATGGATGGGTGATGGACGGATGATGGATGGGTGGGTGATGGACGGATGATGGATGGGTGGGTGATGGATGGATGGGTGATGGATGGGTGATGGACGGATGATGGATGGACGGATGATGGATGGGTGGGTGATGGATGGATGGGTGATGGATGGGTGATGGACGGATGATGGATGGATGGGTGATGGATGGATGGGTGATGGATGGGTGATGGATGGATGATGGATGGGTGATGGATGGATGATGGATGGGTGATGGATGGGTGATGGATGGGTGATGGATGGATGGGTGATGGATGGGTGATGGATGGATGGGTGATGGATGGATGATGGAGGGATGATGGATGGGTGATGGATGGATGACGGAGGGATGATGGAGGGATGATGGATGGACGATGGATGGATGGGTGATGGACGGATGATGGATGGATGGGTGATGGACGGATGATGGATGGGTGATGGACGGATGATGGATGGATGGGTGATGGACGGATGATGGATGGATGGGTGATGGACGGATGATGGATGGATGGGTGATGGATGGATGGGTGATGGATGGGTGATGGATGGGTGATGGATGGATGGGTGATGGATGGATGGATGATGGATGGATGGGTGATGGACGGATGATGGATGGGTG
Organism: Aulostomus chinensis; assembly: GCF_037954235.1. NCBI lineage: Eukaryota > Metazoa > Chordata > Actinopteri > Syngnathiformes > Aulostomidae > Aulostomus > Aulostomus chinensis. Next base: position 28,048,366 of record NC_141330.1, read on the forward strand.
ATGGATGTGTGATGGACGGGTGATGGATGGGTGATGGACGGATGATGGATGGGTGATGGACGGGTGATGGATGGGTGATGGACGGGTGATGGATGGGTGATGGACGGGTGATGGATGGATGATGGATGGGTGATGGACGGATGATGGATGGGTGATGGACGGATGATGGATGGGTGATGGACGGGTGATGGATGGGTGATGGACGGGTGATGGATGGATGATGGACGGGTGATGGATTGACGATGGATGGATGATGGATTGGTGATGGATGTGTGATGGATGGGTGATGGACGGGTGATGGATGGGTGATGGACGGGTGATGGATGGATGATGGACGGGTGATGGATGGACGATGGATGGATGATGGACGGATGATGGATGGGTGATGGACGGATGATGGATGGGTGATGGACGGGTGATGGATGGGTGATGGACGGGTGATGGATGGATGATGGACGGGTGATGGATTGACGATGGATGGATGATGGATTGGTGATGGATGTGTGATGGATGGGTGATGGACGGGTGATGGATGGGTGATGGACGGGTGATGGATGGATGATGGACGGGTGATGGATGGACGATGGATGGATGATGGATAGATGACTAAGACCAGGTTCATTTTCGTGCCGAGTCATTATAATTTTTCAAAGTCATCTCAACCGTTTTGCAGCGATGGATGAACTCGGAGACGAAGGAGAGGCTAAACGGCTCCGTGGTGAGCGATTGGACGACCACTCGTTCTGCAGGCTCCTCTAGAATGTTTAAGCTAAGGACGCGCTGGGTGATTGAAGCGAGGCCTTTACATCATGGCAGTCGTTGACAGTGACATTTACAGACTATTTCTATCAACACGGCATATCTGCCCCTTATCGTTACGCTGTAGAATCTTCCGGCGTTGGTAGGAGACAGTGCCCACGATTTGAGTTGGCGAACTCTGTGTACGGCTCTGACACGAGGAGTGAGCGCCCACTACTGGATACACAGGACATCATTTCTTAGAAAACCATCACATTAATGGCATTTACAACAGCTGAAAATTACGTGTTAAAGTCAATTCTGCCTTGATGGCTATAATCTGCTGAGTCATGGTCAGGCCCTGCCATTCTCCCTCCAGTCAGACGTAGGAACCACAGTTCTGGCTGAGATTCTGATGATTATTATTTTGGACAGCGAAACATCATGACACCTGAGATTTTAGTTATCATCTGGCATCGAACATCACCTTCCACATGAAATGCTACATTCCTTCAGAGAACGTCTCCACCAACACCAAGCCCCCGCGGTCGCTCCCCGATGGGCCAATAACGACCGATATAGCGGCCAAATCGAATCAGCGATTTTCTGACCGCGACTGCTCGTTTGCTGTGAATCGTTTTATTTCATTCACAACTGCAGCTTGAAACCAGAGGACAGTGGTTTGTGTTTCACACGCTCCTTCAGAGAGAACCCCAGCTGTCCAGACCTGAAGCCCTTTACATACATTTGAATATTCAGATTCAGGGGCTGGAGACAATGAAGACCATGTGGCCAATGAAGCCGCAGTTTCAGCTCTGATTGGACAGCATTAACCTCCATCTGGAACCGTACCTCTCCTTTGCCATTCTTGTTGCTTCCTTGTACGGCGAGTTTGTCCAGCACTGCCAGCAGGTGGAGGGCCTTCTCCGGCTGGAAGGTGAGCAAGTACAGGTCCACCAGCAGGAAACACACCGCCTGAGCAAACTTCTCTTCTAGGACAAATAACACAATGACTCCGTGCCGAACTCTGTGGCGGCATCCTCTTAAATATCAAAGCACAACTGTCACACCGAGGAGACACCAGCCAGGATGCGAACGCTGCTGTGTCTCGTCAGCTCTCTTCCTCTAAACATCACATCAACGCAGTTACGATGTTACGTTGAGATACGATCGTGCTATCAGCAGGAATGTAAACGCTGACATCATCATTCCCATTGTCACGGAAAACCCACCAATTTACAGTTAGGGTGTAATTTGGTGGGAATCTGGATAAAACAAAGACGGCAGGACGTCTCCGCAGCGCCACGCCATTAAAAAGAGCCACAATTAGCCTCCAAATATGGCTCCTTCCTGCTGTTTGAAAATTCTAGCGGTCTTAATGCAATTACTTTGAATTCATGGTGCAGCTCTACTCAACAGTCTGGGTTTGAGTGGGTCATTGAAACGACAGCCATACCAAAGGGCTCCAGGAACTGATAGAGCTTCTCTCCGATGGAGATGGCTTCAGAGTACTGTCTCATGTGGTAGTGGACGATGGCTTGATTGTAGTACAACAAACTGTTGTCAACGTCATCCAACCCATCAACATCCTCTGTTGTGTGAACCTGAGACAAGACAGTCGAAGTTAGTCGAAGCGAACTGGAACTGGCGTGAAGTCGATTCCACCAGGAGAGAGAGAACAATGGCAGCCACTGTTACCTGGTTCTTCATGGCCATCAGGGCGTGCTTCAGAGTCCCCGTGGTGGTCTGGCCACTTGTGTAGAACTCGACCACAGCTTTATTCATGGCGATCTTGTAGTCCTCCTTGTTCAGCTCCTGCAGGGCTTCCAGGTGTTTGAGGGACTCGTCGTACTTGCCGGCCTGTGAGGACCACAGCTCACTGAGGATGGCACGCACAAGCTCACGGGGCCACTGGGCCCCTCCAAGTGTCTGCCAGGATCCACAGTAATCTCAGCATTTCAGGAACACTACAGTACATTCAAGCATGGGACTTCCCGGTGGGCTTGATGCGCCTTAAGAGGCCACACAACAGAGGTTGTTGTCCTTTTTTTAAATATGCAATTAGTACAATTATTCATTCACAACCAGATTAGTGAATTAGAAAACGTGTGATTCACAATTTATTTTTTGCATTGCTCAACGTCTGTTTTGTCCTAGTCCAACCCTGATGATCCGCCAGGCAAACACTCCCCCCCCCCCAACACACACACACACACACACACACACACACACATCTGATGGACAGGAGGACAGGAAGGACATCTCTCACCACAAACGCTTCGTGGGCACTTGCTGCCATTTCTTTCTCCTGGTCGGTCATCCCAGGTGAAGAGGACCCGTCGTGCTTTGCCTCGTTTTGCTCTGATCGAGAAGAAAACAAGACTCAGAACCGGGTGACTGACGTCATCAGTCCGTGCTGACTGGCAGCATCTCGAGTTATTCTGCGTTTACGCGGATTTTGTGGTTCTCGTGTTCTCGGATGTGCAGGGTCTCCAAACCCTCGCGGCTCGCAGCTTTCACCCACAGGTGAGCCAAACCCTACAATGTGAGGTCCACCGGTTCGGTGCCGCCTCAGGAGGAGACGGACCCTCAGCGCGACAGAAGCGTGTCGCCCGGGGGCAACTGGCCGTGGAGCCACCGTGTCGAGTCGGTGTGGCCAGTGAGCGCGACTCGCCTCCAGAGCTAGACTTCTGAATGAAGCTGGGCTCGGACGGGACAACTCGGCTCGGCTCGGCCAGCTGGAAGTGCAGCCAGAGGAGCGTCGCACGGGCGCCGCGGCTGCGTGACTGAATGACCCGCTGGCATCAACGTTACGTGAGCGTTTGTTACTCGGTGAGGTTTCGTTCCCTCCTGCGCGAGGGACGCTAAGGCACAGCTAGCTCAGGTGGAGCCCGCTAGCTACCCGCTAGCGTTAGCTATAACCCTTACCTGTGCTTTCTGCCATTTCTGGGACCTGTTCAGGAGCGGTCAGAAATTCTGTATTTGCAGACAAGATGCACCGGAAGTTCCGTTTATCTTCGCAGGAAATGATTCTTCTTCTCGCCGTATTCGGCAGCTGAGACGCCATGCTACCCTCTACTGGCTGGATAAAGACCAATCATGTCCAGCAGTCCAGAACCCAGGCACTCTGCACCACACCGGCCTCCTGAATCCTGGACATCGGTGGATGGACGTCTGTCACCTGCTTGGTTGTTCTCAGCCGCCCGAGTGCTCGTCATCAGTCCTGACACCAGACCTGGAGTCTGCAGCTGCCCAGCTGCTGGTCCTTCTGGTGCTGAATTTGTGTCTCTCCTTCCTCTTTCTTCTGAGGAAATAATCCACGTTCCAATAAATGAAGACAAAGTCCGCAGAGAAGTTTGTCAAATCTCCTCCTCTGGTTTTAGAGGTATTTTAGTAATTTAAAGTGATGAATCTGAAAACTCATGGCCTGAAGGTGCTGCTTTACAACTTTGTAACGTAAACAATACGAAACTCATTAGAGTGATTTTCCTCCTATTTTCTCTCAGCTGACACCCATCACTCCGGCCGGAGTGCTGGTTCATCCTAGCACGAAGCCCCAGTGTGTAGCCAGTGTGTCTGCAGCAGGAGCGCCTGTCACCTGACATCAGGGCCCTGGTTTGAAACCCAAACTGGAGCTCAAACTAACAAATCCAGTCAAGTGATTCAAACTGAGTCTGATGAGCCCTGCTGGGGGGCCGGCCTCTGCTGGACCTCCATCAGGGGAGTGTCCTGACGAGCAGATAAACGATATTTTGTTTTGACAAAAGAGGTGAAGTTTTACAATAATTATTACAACCTTTGGAGTTGTGCTGTGGTACTGTGAATGCAAGTAAACAGCTCTGACACATTGACATTTGTGTTCAACAGCAATAATAATCTTCTCACATTTGAACACTTTTTCACTATTTATCAAAATTAAAAGCTGTTTTAAGAATAAAAGCTGAGGCACAAACAAGCCTGTAGAAATGTCTGTGCGAGGAAATAAGAGAGGGAAGTCTCAGCGGCTGAGATGCTATGAAGCTGTTAGCGGTGAGGATGAACGTCACCATAAAAATACGTTTTCAGAGGAGAGATTTAAAAACAGCCTCAGTCAGTTGACCTGATACCCGGGGCAGAGAGCCAGAGCCGTAAATGCTGGATCGGAGTCACATCCCTCAGTCTGGGAACTCGCTCAGCAAGTTGGGACTCGTCGCGGCGCATCCTTTTATCGTTGTGCTGCAGGTGCGCGAACCTGATGGTGGTCTGAGTACTTGATGCTACTATCACAGGTTTACTCGACACCTGGGCTCGTCTAAGCAGGCTGATCACAAGCCTACACACGACTCTGCAGCATAAACCAGCAAGAAATGTTCCCAGAACACTCGACAGTGTCTCTACTGGGACCCTGAAACATTCCTAAAACATTCCAGGCAGAAGGGAGGACATCCTCCTGGTGAGGTCACCTGGGGGGGGCTGGCTATTCCCTCTGGATTCCTATGTTCCCTCCCCTTCACGGAACCTTTCCAGGACCTTCATAGGTGAGTGTGGCGGTGGGGAGTTCTCCTTTTAAAAAAAGGTCAAAGTTCAGAATATTTCCATGTGGTGTATGGAGCCAGGACTTATGAGGATAAAATGATTACAAAGTTTTTTAATGTTGCGATTAAATCATAAAATAACCCCAATAGAATGTTCTTGATTCAGATGAGAAACTGTGACAGGAGGTTTTAGGGTGTTCCTCTGTGTTCTGTCAGGGTTTGGGACGTTGGCAGGAGTTTGATCGTTCACTGATGCAGTGACGCTGATCCCCAGTGGCTTTTTCACTTTTTCAACAAATGAATTACAAACAGTGAAATTTCAGCAGGGAATAAAAATAGATCCAGTTACCGGCCAGTTGGATGAGATCATCGCACCTCCGACCTCTTGATATCAATGTTCCTGTGTGTGTGTGTGTTCTTAATGCTCAGTGTTGGGCTGCTTGTGTAACTGTACTCCCATAAATAAACCAGAGAGCAGATAGTTGACACCTGAGGGTGCTGCTGATTTAAAAGGGGGAAGATGGCCGAGTGGTGACGATGACGTGCTGATATAAAAAGGTAGTGAAAGCTTGCGGGGGTCTGACTTCTGTCGGGCTCACACAGTGGCAGACATGGATAAATTCAACAAGATCATGAACATTGCCAACAAGCAGAACAACCTTTGTTTCGGGCTGGTCTCCCTGCTGACAGCTGGAGGGGAGCAGATCTTCTCCTCGGTGCTCTTCAAGTGTCCCTGCAATCAGCTCAACTTCCTTTACGGCATCGTCTTCCTGCTGGTGCCCGCGATGGCTCTGCTGCTGCTCGGTTACATCTTGAGTAAGAAGGTGTGGAAGCAGGTTACTGGTCTGTGGCAGCGCAGGACCCACCTGTGCCACTGGAGGAACCTGGTTGCCTGCGGGAAGATCTTCCTCCAGATCAGCACCGCCGCGCTGGTGGCGCCCTCCAGCTGGATCGCTGTGGCTCTGCTCAACGGCTCCTACTATGAGTGTGCGATGACCGGCACTAATGGGAGCACCTACAACAGCCATCTGTGTAGAGATGCAGGAGAGTTCCAGGAAAAGTGTCAGAAGGAGCTGCACAAGTTCCCGTGTGGGAGAGGAAGCAGTGTCCCGCAGGCTGACAGAGAGGACGTTCTCCTGACCCTCCGGGCTCAGTCTCAGGTCAGAACCTCAGCTCGTTTTGTCTTCAGTGTAAAATCAGCATTCTCTGTAGTCGGACTGGGAGTTCCTGACCTCTGGTCTCTCTTTGACTCTGCTCTTTGTGTGAGAACCCTGTTACAACTGCTCTTCCTGGGGTGCCCAACATGTAGCGTGCAGAAAACATGTTAAGAACATACAAACAACAATGATGGTAAGAACAGAGTAATAACAAACATCATGAAGTACTAGGAACATCCAGCAAAGGAACAATGTCACTCAAACAAAAGAGCCATGAGAACCCTGCATGCCATGTACAACACACACACACACACACGCACACACACACATACACACGTGCACACACAGATACACACGTGCACACGCGTACACACATGCACACATACACACACATGCACATACACACACATGCATACAAACATACACACACACATGCACACACATGCACTCATACACACACTCATGCACACGCATACACACATGCACACACACTCATGCACGCACACACACACATACACACATGTACACACACATGCACACATACAAAAACATACACACACACATGCACACATACACACATACACACGTGCACACATACACGCACATGCACACACATACACGCACATACACACACGCACACACATACACACACATGCACGCACACACATACACACGCACACACATACACATACACACACATACACACATACACACACATACACGCATGCACACACATACACACACATGCACGCACACACATACACACGCACACACATACACATACACACATACACGCACATACACACACATACACACACATACACACACATACACACGCACACACATACACACATACACACACATGCACTCACACACACACACTCATGCACACGCATACACACATGCACACACACTCATGCACGCACACACACACATACACACATGCACACGTACACACACATGCACACATACAAACACATACACACATACACACGTGCACACATACACGCACATGCACACACATACACACACATGCACGCACACACATACACACGCACATACATACACATACATACACACACATGCACACACATACACACATGCACACGTACACACACATGCACACACACACATGCACACACATACACACACATGCACTCACACACACACTCATGCACACGCATACACACATGCACACACACTCATGCACGCACACACACACATACACACATGCACACGTACACACACATGCACACATACAAACACATACACACACATGCACACATACACACGTGCACACATACACGCACATGCACACACATACACGCACGTACACACACATGCACACACATACACACACATACACACATGCACGCACACACATACACACGCACACACATACACACATGCACACACATACACGCACATACACACACATACACACACGCACACACATACACACACATGCACGCACACACATACACACGCACATACATACACATACACACACATACACTCATACATACACACACATGCACACACATACACAC
>NC_141330.1:28061324-28091324 GCF_037954235.1 Aulostomus chinensis
AGTGTGAGCCTGAGTGTGAGAGTGAGCCTGAGTGTGAGCCTGAGGGTGGGTGTGAGCCTGAGTGTGAGAGTGAGCCTGAGTGTGAGCCTGAGTGTGAGCCTGAGTGTGAGAGTGAGCCTGAGTGTGAGAGTGAGCCTGAGTGTGAGCCTGAGTGTGAGAGTGAGCCTGAGTGTGAGCCTGAGTGTGAGAGTGAGCCTGAGTGTGAGCCTGAGTGTGAGAGTGAGCCTGAGTGTGAGTGTGAGCCTGAGTGTGAGAGTGAGCCTGAGTGTGAGCCTGAGTGTGAGAGTGAGCCTGAGTGTGAGTGTGAGCCTGAGTGTGAGAGTGAGCCTGAGTGTGAGTGTGAGCCTGAGTGTGAGTGTGAGAGTGAGCCTGAGTGTGAGAGTGAGCCTGAGTGTGAGCCTGAGGGTGAGAGTGAGCGTGAGGGGGAGAGTGAGCGTGAGTGTGAGTGTGAGCCTGAGGGTGAGAGTGAGCCTGAGTGTGAGAGTGAGCCTGAGTGTGAGCCTGAGTGTGAGAGTGAGTGTGAGCCTGAGGGTGAGAGTGAGCCTGAGTGTGAGAGTGAGCCTGAGTGTGAGCGTGAGTGTGAGAGTGAGCCTGAGTGTGAGCCTGAGGGTGAGTGTGAGCCTGAGTGTGAGAGTGAGCCTGAGTGTGAGCCTGAGTGTGAGCCTGAGTGTGAGAGTGAGCCTGAGTGTGAGAGTGAGCCTGAGTGTGAGCCTGAGGGTGAGAGTGAGCCTGAGTGTGAGCCTGAGTGTGAGAGTGAGCCTGAGTGTGAGCCTGAGTGTGAGAGTGAGCCTGAGTGTGAGAGTGAGCCTGAGTGTGAGTGTGAGCCTGAGTGTGAGAGTGAGCCTGAGTGTGAGCCTGAGTGTGAGAGTGAGCCTGAGTGTGAGTGTGAGCCTGAGTGTGAGCCTGAGTGTGAGTGTGAGCCTGAGTGTGAGAGTGAGCCTGAGTGTGAGAGTGAGCCTGAGTGTGAGCCTGAGGGTGAGAGTGAGCGTGAGGGGGAGAGTGAGCGTGAGTGTGAGTGTGAGCCTGAGGGTGAGAGTGAGCCTGAGTGTGAGAGTGAGCCTGAGTGTGAGAGTGAGCCTGAGTGTGAGCCTGAGGGTGAGTGTGAGCCTGAGTGTGAGAGTGAGCCTGAGTGTGAGCCTGAGTGTGAGAGTGAGCCTGAGTGTGAGAGTGAGCCTGAGTGTGAGCCTGAGTGTGAGAGTGAGCCTGAGTGTGAGAGTGAGCCTGAGTGTGAGCCTGAGTGTGAGAGTGAGCCTGAGTGTGAGAGTGAGCCTGAGTGTGAGAGTGAGCCTGAGTGTGAGCCTGAGTGTGAGAGTGAGCCTGAGTGTGAGAGTGAGCCTGAGTGTGAGTGTGAGCCTGAGTGTGAGAGTGAGCCTGAGTGTGAGTGTGAGCCTGAGTGTGAGTGTGAGTGTGAGCCTGAGTGTGAGCCTGAGTGTGAGTGTGGTCAGACGTAACAAGAATGCAGTGTTCAGTTTCTAAGAGAAGGAGTCACACACCACAACCATTTCCTGCATGCAAACAACACATGCATACACGATTAAACCCGTCGCAGCCCACACACACACACCACACACACACACACACACACACACACACACACACACACACACACACACACACACACACACACACACATTCAACGTCCCAGTTCATTAAGACGAGCTCTTGAAGACTTCTATGCCGGGGTCACAGTTTGTTTATGATCCTGTTTTATGATGTTGTTGGCTCCTGTAGTTTTTCTAGCGTTACCCCCCCCCCTGAGTGTGAGAGTGAGCCTGAGTGTGAGCCTGAGTGTGAGAGTGAGCCTGAGTGTGAGTGTGAGCCTGAGTGTGAGAGTGAGCCTGAGTGTGAGCCTGAGTGTGAGAGTGAGCCTGAGTGTGAGTGTGAGCCTGAGTGTGAGCCTGAGTGTGAGTGTGAGCCTGAGTGTGAGAGTGAGCCTGAGTGTGAGAGTGAGCCTGAGTGTGAGCCTGAGGGTGAGAGTGAGCGTGAGGGGGAGAGTGAGCGTGAGTGTGAGTGTGAGCCTGAGGGTGAGAGTGAGCCTGAGTGTGAGAGTGAGCCTGAGTGTGAGCCTGAGTGTGAGAGTGAGCCTGAGTGTGAGCCTGAGTGTGAGCCTGAGGGTGAGTGTGAGCCTGAGTGTGAGAGTGAGCCTGAGTGTGAGAGTGAGCCTGAGTGTGAGCCTGAGTGTGAGAGTGAGCCTGAGTGTGAGAGTGAGCCTGAGTGTGAGCCTGAGTGTGAGAGTGAGCCTGAGTGTGAGAGTGAGCCTGAGTGTGAGTGTGAGCCTGAGTGTGAGAGTGAGCCTGAGTGTGAGTGTGAGCCTGAGTGTGAGTGTGAGTGTGAGTGTGAGCCTGAGTGTGAGCCTGAGGGTGAGTGTGGTCAGACGTAACAAGAATGCAGTGTTCAGTTTCTAAGAGAAGGAGTCACACACCACAACCATTTCCTGCATGCAAACAACACATGCATACACGATTAAACCCGTCGCAGCCCACACACACACACACACACACACACACACACACACACACACACACACACACATTCAACGTCCCAGTTCATTAAGACGAGCTCTTGAAGACTTCTATGCCGGGGTCACAGTTTGTTTATGATCCTGTTTTATGATGTTGTTGGCTCCTGTAGTTTTTCTAGCGTTCCCCCCCCCCCCCCCCCCCCCGTTGTTCAGGACCCATTAGACCACAGGTCTCAGGTCTCAGGTCGTAGGACGTAGGTCTGTGGTTCTTCTCCAGTGTTGAACTGTTTACTATGCTGGGATCCGACTGCATCCAGCTGGAACGCTCCCAGTAAATAATGATGGATTCCACTTTAACAACTTCCTGGAGCAGGCACTCAGGGTCTGGGAATCACTCAGACGAAGAGAAACCGCGACAGGATGTGATTTCATCTCGCTTCCCTCTGAGCCGCTGCTGCCGACCGCGCGTGCTGCCTCCTCCACTGTGGTACGTTCTTCTTCTGCAGGATTTGTTGTTTGCATGTTTCTTCACTCTGCTTGTTTCATCCTGGTTCTTTTTCTTTAGCATTTTACTGCTGACATGCAGGATTGCGTTGTTGGGTTGTGAGGGCAGGCGCATGAATCTGGCTGCTTTAACAATTTAATAGAACTTTTATTTTGATTGATACTCCACTTTAAAAGCAATAAGGCTCCAGGCTGTGCTTCCATCTATTTTACTGTCAAGAAAGTGGCGACCATCAGAACCAGATCAGCAGGATTTCTGCTCCTGTTTGCCTCACGACTGTGGAGGAACTTTGTGTGATGAAGGAATTCGTCAAGGCACGAGAGGCAGGCTGGAGACTCAGAGACAGCTGGCACTTTACAGGATAGAAGGAACAGAAGTACAAGGGCGGCTGAGAGATGAGGTCGACTCAGCTCCCCCAGAACATCTGACCCCCTTCCCTCTTATACAGTCGTACTTGTACTGCTGGGCACTGTCAGTTATACCTCATTGGGATAGTACTGACAGATGTGACCTTCACGTACTCTGAACACAGCTACTCACACAGACGACGCTGGCGTTGCGTGTCATCTTCTCTATCGGGAGGCGTTGTAGCGACAAAGATATGATTAACAAAGGACTCATTGAAGACAGGTTCACTCCCAGACCCGGGCCAGGGCCCAGAGTCAGATTGGCTCTAGCTCTCACAGACCATTCATGAGAATAAGACCAAGACAGTTAAACAAAGGATACCGGATAAAATTCCTTATGAATTACAGTCACTGAAGAAAGAACTTCCACAGATCAGTACTGTAGGTTCTTGGGCTGCACCTCCCTGTGAGAGGCAGCACAGCAGGAGCTTCCTGTTGGAGGAGGAGCAGATCTGGTGCATGAAGAGTTAATGAGCAGGAGGGCGCAGCACACATGCTGAGGGAGGAGTCTGGAGGAAACAGAGGCAGCCAAGGGAGGGGCACAGGCAGCAATTGTTGGTCTCCTTGGTAAAGGCAGGTCACGAGACATGGCTGCAGGCAACCGCTTGAAGTGTTCACTCTGTTGCTGTCTCTCCATTTCTTCTTGAGGTCTGGGGGAGTGTGTGCCTCACCGCCCTGCTGAAACCATGGATAACTTCCAGACTGTGCTGCGATTCTTCATGAACCAGAAAGCCACGATTGGCTACAGTTTCATGGCTCTGCTGACGATAGGCGGGGAGCGAATCTTCACCATGGTCTCTTTTCAGTGCCCCTGTAACCATGACCAGAACTTTGCCTATGGACTGACTTTCCTGCTGGGCCCTGCTGCAGTGCTGCTGGTCCTGGGTCTGTTCTTCAGCACCAGGCTGTGGAGGCTTTACACCGGCTGCTGCCTCGATCCCATGAAACTGTGCCCTCGTGGGAACTGCTTGGGCTGCGTCAGGGTGTTGATGAGCATCTTCACTGGGGCTTGTGTGGCTCCTATAATGTGGCTCTCTGTGGCCCTGCTTAATGGAACCTTCTATGAGTGTGCTGTCAGCGGTCTGGATGATAACCTGGTGGTGGATCTGTTCTGTAAAAACAAGACCATGAAGTGCCGCGAGGAGCTGGCCCGGGTGCCCTGTGACAGGTCCAAACTGTCCAGTGATGAGCGCATGGAGCTGCTGTTGATGTTCAGAGCCCAGTCTCAGGTGAGGGGAGTTTTTATTCCGTCTAACCGGGCAGGGAGGCTCAGGACACTTCACAAACTAAACACGAGTGTTGCACCAAACTACCAGAATTTATTTTATTGAGAATAAAAAGACTTTTTGCTTTGAGAAACTATGAATCCATAGCTTCTGCTGGGCTGTAACCTTGGCTGTCATTACCGTTTCATGACATAATCATTGTCACCAGCTGCAACAAGAGTGTGCCCCTCCCCTCGGGTGAGGACGACATCACTTCTACTCCTCACATCTGGTGTTGGTTCACCCCAGTTGTCATGGTGAACGCTCACATGTCATGTTGGAACAGTCTGAAAGCTGCATCATCACATGAACTTTGACAGATGCTGCAGTGGGAAGCCAAACCTGTGACTGAACGCGTGAAGCCACTTGCTATCCTTCTCTTCGGTTCAGAACGTTGACATTCAAAATGAATCAAAAACAAACTCAAATCTGCCTGTTTGATTTGAACGCTAATCTAGAGATGAGCATCAGATGAGAAACATGCGGCGTCCAGAAGTGGGAAGGGTTAACGGCGCAGGTCCGTCTGCCCCGCTTCCAGGCAGGTGTGTCTGATCTCAGCTGCTCTTTCTCCTTACCCCTCCTATCTGATATCATCGTCAGTGCTCGAGCGTCCGTCGCAGCACAAAGAATCTTCTTGCGAGCTCACCGGGGTTTCCCACTGAATCTCTTGGTCTTCTTGAAATATTTATGCAACTTTGTTGATGGGAATTGAATTTATTTATCAGCATTTCATCAATTAGCACACGTGTCACAATAAAGGTCTAGAGAGGTAGAAGAGACATCTTGATCTCATGACACTTTTGCATCGTAAAGATTCTTTGCATTAAAAAATTTGATTACATTAAAAAATCTCTTTATGCCAGCTGCCGTGTGATTGAACTGCCACCATCAATGTGGGTGTCGACTTATCCATCAATCAGTCCTTTCCGTTCTTGTCTGGCTGCAGATCCTGGGCTGGTGCATCATCATCATCGCTGCCGTCATGGGCCTCCTCGGTACCTGCTACACCAACTGCCGCTCCAATGTTAGCTTCCTGCAGCTCACATTCTGGAAGCGTTACATGGAGAAGGAGAAAGAGCGCTTCGATGCCTTCAGCGTGGAATACGCCACCAAACTGGCTGAGAGAAACCTGCAAAGCTTCTTTGAGAACAAGGACCCGGATGCCTTCCCATTCCCCAACCACAGGGCCTGGGAGGAGATCTCTGCCCTCTACACCTTCTCCAGGAGCGAGCAGTACTACAGCACACTGCAGCGCTACGTGGAGAGGACAGACAGGGACTTCACTCCAGAGAAGAGACCGGTCTTGGACCTGGAGCATGGAATGGAGCTCAGCTAGAGGAGCATGATGGGACATGCGTGACCAGTGAAACTGTTGCATCACTGAAGAAGGGCTCCACCACTGTTATACGCACACGAGTTCTCATTACCTCTGTACCACGTGTGCTGTCGTTGTGACTGAACCCGCTGTCGGAGCAGTGCGTCTGACAGCACTGAGGTCTTCCTATGTGAGGTTGAAACACTCCACTAAAGTCCACTTTTACAGACAAGGACATCCAAGGTAACAGCTGAAGTCACTGTTTGTGCAGCACTAAGACGTGCATGTTAGGAAGGAAAAGCAGCGATGAGGATTTTTGTAACTGATTGTGAGGCCTTCCTGGTGCCTGTGTGGCCTTGTTCAGACTGCCAGTCCAGATCAGGTGATTGGTGTACCCAGACGGCACTTTGATCCTGACCAGCTGCTGAGGTGTTCTGAAGTCACTCTGAATCAGATTTCTGCGGTGCATCTCAGTCTAGGGTATGAGACCGCTGCTTAAACCAGCAGGTTCTCAGGTCACAGCAGAATATCAAATCGCCACTCCACCGCAACGTTTCCTCTTCCTCTGAAGGTTGCCCATGGCAACCTTTACACCGGCTGCATTAAAACTGTGTCTCGCAGATAGGTTGGTGATGTCTGGGCAAAACTACGCTCATCACTTGCAAATAAATTTGGACAAAAAAAGATCTGACTTGAGATCAGTCTGATTCAAAGGCATGTGATTTGCCTGCAGTCTGAACGGGGCCTGCTGACTGGGAGACGCTAACGAGACCCAACACAGCGCTCTGAAACTCTCCATGAAATCAGATTAGATGGAAACCATCGTGAGCCAACCAAGCTCAGCTACATCGAGTTTATTGCCTGCAAAGTTGCACGTTTCCCCATCATCCTGTTAACAATTCATCTTGGAGTCAGAAATCTGATAATAACTGCATGTTTGCTGCAAACTAAACGTGCTGCAGCTCAGCATGAGTGTGACTTGACGCTGGCGCAGAAATACTGTCTTCATTGTGGTAGACACTTCCTCTTTTCACCACAGGGGGCAACAAAGTCAACACCAACCGAAACTACATAGTGGCTGCTTTAATGAAATATTTCAAACATTCCCATCTGTCGGCTGGAATTGCTGGGTGTGAGTCGGTTCTAGAGCTGCTCTCCCTAGACAGTGGGTCACGAGATGATAACTGATCAAACACCTTTAGCTTGACTTGATGTTTGGTTAAACGAAACCCAGGATGTCAGAATTTCTAAAATCCTGACTCTTGCTCAGGTTGCATTCAACTGCAACAAAACATGAAGTGTCTTTTGTGTTTGACGTGGTGATACGGATCATGACCCGCCTCGTTCCAGCCGGATGAGCCGAGTGTTGGTGCCTGCGCAGTCTTGCTAACTGTGATGACTAATATGTGGTCTGTCAGCATTCCGCCCGAGACATCCAGAAACGTGAGCGAGAAGCCCAGACATGCCGCTGCAGGGCCACTGGTGGGAATCTCTGAGAAACAAAGGGTTTCCTCTGGCATTCAGGTATAATTCTGCATCTTCCATCATGACACCTTCACAATGGAATGTTCAAGTCAGTCTCCTGTTCTACATCTTGCATGCTTGTTTGACCCACTGGCAGCACACTCATGACAGCAGCTTTACTGAGTTTAGTAAAGTCGCAACCATGACTGTGAGATTTCCAGCAGTGACGATGAGCGAACCTCGTTCGTCATCAATGCGGTCAGTCGAGAAGTGACTCTGACGTGCCTCCGTGGGGATTTCAGGCCTGTTTCTGTTGCTGGATCCAGTAAACATTTACAAGATGCATCTGCCGTTTCCTGTTGCTCTCTCAGAGTTCCTCCTGTCGCCCGGCAATCTGTTGGACGATTCTTGAAAGGACGGCAGAGGGAACTTGAGTTGTTCTCCCCGCTCTCACCCAGCCTTCACTCTGACTCACTCACTTCCCGTATTCCTGCATGTTGAAGTGGGTTTCACTTTGTTTGACTTCAGTGTTCTATTGTTGAGACGTTCTACTTCAGCCCACATCGCTGGGACTTGTACGGCACTATATTTAGCAGACAAGTTACAAATTAAACTTTTGTGCAAAAAGCATGCAAAGAACTCCACAGTTCCAGTCTTCTGCCTTCCGTTTGTCATTCGCTCCTACAGAAACTGTAAGTCCAGCCATGCTGACTCAAAGTTAGACTCATTCAGATTCTGGAGGGGTCCGCATCCCCACAGACCACCACCCTGCCCCCTCCTTGCATCATTAGATTCCCAAACCGAGTCGGTGAAGGGAGGGGTGTCAGGAGTTTGTTGTGGAAAACTTCAGTTCATGTTACCACAGTAACTGACTCAGGGTGCTCCCCTCTTTGGTATGCAGTGGTCCTCCCCTCCAGGGTGTGTGGTGATCTATTGTTTTGAAACAATTGGCTTCATTCACAACATATTGCTGTTGCATTTCTTCCCAGTTTTGGACTGAAAAGGATTCAGGACACATTCCTCCTCCATTTTCTCGGCCGGGGCCTGGTCACACGCAGACATCCCTCATAGAAACTGAACCTCCAGGTGGAGAGAGACGTCAGCACAGCCCTGAGGAACATGAATCCATAAACAACCTGACCAACCTGACCCCCGGGGTCAGAGGTCACCCACACGTCCCTCCCAAGCCACTGATGGGGACAGCCAGAGTTAAGTGATCTGGACCAGCACGACTGATATGAACTGGAATTGAATTTTTAAAAACCCTAATAAATCTAATGACCGTACCTCAGGTTGCCGTTGACAGTCAATCCTACAAGGATGGAACCCAGCAAATTCAGAAACACGTGCGCTCTTGAATGTTCTTACCTTCAAATAACCTCCGATAAGAAAACACTGGTTTTCACTCATTTTCTCTCACAACACAACATTCACAGGAGGCAGACCTTTGTTTTGGCTTCCTAAACCAAAGGATGGCTTCAGCGTGGGTCTAGAAAAGTACAGCGTCAAAAGGAAGTGACAGGACATTCTGAGGTTCAGCGAACATGACAGACGTCAGAGTCATGAACGAACATTGTGCTACTCATCAGCAGACAGCATTCGCATCTTTCATCCCTCCAAAGTCATTCAGTAATCCCTCAAAAAGCTCTTGAGGGTGGAACTGATGGAGCCAAGGTTTCTGATTGATTGACTTCCTGCTGAGCAGTCTAGCAACAACATAAATTCCATGGTGTCTACGGTTCATCACAAATACACACACGACCGACGGAGCTGCTCAACCACAGAGCAACCAGTGGGGGGCAGTACACCAGCTTCCTTGGAGTCACAACACCTCCTTGTTTGACTGGTTGGCAGGAATAAAAACTCTCATCATGGCACCAGATCCCACACCCTTAGACAGAACCTGAGAGCCGCTGGCAGGACCTGATACTGGACTTCGTCCAGTTTATTTTGTCTAAATGGAAAAACCGATGAGTCAGTTTTACTTCAACAACACCCTGTGATTTTTTCCCAGGACCTTTCATGGTGTCCTGACAGAACATTAATCACCATTAATAATGGAGGCCAGTAGAAGAAGCTGGCCCCGTTGCACCCACTGGGTTTGTGCCTGGTGAACATCCTGCACCAGCGGGGCTGAGACGCTCGAGTCATCTGGTACTGTCAACCACACAGCCATCGATGGGGACCAATCACACTGCGGCTCTCCACACTGACCACACCAGTACAGACTGGTCAGGGGCCAGCACAGGCTGGTCAGGGGCCAGCACAGGCTGGTCAGGGGCCCAAGTCTGAGAGGCTAGCATGACCTCCATCACTTCTCTCCAAGTGAGCTCTTCCACTCATGAGTGACTGTTTGTTGTCATCAATATCCGCTGGCATGACAAACTGCACATCAATGGTGTCAAGTGGTTTTGAACAAACCAGGACATTTAGCTTGAGACTGTGTGAGCCTTGAGTCAGAACAGGTCGCGTTCATATGGAGTGACAGAACAGAGCTTTGTCTTCACGACTGGAACAAAAGCAGGCTCTCCCTCGAGTCTCCACCATGATGCCTGTAATCCACAATCCATCCTGCTGTCCAATCCAAGATTCTGTCTCCTGCTGGCTGAAAAGACCTGGTTAATCCACCTGTCATTCAGTGTACACCTGCTCCACCTGCTCCCACCGCCAAGGACGACAAACTCCGCTGAGTCACACTCAGCTTGGCAGGGTTTTTGCAGTCAACATAGTCAAGATAAGTCCCAGGTGTTTGTCATTTGAAACTAATGATTGATTGTCCACCGCCACATCTGCTAACATCAGCACTGTTAGCCCAGTCTCCCTCACTTCTCTGGACAACGTTGCTCTCTGATCCACATCTTACAAGTTAGACCAGGGTCCTGGGCGACTCCAGTGTAGTCTCAGGTGGTACAGGCCCTGTGCTCACCTGGTATTAAGGTCCAGCCTGAGTGATCCGATCACTAGTGGTCAGCCTTAAGCAGGTCCGCGTCCTGAGGTACGATCACTGAAACCACTTTCTGAGGTGGTCTGGACCACATGCTGTCTCACTCGTGTGAATGCAAATGTGTCCTCAGCCACAGTGAAGGAGCCTCATCAAAGGGGGAATAGTGCACAAATGGTGGCGTATTGTTGCAGCGTCTGGTCATGTGAGAAGCGCATGGCGAGATTATTACAGCTGCAGTAACCATCTTGGTGGTTGGTTTGTTCGACACAAGCATCCGGTGATGTCACCAGCTGCGCTCTCACGCGCTCAGTCAAGAACTCAGGTCCCTCCTCGCTTCATCACCAGACCCCCAACACCAGGTGGTCGCTCCTTTAGGAGCTCCAATGTCAACGACCGACTGAGTGTAAGTGTGACCTCGGCGACCTACAGTGCCACGCAAGTGTGTCACTGCAGAGGTGACACACTTGCGTGTCGATTTGTAAGAAACACAAACTGCCGGGGGGTAAACACGGAGCATGTGTTCACATGTGTTCACATGTGTTCACATGTGTCCACATGTGTCCACACGTGAACACGTGTCCACACGTGAACACATGTGTTCACGGGGAGGTGAGATCCCATCACAGCAGACAACAGGAGACGCTTGAACACTCTCCGCACTTGTGACCAGACCCAACAGGATGGATCTCAGTACCTGACGGATCCTGAAGACCCCCCCCCCCCGGGGGCCATGAGGGACTTGCCAGTTACATCTGCTGTTATGTGCTTTTTCAAATGAGGAGTTGCAGGTGAGACAGTGCTTGACAAGGTTGAATATAAGGATACGTCCACAGGTGAAGCGGCGAAGACAATCGTCCGCGTGGGCACTAGATCGTCGACATACCAACTAGACAGGAACGTCAGCGGGACTGCATGACAAATTTTGTGCATTTTGGTACCAGAAAGTCCCACTGCGCTGGGGAACAGGATAACATGTTTCCTCTCTGCCGCAGCTGCGTGATGTGAACAGTCACAAGGTAAGTTCCAGTCAGCGCGTCGTTCCTCCACTCAGCACTACTAACGGGAACTGCTCCAGTCAAAGGAGTCAAACATTTGTTGACTTAGCATTTCGCCATGATGCCTTTAATTTCACTGTCGGTAGAACTCTGGAACCGTAACTGCATCCGTGGAACTGGAACCTTGAAATCCATCACAGCATGTGTAGGATGCTCTGCTGTGGCCTGCCAGGCTCCTCTCAACTCTCGAGTTCTCTGGACTGCATAAACGGTCTGTGCTGCCTTCAGTCGTGAGTGCTTCATATTAACATGTTATCGATTCATAATGGAGCAGAGTTTACTCTGTCACTCAGAACAGTCATTTGTTATCCAGACTATTTCCTGTATTCCGCCTACTTCACTTTAGTTTGATAAGTCACAAGTCACTGAACAGTCGTTTCTATAATAGGGACGTGTGCCTTTAAGAGAGCTCACAGCAGGTCACATGACTAGACTCAGGAAGTCGAGCAAAATTGAGAATGCGTTTCGTTTCCCCCCCTGCTGTTCTCTCAGGAAACAACTGTTCATATCTTCAGTATTTCGTGGCATCGTTGGTATGGAGCTGTCTTCGGAGTTAACTAAGTTCACAGTCCCTTATTGATGTCATGGAAACTTGTTGTCGGCAGGGTTAGACTGTCGTTTGAAATCGCTCACGTCAGTCTGGTATCCTGCGCGCCTGTCCGGTGCTAGCTAGCGTTCTGCTGCCGTCTAGTGGCCATTTTGTGTTATGCACTCTTCGTGGTGATAAATAAGGATGCATAGGGTTCTTAGACGTGTTCATTGACAAATATACAGTGATTTGATACAGAATTTAGTAGATAATTTAGACAATTGCTGTACATAATTGGTAATAAATATCACTTCTGTTCACATCAATAAAAGAGATTGAGCTAAATAAATAGGACAATTCATTCAGATTATTTCGTTCATGTCACTGATGGTACAATGTGCATTTGTATCCTCTCAGTCTCCCCCTGTCAATTGTCATTAAACCTGGGATCCACCATCAACCTGGTGTCCAGAGTCGTGAAGAGCGCAAGGTGTTGAGCTTACTGCTCTTGTGTTGCGTAGCCTTTACGGATGGCAGGATACTGTCAATTTACACTCACGTCTTTGAGTACATTTCCCTGCTTTTATTTGACCCCTTTACAACACTACAGCCAATGTTCCTGATTAACTGTGCCCCAGGACCAGACCCAGCTCTCTCTGTTGCTGGTTTTCTGCACAGTTCATCAGAGCAAAGGCGGAGTTACATTTGTGCCTCAATTCTGAGCTCCTCACACTGAAGCAGCATCCTGATGTTCCACTGAGCCGCCGCAGCCTGCGAGGATCAGCGTGGCCAAACATGGCGCCTTGAGTCCTTTCATTTGGGAATTAGCAGAGTACCGCGCTGTTGCAAAATGAGTGGAAGTGGAAGAATTCATTTTGACAACAAGACTGAGGCGGACAGGAAGTGAACCATATAAGGTCAACTGGTGCTTTTTAATGGCCTCTCAACTCCCAGTATTCTTCCCAGTAATTTTGGGCCTCCTGACGTTTCTCATGCGTTCTTCTAAGTGAGCCTGTACCTTCTGTAGTTCTTGGTTCTGTTCACATGTGCTCCTGTTTCTTTCATGCTGTCTGGAGACGCTTTACGCTGCTGCCTTTTTAAATGTAACACAGGTAAATTCTACCTGTATCTGACGGGACATCCTTTTCGCTCATGTCTGGTTTAAATACATCATCATCACCGCTGACTGGCCTCACTTCAGGCCCAACATGCAGTTTCTTGTTTTTATCTTTCCAACTTCCATACCTCATAAATGTCTCGTACCCCTATGAGACGTTTCCAGGTAGCTTCTAGTACCTGAAAGCAGCAGTAAAGGTTAGCCTGACTCTCCTGCTTGCTCACCTAAAATTACTCGGGTGCACAGTCTGGTGTTCAGAAGAAGAAGAAGACGGCTTTCTTGTAACAGCCTGGATCCAGCAGGATCCAGCAGGATCCTGCAGGATCCTGGAGCCCCATGGGAGGCCCTAAACCAACTCCAGATCTTTCTGCCAGTGTCTGGGCAGTATTAACCTCATGCACATATTTTTTTGTGGCATATATAAGCAAGACTACACAACCCGCACACAGAAAGGATGATGACTGCAACCGTACCACCCCGCTGCTGCGGTGTTGGAGGAATTACAGCGGCACCGTTCTTGTTCACAGGCCAGTTCAACATCAAAATAATGTTGAAAATGCAGAGGAGCAGACAGTGAAAGTGAGTCTCCTGGGTGCTGCAGCCACACAGGCAGGCAAATCAGGAAGAGAAGAATCCGAACACTGAAATTCTCATTTGCTCTGTCAAACTGAGGTCTCAGGCACAAACATAACTCCATTCCAGGTGTCTGATGTCTCATCAGGTCCTTGATGCATAGAAGTACAACGTTGCTTTCATTTCTCACAGACAAGTTCATAAATGAAACCACACCGTCTTTGACTGACAGGCCACACACAGTCTCCTCAGGCTGGGTTTGGGTGGAGGCGGAGCTCATCAGCCCTGGAAGGCGTGCAGCTCCTCTTCGCTGAAGCCCTGCTGCTTCAAAAATCTGACAGATGGAGAACACAGGAAAGCAGGTGAGGGGTCTGCTGAGAGGAGCACAAGCATCACTGCTCATACAGGTCTTCAGAAAGAACAAGCCTGACTTAGAACAAGTGACCCTCTTAACATGGCAAAGTGCCACCAAAAGCATCACCTCCTTTGTGGAGGCTCTGATTCGCAGTTTAGGTGTCAGGATAAATATTCTGACTCTAGTGGCAACACGGAATTTCATGTTGCGAGTGCTTGTTTCTTTTAGCGTCCTCCTCCTCGTGGGTTTGCTGGGTTCCAGGTCCGGCGAGCTGAGGATGTGCCATGGAACAGGGAACTGGGAGCTGGACTCCACATGGGCCGACCTTTTAAAAATTCACTCATTTGATGGGAGACACCCCCATGATGAATTTCAGTCACAGCGCCACTTAGTGGTTATAGGAAGTACATCTGATGGAATGTAGCCTGTCGCTTCGCCTCAATACAAAGCCTCTCACATCATCTAACCCTGCGCAGCAAGCACTCTCTGCACCGCAGGAGGGCTTGTCTTCAGGGTTTGACTCTGTCAAAGGGGTGTATAGCTAACAATCATTTCAGGAATCTGACTAACAATTATACATCGCAATGATTGAATATCACAGCAAGAGGATGTTTGTGATGTCCATGACGTCACTGATTATGTAAATCTCCACAAAACACTTGACATACCCAACTGTGAGCTCCGTGAAGGCAGCAGGGCCACACACACACACGTAGCACTTGGACCCATCGGGCCGGACAAGGAAGTCCTTCAGCATGGACTCTTCCACCCGCCCCTTCCTGCCGCTCCAGCTGTCGGAGGGCTCAGAGAGGACATACTCCACCTGAAACCTGACGGAGCACACACACGCTGAGGAGGAGCAGGGACTCCGAGGTCCGGTGTCAGAGAGAGAATGGATCAGTCTCTGATTCAGGTGTTCCTCCATGATCATCACCACCATTGCTGTTGACTCTTGTTACGTCTCAGCTGCAGTAAACCACACAGCTCAGCTCTCATCCTCCTCTCCAGTCTGGTTCTCCTGATCACCTAACCCTAACCCTAACCCTCACCTAACCCTAACCCTCACCTAACCCTAACCCTCACCTAACCCTCACCTAACCCTAACCCTCACCTAACCCTCACCTAACCCTAACCCTCACCTAACCCTAACCCTAACCCTACAACCAAACCTAACCCTCACCTAACCCTAACCCTCACCTAACCCTAACCCTCACCCTAACCCTCACCTAACCCTAACCCTACAACCAAACCTAACCCTAACCCTCACCTAACCCTAACCCTCACCCTAACCCTCACCTAACCCTAACCCTACAACCAAACCTAACCCTAACCCTCACCTAACCCTCACCCTAACCCTCACCTAACCCTAACCCTCACCTAACCCTAACCCTCACCTAACCCTAACCCTCACCTAACCCTAACCCAACCCTCACCTAACCCTCACCTAACCCTACAACCTAACCCTACAACTACAACCTAACCCTACAACTACAACCTAACCCTACAACTACAACCTAACCCTACAACCTAACCCTACAACCAAACCTAACCCTCACCTAACCCTAACCCTCACCTAACCCTCACCCTAACCCTCACCTAACCCTAACCCTCACCTAACCCTAACCCAACCCTCACCTAACCCTCACCTAACCCTCACCTAACCCAACCCTCACCTAACCCTCACCTAACCCTAACCCTCACCTAACCCTAACCCTCACCTAACCCTACAACCTAACCCTACAACTACAACCTAACCCTACAACTACAACCTAACCCTACAACCTAACCCTACAACCATACCTAACCCTAACCTACACTTTGCTACTTGATAAACTTCATTGAATCTGAGGGAGTGTGGCTGTGACAGGAGCTCTGACATGAACACTCAGCTGCAGTACCTTTCTTCATGAGCAGCGAGTTCATCGAGTTCACTTCGCCACAGAATGTCTTCCTCCCGTCGATTGAAGAATAGCAGCTTGGTTTTTCTGAGGACATAAAACATCTCCATGAAACAAAGGACATAAAAACAGTGAAAGATGGGAGCAAAAGAAAGCAAAAGAAAGAGAACCCTCATCACGTTAGTGATATGTTCTCCTTCCTGCCGATGGTTCCCACCTGATGCTGCCGATCTCTGCTAGGGCCAGTCGAATGAGCCGCGCCATGGGCGTGAACCCTGTGCCTGCTGCCAAAAGGTAGAGAACTGTGACATCACGAAGGGGGCGGAGACTGAAGCTTCCCTCTGGACCACTAACGGATATATGGTCACCTAGAGAGACACAGGTCAGCCCCATTGAAGAGCCAAATAACACACAAGAACACGTGATGGTGTTATTTGGAACAGATATACTGGGACATTTAAGACTGCTAATTGTCTGTTTCACAATGATGTCATCGGGCATTCATCACTGGTGCATAAACAGGAAAAGCTTGGTAGCTTTGTGTCTCAGTAGTGGTTTTCTACAAGAGCACAACAACAACAGATGCTACCACTGCACTTCCTCGTTTCATTCCTATTCCAACATGAAGTTTTTCCTGAGGAAACTGCAAGTATACCCTTCATCAGGAGGATTTATAGAATATTCTATTCTGACAAACTGGTGAAAATACGTTTGTATGACTTTGACAGTGTTTGTTGATTTGAAAAGTAAACCTTTGACTCTTAAATTTGTATGTAAAAAAATGAAGTGAGAGCATTTTGAAACTTGCTCAAATCTCAATACACATCCCAGTGAAGGTCTGCACGCCACACGCTACGACCACCATCATTTACACTGTAACTGGCGTTGCTGCCCTGCCTACTGAGCATTTCAGTGCCCCCACACCACATGGTTGTGACTTACCAGCGTAGAGGCTGTCGAGGTGTGAGCTGAAGACTCCGTCGGGGTAGACTTTGATCATGAGGTAGAGGTCTGGTTCCTGCGAGGAGGGGCGCGGTCCTGCTGAAAGATCCTGGTCTACTGGAGTGTACGGTCTCACTACCTCTGTGTCTGGACAGAAATAAGACCATGAAGTATGCAGAGAAGTCACCTCGCCGCCCCCTGCCAACCTGGGTCCTCCTGTGTGAACGTGTCAGTCACGATCCGAGGGGGTCCTTTCTGCAGGTCAGACCCTGAAACTCACGAGTGTTAACATGCATTTGTTAAAATGACAAACAAAGATGCACGAACCAACGTCCTTTGGAGCTTTTAATATAAAGAAAAACACACCAGTACATCCATCAGTGTCCTGCTGAACTGATTTGTCTTTAAGTACGAACGTTTAAGGGTTCTAATGTCCTCGTGAATTCATTCAATCAGGAGGCCCGCCTCAGATATTACTACAGGTACAGAGTGACGGGACCGGGATGAAGGGTGCCGCTCAAACTCTTGAATGGGTGAGGTGTTGAAATGAAGGCGTATCAATGTGGATGCAGTGCTGAGAACTGACAGTGACACCGTCAGCACAACACAGAGGAGACATTTCAGCATCATTTTTCCTTTCAGAGAAATTAATGCAGCAAAATGTATGGATTGATTGGAAGAACAGGAATTCATAAGTTAATGAAGGAAGTCCTCCAATTAAGCATTTCTGCCAACAAGTATTCAGGAGTAGCAGCAGTGGTGAAGCAGGAGCAGAGCTGGATGTGGAGCTACGATTCCCAGATCAACACCAGTTCAGGCTTCTCTGGCTTGACCCTAAAACAGCCTCTGAACTTGGTGCCTTCATTCAGTCTGGTTGACTGGGACGCAAGAGCGCCATCATAGGAGGAAGCCAACGTGCAATCATATGGCCTGCAGCCATTTTCTTTTCCCTCTTTGATTGCTCAAGTTTCAAAGCATGAAGAGAGCAATATCTGAATCCCTTCTGCTTTTCTTAGGCACCAGGAGCAACATGTACTGTGTTTGGTACCTTGAACGAGGGCTTTGAGGTAGACATGTTTTCCGACAGGCACATTCATGACCGTCCCACGAGGAAGTTGCAGACGAAGCACATGGGTGTTGTGGTTTACTTCAGTCTTGGATGCCAGCACACAATCACGAAAGTAGAGAGCTGTGAAGAGAAGGGGATGCAGACTTGTGACCAACCATGTAATCAGATAGATCAGGAAACTCTAGAATTCAGGAGATCAGGAAGTGCATGCACAGGCCCATCTATCCATCTTCCTCAAATCTGGGGTCGGGTTCCGGGGGCAGCAGCCTGAGGAGAGGGACCCAGACTTCCCTCTGCCCAGCTACTTCGTCCAGGTCCATACAGGGATCCCGAGGTGTTCCCAGGCCAGCCGAGAGACATGGTCTCTCCAGTGCGTCCTGGGTCTTACCCAAGGCCTCCTACCCCTTGGACGTTCCCCTGAACACCTCATCAAGGAGGCATCCTGATCAGATGCCTGAGCCCCCTCATCTGACTCCTCTTGATGTGGAGCAGCTCTACTCTGAGCTCCTCCCTGATGGCGGAGCTTCTCTCCCTGTCCCTAAGGACCCCAAGGAACTCCTCCACCTGGGGCAGGGTCTCATCCCCGACCCGCAGATGCCACTCCACCCTTTTCCGGTTGAGGACCATGGACTCGGACTCGGAGGTGCTGATTCTCATCCCGGCTGCTTCACACTCGGCTGCAAACTGATCCAGCGGGAGCTGAAGGTCAAGGCCCGATGAAGCCAGCAGGACCACATCGTCTGCAAAAAGTAGAGCCCCGATCCTGCAGCCAACAAAACGAATCCCCCACCATAGTGTCCCCAGGCACTGCTTCATTATTAGAGGACATGTCGGTGGGACTGAGGAGGTCCTCTAAGTACTCCCTGCGCCACCAGGCCTGGCTCCAGAGGGGGCCCCGCTGACCTGTGTCTGGTCGAGGGAAAACTGGGTACAACTTTGTTGATCGTCATTGGGGTCTGTTGAGCTGGTCTTTGTCTGGTCCCTTCCGTAGGACCATCTTGAGGGACCCTACCGGGGCCATAAAGCCCCCGACAGCTAAGCTCCTACGATGATTGGGACATGCAAACTCCTCCACCATGATAGGTGGGAGCTCAAGGAGGAGCATGTACAGGTGGGTTTAGACTGGAAAACCCACCCAGTATTTTATGCACTACTGTTCTGAAGTTTCAGGTCTGTCATTATGGTCATCACATCTTTTTTTAATCAATTATATACAAGTCAGACATGTCCGAGGGCAGAGCTTCAAGTATCTAGGTGGCAGGAAAAGTGCCATGCTGAGAGGACCCACTCCCACAGGAGCAGGTAAACCATAAACACCGAATCAGATGCAACTCAAGCAGCAGACAAAGTAATTTATTCAAGTTTAGTCATGTCACCACTGCTATACAGTCTAACGGTAAAATTGTTGATGGTTAAATTGACATTTTTATTTTTGGGGTGAAAGCATCAGATGACTTCTGACCCTGACTCAAGGTTCACCTCTAGGTTCCATTAATTTTGAGCCTTTACTGGACTCATCTTGACACCGAAAGGTTCTTCGGGCGTCGTTTTTATTTGCTCTGGTGGATTCAGCGGTGGGCTAGACCAATCATGTGACCTACAGTAGTGTCCAAGCTATCACATCCAAACCTGAACATGTTGAACGCTTCTGTAGCAACGTGAGGGGACGTGTGGGAATACGGAGCCGCTGCAAAAGACTTCCTTTAAACACAAGTCAAGCTACATAGCTAACATAGCGAATAGCTTTAATGTAGAAATCTTATGAATTGCACTGAGAGCACGTGTTGACCAGACAACGTATATCGATTCTAGTTGTCATTGTCAAATAACAATCTCAAAGATGAAAGGAGTCAGAATGAGTCTTTGATCTCACCTCGGTCTTTTTTACGTAGAAAAGTATTGTGGGATTCCAGTGGCTGACCGAGACTGGACCATTTTCCTTTAGCCTGCTTGCGTATGCTAACCTGGATCTTTCCCACCGCGTTCGCAGTGTGAACTGTTGAAGAAACGACAGTTTAAGACTCAGAAGGCGACGGTGGGGGGGAACAGAGGTTTCAGGTTCCGTCTTACCAGCAACGTTTCCCTCAACTTCTTCAGCAAGACCTGGAAGAGCACCAGAAGGAAACTGACTATACAAGAACTGTGCGGTCAACGGGAACACAATGTGCATCCATGTCTAAACTCATTGTTGCAAACATGACAGCTGCTGCTGGTGAGAAACTGATGTTTTGAGGGAAACTCAAATGCGATTTATCGTTCGTTCCTTAAATCCCTGCAGCTTTTCTTTGAGCTCCTTAACTTCTGCAGACCCTTGTCTTTGTCTTCCCCACTGTCTTTGATGGGGGGTCTTGTAGTCTGCCCTCCCAGCTGGAGGACAAAGTGCAGCATCACTTGGGCCTTCTCCAGTGTCTTAGCCTCCATCACCTCCAGGTTCTTAGGGTAGGACTGTGCCAGGATCCACATGGATCCAACACTCTTACCAAGGATGCTGGTGGTAACTGACAGCCTCCCATCTGGAGGAGGTGCTGCTTCCTCTCCTGGGAGACCCAGACCGTCGTATCGTCCTGAGTGCCTCCGCATTTGTGCGTAATTGTTTGTGTTCCTGGTTCTTTGTCTAAATGTGAACATAAATGTCTAAAATGTGGAAATATGAGTGAGAGGTGCAGTTTGTTTACTATTCATTATTTTTGCACTGCTTTGTAGACCCTTTTTTTCCACAAAAAAATCACCAGACTGAACCAAAGGCAAACTAAACAAAGAAAATTCTTACTGTGCTTTTTTTAAGTATTTCAGTACATTTCCTCTTTTTCAGCCTGATTTACGTACTCTGTTTTTTGTATTACTTTGGTACTTTCATCTGTGTACTCTTCTACACTGTAGAGCTACAACTGGTGCCTCATTGATCACATGACCTGAGTGACATGAAGTGACTATCATGTGACGCCCCACAGGCCCCTGCGGTGGCACTGTTGATCTGTGTGAGCACTGTGGATGAGGAGCAGACGCTGACAGAGTCCCTCGACAGCTTCCTTTACATGACCAAAGATTTCTGATTGATGACAGACAACTGGGGCTTTCCTCCATGACAACGAGAAAACTGAGAGAACACAAGTGACTGCTGCACAACTGCGGCGTGTGCGAGAAAGAGAGAGAGCGTGTGTGAGAGCAAGAGAGAGCGTGTGTGAGAGCTAGAGAAAGAGAGAGAGCGTGTGCAAGAGAGAGAGAGAGTGAGAGAGACAGCGTGTGCTGGAGAGAGAGAGAGAGCGAGAGAGAGAGCGAGAGAGAGAGAGCAACTGCTCCTCACTGGAGTGTTCTTTACTCACCTAAGTGTAGCATGTAGGACATCTGCCCCAGCAGCACCTCCAGCCGTAACACCCCTGAGTGGAGGTCAACCACAGTGCAGCCTGAGCTGGGTATCTGAGGGAAGAACACGGGGGCGGGCCCATCATCGTAAATGTAATCAAAACAAGAGCAGATTCGTAGCAGATGACGCAGCGTCACCTGACATCTCCAATCATAACACAGAGGACAGATGAACTCAAGAGGAACATCAACTCTGCTGAGGTGGGCCGATGATTTGTTCCACACATAAGATTCTTTTTGTGTCCATGTGGGAGAAAAAGGTTTTGTTCTTAAACTACATCCTTAAGCCAACAACATAAAGAAACACTCCACATATTTTCACGGGTATGCAGATGATACACACAGTCGTACTGCAGATATCACTGCAACCAGTTACACCCAGGGGTGAAAGTGAGACGGAACGCAGTTCCGTTAAAAAAGGAGGAGAAGGGAGCTGTCAAAATCCCATATTAAATAAAGAAAACGACGTCTGACGGCAGTTTCACACTGAACGCGGCAGACACGGCGCGCTACGCGGGGCGGGGCAAAAGCACGCGCAGCGCTACCGACTTGCTGGGCTTGGTTGGCGCTCATGTGATGTCACAGCACACCCACATACACAATGAATGGACTTCCCCCGCGCAGCCTGCGCCTTGCATGTTCAGTGTGAAACCGCCTTGACACGGAGTCGCGCCCATGAGCGCATCTCCGCATGCGAGGCGTTTCTGGTTGGCTGACAGACGGACACCTGGGTCACGTTACCAGCATCGTTAGTTCTGATTGGTTAAAACCACACTGTTCTGCTTTCACGGAACGAAAAAAAGAGAAAGAAGACAAAACAGAGGACAAAAACAAAACAGTGATTGTTCTTGAAGTTCTCCTCATTCTGTGTGGTGTCACTCCCTGTAAAGTGTGAACTGATACTTTGCTAAATAAATCATGGAGTGACTTTGATGATCTGTGTCTTCATGTCTGCCTGCTCCCTGTTGTCAGCGCTGGAGAGGGCAGTGACTGTACAACGCAGTTTTCAAAGCGTTTCCAGGGGGAAGGGTGGGGCTCTGGGGGTGCAGTTGTGTGGGGAACAGACACCTGAAAACTGGAATAAAAATCACCCCAAACCGATTAAAAACCGTAAAATTTTGCGCACCCTTTGGGCGTGCGCTTTTTTTTTAACAGTTCCGGCAAGACTTTTAAGCCACTTTCACCCCTGGTTACACCCACAACACCAGCTGTTCCTACATTGACCAGACCCAGGAGAGGAGACCAGATCCCTCCTGGACTGGCTTCTGTGCACCGGATCCCTGTCAGATCCACAAGAGAATTCTCGATTCTTCCTCGAACATCAAAGCCCTCAACAGTCAGGCCCCTTCATGTCTGACAGAGCTCCTGGCTCCCCAAAAACCCAGCTAGAACCCTTCCCTCCCAGGATGCTGCTGGGCTCCTGCTGGAGGCTCCAAAAGTAAAATGGGAGGCGGAGCCTCTAGTTGTCAGACTCCTCCCCCGTGGAGCCAGACCCCAGCTCTTTATTTCCCTCTCTCTCTCACTCCAAACGGCAAGGTAGATGGTCGCCACCTGAGAGCCTGTGTCTGCTGGAAGCTGAAGTTGTTCATCACTCACGGGGAACTGTTGGCTCACTCAACCACGAGGGAACTAAACTGACTCTCCCACTGCGACGGCAGCAACACGCACCTTCTGATTCATCATGGACGACGCACAAAAATACATTGTTGATGGAGCTGAGTGTTTACCTTCCTCTTGGCATAAACAACCAGATGAACGGTCACATCGGTCTGGAACCAGTCGTACCTGCACGCATCAGACCATCATGGTTGACATTCCACTCAGTTCAACATCAGCTTTGACTCGTGTGTTACGTCATATCTGCTTGTAGATGTTGTCTCATGTTACCGAGGTCGGGAGTCTTTGTCTGGGGGAGGAGCCGCTGAGGTAGGGGGGGCTAAACCAGTCGGTGGTGCTGGTGCTGAGAGGAAAGCAGAAAAACAACTAAATCAGCACAAAGAATGAAGTCCAGACATAAATGTTAAACTTAAAACCAGACAGGCACTTCAGGAGCGCAGAGGCTGCACCTGACCGCCCACCTCAGTGGGTTACAGGCACCTACAAAAATGCTCCGAGTACTTGTCAAACAGTAACAGTAGCAGCAGAAGTACTGGATGAGGGTTCTCATCCTCGCTTCAGGGTTCCGGGCATATGAGGGTAGTTGTCATGTGAGGCTGATCGAACGGTCTGTCGGACGAGTGTGTCAGTGTAGACCACAACAACGGGGACGGGGTGTTTGTCTCCACCTCATCCAGTGAGGTTTCTATGTGTTAGCGCACCCTTCATCGCTGCGGGGGTCTTGGTGGCCATCCTGCCCACCAGGCACTCTTTCAGCATGGACTCATAGTTGACCCAGCGGTGCACCTGAGGACACACACACGCCGTCACTGATCTGCTGGATAAGGAGAGGCAGCTCAAGTAGTGCCCCAGCCCACCAGAGTCCAGCGCGCACACACACACGGATCACATGACAACCCTCAGTAAAACTACAGAACATCTAAGTTCTCATTGGGCCTAACCCTAACCCTAACCCTCTGTGAGCTGGCTGAGAATAAGGAGGCTTCACTTCTAACCGACGCCTCTGAACTGTGGGGAAGTTTACGTTGCAGAGGGTAGTTTTGCTTTCTGTACCGCAAAAATATTCACTGCATAGGAGAACAAAACCAATTTAAATGGGGAAAAAATGCAAAGTGGGATCATACAAAATCAATTGTTCATTTCTTTTTTTGGGACCAACTATGCATTTTTTGTTTCCTGGACTCTTTGTGCTGGGGTCACCTGTTAAAAATACAGAAATGGCAAAATCTAAAAGCCCAGTACTTAGACAGCCGGCAGCGTGCAGGCCGCAGTCTCACACCTCCGCTTCTGGGTGTGTTCCACTTGGAACAGAAGCACAGAACTTCCATACCTGGTCGAAGAGTTCGGTGCCATCGATCCCGGCCGCCTTCATCAGCTCCTCCTCCCCTCCAGGGTGGTAGTCCATGTAGGGCGTGACATTGTACACCATGCCTGAAATACATGTCTAATTTGTCATCCACTCATTAATGCATCACGCCTCAAAACAAGGAGCAATGCAACATAATTCCTCCATCTGTAAGACCTGAATCTCACGCTGAGGAGTTCTACTCAGCTTGGTTACAACTGGACTTGGTGCTCTGTGGTCTGGAGTCGCACCTCTCACAACTCCACTGTGTTTGAAGAATGACCCAACCTGCAGGATCAGGTTAGCATGAGGTCTGATTCTGATAGTCCCTGCAGCTCCCTGTCCCGCAGGGACTTCATCTATTCCTCCCGGCCCAGACAGATCCGCACTGGGCGGTGGAAGGAAGCCCACCTCGTATGCAGGTCCAGCAGTCTTCTCGGGTGTTGTGCTTCTGCAGCTCCTCCTGGGTGACTTCAATCAGGCGCCCTCTGAGTCCGGTTAGGTCTTTCCCACTCTTGGCAAACCGGATCCAGTCCATTAGACTGTGGCCAGGCTTCAAGGCCACCTTAACGGTCAGTCGAGTAACAGAGGACAGAGTGATTATTGCTTCTGGTCTGGATCTCTGCGGAGGTATCAAGACAGACCGGTGCCAACTTGCTAGAAATGTACAGCTGTCAGTGGGAGGAAACTCTGAAGACACCCGAGTTCTGATTCATGCGGCGTGTTACCTTGTTCCTCTCGGACTGGCCGGACGGAGCGACCCGCTGCTGGGAGCCCGGTGCAGGGAACGACTGGGTCGGGATGTTCAACATGCTGGGAACGCTTCGCAGACACCCCCAGTGTCCGAGAAAACCTACTCAATATTAACCAACGTTAGTTTACAGGTAATGACATGAGCGACGGACTTGTAGTCAACGCTGCTGCTGAGTGTGACCCGCTCTCGCCCCCCCGGGACGCATCCCCGTCAGGACGGTGCTGAGCAATGCAGCGCCAGGCTGAGCTAGCTAAGCTAGCTAAGCTACAGAGCCACGGACCTCCCGCCACCTCACTAATGGCGCCACTTCATGCTAACATTCACCCAGAAGAGGAGCGGCCTCGCTGAGCAAACCCCCGGGTGGCGCCTGGTTCGCTGCCGGCGATAAGTTACATGCGAAGTTATTCACTGCTCTACTGTGGCCAAAGACTACATAACAATGTCGCACACGTTGACGTCATCAATATGCGACGGTACTGTACCTTGAAGAACTTTGCCCCGAAGCTATTCTGCCAGACAGCCTTACTACGCCTACTTACTACGCCTTGTTGTGTACGTCAGAGGCGGTGGTAGAAAAAGTACTAATATTTCAATAATATAAAACTTTATGGACATTTGATAGGAAGTAATGTAAGCCGCGTAATTGGATGTTTTTCATCTAGAATAAAGTAGTATTCTTTGGGGAAGTTGTTAGTGGCATGATTATTTCCGTTTCAGATAATCAGATCTAGGTTAGTCTGTGGGTATTTCATTTGGAAGGAGTTTTCAGAAAAGTTTTGTGAATTGGCTACCCCGACCCGTCAGACAGCAAACACAGGCAGTCTTGTTCTGTTGCCTAAATCTACTCTAACTGCGACAGATAAATAACCATAATTTCAAGAATAAAATAAAAAGCAAAGGAGGAGGTCAAACCAAACAATACCAGGTCAAGAGATTGAATCACCAACTTCAAGATGAACAGTTCCCCTTCCTCTCTGACTCCCCAAAGCCTGTCACAAACTTCAGGGCAACTTCCCCCACGCTCACCCTGGCTGTGATTAACCTGGTTCGGAGAACAAGCCTCACTCAGGTCCTGGTTGCTTGTTGATACTTGCGTGTACAGACTGAGACCCACCCTACCGGAAATGAAACGGGAGAAAAAAGTGACGAAAGGCGATGCGGTTGCTTCACCCTCGCCGTCATCATCGTCATCATCGTCATCATCGTCGTCGTCGTCTCTGGCCCTCTCCTGTGACATGGTGGCAGGGACAGCATCGACCACACCGCCTCAGCCCGCCACGGCGGTGGATGAAGGCTAATCTGTTCAGAGGAATCAAGGAAACGAGCCGTGACGTCAGAATAAACGCCCGGCGTCACTGGCCGGCTGCTGACGGAGTGTGTGTGTGTGTGTCACGTCAACCTGTGGAAGGAAACTCACTGAGGCTGAGAAATAAGCTTTTTAACCCTTTGCAGGCTGGAGGAGCTCATTAGACAAATATTCAGGGCAGGGACTCGGTTTAAAGTGCGGCAGGAGCCTCACCGCACCTGTCGGTCCCGCCATCAACTGCTGCTCCGAGAGGGAGGAGCTCCGGAGTCAGGTGACCGGCGCGGCCAGCAGGCCCAGGTCCGACGAATTGCGGTGTGGTTCCTGTTGCGCCCTGCAGATGGCAGCAGAGGCCAAGCGTTCTGGCTCACAGGCCGAAGAACGACAACAACCTTTGCTGCTGAGGTTTTTGATTGTTGTCTTCCACAAGGAGCCGAACTCAGCCGAGTCATTTACGTCACAGTGAGATTTAGCGGTTGGATTGTTCAGTTCCACACGCTGTTCTGTTCAGCAGAATGTTCTAAAATAATCTAAGACTCTGGCGCTCCAGCCGTGAGCAGACCAGCGTGTCAGTGTCCCGTGTGTTAGCAACTGCTTTCATCTTCTCGTTGTCACCACCCTTCCCCTCTATCCTGCTTCTCCTTTGTCTCTCCATCCATCTCTTCCCCCTCCCCTGTAGAGCCGGCACATGATTACAATTTCAAAACCATTTGCTGGATCATTGTCAGATAATCCCATGTTTGGTCTGATGAGTCACGCGCCTCATTTGCCCCGGGGCAGGACTACTTGGGACCTGTTCTCAAACAGCAGCCAAGGCCCAATAGGTGGCCCTGAGGGGCCACCAGCAAGAGCGGGGGTGTTCCAGACCTGGAGAGGTGGAATTAGAGCACAGAGTGTGAAGTGTCAATCTAGACAAGATTGTTAATTATCAGATTTACGTTGCCTGAAAGACCGTCTCCAGCGACAGTAATTGGCCCATTATCTTGACTGAAGGCCTACGTGGTCACGCAGTAGAAACCCTTTTATTTTCCCTCACCACATATCACATATGTACCAAATATACTGAGAATCAGGGCGGCCCGGGGGAGCAGTGGTCCTCACTGTGGCCCCCAGCAAGAAGCTTGTGGGTGGAGCCCCGGCTGCAGCACGGGGTCTTTCTGGGTGAGTCTCCATGTTCTCCCTGTTCCTGCTGGGTTCTCTCTGGTACTCCAGCTTCCTCCACAGTCCAAAGACATCAAGAGGGACCAGGTTAATCCAGACTCTAAATTGACCGTAGGCGTGGCTGGGAGAGCCAATGGTTGTCTGTCTCTATGTGTTGGCCCTGCCATGGACTGGTGACCTGTCCAGGGGGAAGGCTGCTGGGATAGGCTCCACCCCCACCACCCTCAACAGGAGAAGAGGGGGAACATGGAGGGAGGGATGGATGATGGATGGATGATTGATGGATGGATGATGGATGATTGATGGATGATGGATGGATGATTGATGGATGGATGATTGATGGATGGATGATGGATGATTGATGGATGATTGATGGATGATGGATGGATGATTGATGGATGGATGATGGATGATTGTTGGATGATGGATGATTGATGGATGGATGATGGATGGATGATTGATGGATGGATGGATGATTGATGGATGGATGATTGATGGATGGATGATGGATGATTGATGGATGATGGATGGATGATTGATGGATGGATGATGGATGATGGATGATTGATGGATGGATGATGGATGGATGATGGATGATTGATGGATGATGAATGATTGATGGATGGATGATGGAAGATTGATGGATGGATGATTGATGGATGGATGGATGATGGATGGATGATGGATGGATGATTGATGGATGGATGATGGATGGATGGATGGATGATGGATGGATGATTGATGGATGATGGATGGATGATTGATGGATGATGGATGGATGATTGATGGATGATGGATGGATGATGGATGGATGGATGGATGATGGATGGATGATTGATGGATGATGGATGGATGATTGATGGATGGATGATGGATGGATGGATGATGGATGGATGATTGATGGATGGATGGATGGATGATGGATGGATGGATGGATGATGGATGGATGATTGATGGATGGGTGGATGATGGATGGATGATGGATGGATGATGGATGGATGATTGATGGATGATGGATGGATGATGGATGGATGGATGGATGGATGATTGATGGATGGATGGATGATTGATGGATGGATGGATGATGGATGGATGATGGATGGATGATTGATGGATGGATGGATGATGGATGGATGGATGATGGATGGATGATGGATGGATGGAAGTGTTGTTCAGCCGCTGCTGTGTTAACATGCCTCTTTTCTACACAGCGTGGCTTTTTTTTCTCTCATTGAGCAGCTTTGCTGCTCTTCAATGAACGGCTGCTTCACATCCCGGACCTCCATCGTTGTTCGTTCCTTCTAACAACTTTTGTGTTTTTAATGTGTGAGAAATTCCTTGACTTCTGTCACAGTTGAGAGAAGTCAGCGTTCGTCTTCGTTATGTCCTCTACTCTTCTGTTGAACAGAGGAAGGAAGACATCAGGGTTCTCTAAATGTGTTGCTGGTGTGGGAGCTGATTCTTCCAATCCCAGTCTCAAGTTCTGGACCCGTGAAAGCCGACAGCACGGCTCTGACCAAAGGAAACCCTTGGACGTGGATGTCCATCTGTCCCTCTGCTGCGTGTCCAGGTCTCACCTCTGGAGTCGTAACTTTCACAGCCAGCAGACAGTTGGCATAGCTGCTGACCTCATTTCTCACTTGGTTCTCAGTGCACACACACACTGCCATATGGTTGTGTGTGTGTGTGTGTTTGTGGGGGGGGGGGGGGGGGGGTTGAGGCAGAAACAGATGAGGCATGGATTGACAAATAGCTTTGGCAGCCATTTTATTCCAAGTGCCATCGTCATCTCTCCGGCACCATCGAAACAATTTTTTCCAAAGAAAAAGAGCTGTGATTGGTTGTGTGTACAAGTGTATACATCATCAACCATCATACTGGAGTCAGTGAAGGTAAAACTGCAGTAAGTGATATTTCTACTACTATAACGAGGAGTACATTGAATGAAATGAATGAATTAAAATTTTATTATTGTGTCATTGCATACAACCGCATGCCCAGCCCACATGGGCTTACAAGACAGCCTACATTCCAACAAGCCCGAGGTCAAAGTACATATTCTCAAAAGAAACTCTTTCATCACCACAAAGTAGTACACACATCCTAAGGTACAGCTGGAAGCTTGCCATGTATCACTGACAAAGTCCAAGTACTAATTAAACAAACGATCTTGCCTTCTTTCCCAAGCTTTTGAAATAAAGTTGGCAAAATGAAGTACATCAGCATTAAACAGCCATTCCAGCTGAGCTCTTGAGGGTTCCGTTCTGCTCACCAACAGGTTCCGTTCTGCTCACCGACAGGTTCCGTTCTGCTCATCGACAGGTTCCGTTCTGCTCACCGACAGGTTCCGTTCTGCTCAGCGACAGGTTCCGTTCTATTAATGAACTGAACAGCTATTAATGAATTGAACAGTTATTAATGAACTGAACAGTTGCTCATGAATTGAACATTTATGAATGAATTGAACAGTTAATAATGAATTGAACAGTTATTAATGACTTGAACAGTTATTAATGAACTGAACAGCTATTAATGACTTGAACAGTAATTAATGAACT
>NC_141330.1:28096324-28143824 GCF_037954235.1 Aulostomus chinensis
ATCCATCCATCCATCTATCCATCCATCCATCCTTCCATCCATCCATCCATCTATCATCTATCTATCATCTATCCATCTATCTATCTATCCATCTATCATCTATCATCTATCTATCTATCTATCTATCATCTATCTATCCATCTATCTATCATCTATCTATCCATCTATCTATCATCTATCTATCCATCTATCATCTATCTATCATCTATCTATCTATCATCTATCTATCTATCTATCGTCTATCATCTATCCATCTATCTATCATCTATCTATCATCTATCTATCTATCATCTATCATCTATCTATCATCTATCTATCATCTATCATCTATCTATCATCTATCATCTATCTATCTATCATCTATCTATCATCTATCTATCATCTATCTATCTATCATCTATCATCTATCTATCTATCATCTATCTATCATCTATCATCTATCTATCTATCATCTATCTATCATCTATCTATCTATCATCTATCTATCATCTATCATCTATCTATCTATCATCTATCATCTATCTATCTATCATCTATCATCTATCTATCATCTATCTATCTATCATCTATCTATCATCTATCTATCATCTATCATCTATCTATCTATCTATCTATCATCTATCTATCATCTATCATCTATCTATCATCTATCTATCATCTATCTATCTATCTATCATCTATCTATCATCTATCTATCATCTATCTATCATCTATCATCTATCTATCTATCATCTATCATCTATCATCTATCTATCTATCATCTATCTATCATCTATCTATCATCTATCTATCATCTATCATCTATCTATCTATCATCTATCATCTATCTATCTATCATCTATCTATCATCTATCTATCTATCTATCGTCTATCATCTATCCATCTATCATTTATCTATCATCTATCATCTATCTATCTATCATCTATCTATCTATCATCTATCATCTATCATCTATCTATCTATCATCTATCTATCTATCTATCATCTATCCATCTATCTATCTATCATCTATCTATCTATCTATCTATCATCTATCCATCTATCTATCTATCATCTATCATCTATCTATCATCTATCTATCTATCTATCGTCTATCATCTATCCATCTATCATCTATCTATCATCTATCATCTATCTATCTATCATCTATCTATCATGTATCTATCTATCTATCTATCATCTATCATCTATCTATCTATCTATCATCTATCCATCTATCTATCTATCATCTATCTATCTATCTATCATCTATCCATCTATCTATCATCTATCTATCATCTATCTATCATCTATCTATCTATCATCTATCTATCATCTATCATCTATCATCTATCTATCTATCATCTATCTATCTATTTATCTATCATCTATCTATCATCTATCTATCTATCTATCATCTATCATCTATCCATCTATCATCTATCTATCATCTATCCATCTATCTATCTATCATCTATCTATCTATCTATCATCTATCTATCTATCTATCATCTATCCATCTATCTATCTATCTATCTATCATCTATCTATCATCTATCAATATATCTATCTATCTATCATCTATCATCTATCTATCATCTATCATCTATCTATCATCTATCTATCCATCTATCTATCTATCATCTATCTATCTATCATCTATCTATCATCTATCATCTATCATCTATCTATCTATCATCTATCTATCATCTATCATCTATCTATCATCTATCATCTATCTATCATCTATCATCTATCTATCATCTATCATCTATCTATCATCTATCATCTATCTCTCCATCTATCTATCATCTATCTATCCATCTATCATCTATCTATCTATCTATCATCTATCTATCCATCTATCATCTATCATCTATCTATCTATCATCTATCTATCATCTATCTATCATCTATCTATCTATCATCTATCATCTATCTATCATCTATCATCTATCTATCATCTATCTATCTATCTATCTATCCATCATCTATCTATCCATCATCTATCTATCTATCATCTATCTATCATCTATCTATCTATCATCTATCATCTATCTATCCATCTATCATCTATCCATCTATCTATCTATCCATCCATCCATCCATCCATCCATCCATCTATCCATCCATCCATCCTTCCATCCATCCATCCATCTATCATCTATCTATCATCTATCTATCTATCTATCTATCATCTATCATCTATCGATCTATCATCTATCTATCTATCTATCTATCTATCATCTATCATCTATCTATCTATCATCTATCATCTATCTATCCATCCATCTATCTATCATCTATCTATATATACAGTATATATACATATGCGTGTGCCTGTGTGTACCTGAATGTGATTTTTTATATGTGCATAGTAGCAGGAATAATAATAATTATAATATTAACTGTTATTATTATAGCAATAATAATTATGGTATATGATATAATGACAATATAATAATAATATATTTAATAGTATATGTGTATAAAGATCATGTATATATTTTGGTAATGGTTTGTTTGTAACTATTTCTTCTTTGTTGTGTGTTTTCTGTGGCAGTGACCTTCTGTATTTTGGTCTGCGCCAACAGATAATTGTCCTCAACTTATAAACAGGCTCAGTTGTACTTGGAAAATGAGGCTGGCAGACAGTGCTTGTTTGTGGCACCACCTGTTTTAAAAAGATGCTTTATAAGTAAATGAACTTTTGACCTTTCGTCGTCTGGACTCTGCTCCTCCTCATTTCGCCTCCCTGACCGCTCGACCAATCTAGCAGTCGTTAGCTGACTGATTTTCTGTGTAGCGTTACAATATTCAGCCTTCATAATAACCTGCCAGTTACTCTCTTTTGCATGTTATCAGATCCAGGGAGCATTTACAGATGTATGTACTCATGTCTAGGTTCTTTTACGCATGAAGGAGTGAGATGTCAGCTTTTACCCACCTTTTTAAGCACATGTATTCACTCGAGTTTCCTTGAAATCTACAAGCCTTCAAAGACTCACTTTGATGATACAAGCAGACGGTTTCAGTCGGTGATGAATCCTCATTCACTCTGTTTTTTAGGAGTAGCAAGTAACTTAATCTTGTTTCAGTGTTAGGTAATCTAACTTATCCCTGTTCACATTTGTGTGAGAAGCCAGATGCTTGACTCCACTCATAGCTTCCCCCTTCACCTTTGACCTCAGTTCAGGGTCTCACTCATCAATGAACTCGTCCATTCTGCCTCCAACATCTGAAGTGAGTCTGCATGATTGACGGATGATAGGACAACAGCTATAATTCACTTTGACAACTCGGGAAAATTAAAACAGAGAAGAAGGCACCCCCCCCCCCCATACCTCCACTCATTTAGCTGGGTTACATTAGGCAAGGCTACGTTAGATTAAACTAGGTTAGGCTAGGCTACATTAGACTAGCTTAGGCTACAGCAGACGAGGCTAGGCTACATTAGACTAGGCTAGGCTAGAGTAGACAAGGCTAGGCTACATTAGACTAGGCTAGGCTAGAGTAGACTAGGCTAGGGTACAGTAGGCTATGCTAGGGTACAGTAGACTAGGCTAGGCAAGAGTAGACTAGGCTAGGGTACAGTAGACTAGGCTAGGCAAGAGTAGACTAGGCTAGGCTAGAGTAGACTAGGCTAGGCTAGAGTAGACTAGGCTAGGATACAGTACACTAGGCTAGGCTACAGTACACTAGGCTAGGGTAGGCTACACAGGGTGAGGTCAGGCTTAATTGTCCTGAGGGGGTTTGTTAGCCTGGGCTCAGCGCGAAGTGCTTCATGAAAACGTATGATCACATATTTATTGTACATTATACTGCTACAGTTGTAGCACTCTGCAGCTTATTGGCAGCAGGGATAAATTAAATTCTTTCGACCATCCAACTACAAAAATGTGAAAAGTTCAGTAGTCCATTCTCACATCGTTCCCTGTCATGGAATGTAATGTTTTCCATTTTCCAGGATCTTTTTCAGCTGTTGCCAATCTATTTGCAGTGCACATGAGCTGTTGAGCCTGCCAGTCAGCACCAGTGCCATTATCTGACTGGAATGCTATTGTATTATGCACCCCTCTGTTATGAGTGATACAGATTTTTTCAGCTTTAGCCATTTGTGAATTTGGTCATTGCAGTCAACACAGCAGTTTATAAATGACGTGGATCAGTGTATCTCTGGCTTCATCAGTCAAACACAGAAGAATGTGTCTGCTGGGGTCTCCTGAGGCCCAGAGACGTCAGTACAAACTAACTACCGTGCCCATCCGCTGCTCACCATGGTGGGATGGGGGTCAGCAAGGGGGGGAGGACTGAGTGACCCCATAGATAAACTCTCAGCAAGACAAAGCCCACTGAGAATGGAGGAGGCCAGAGTCTGAGTCAGAGCAGGCTTGTGTTTCAAACATGTTTACAGCAGGAGACTCTAAAATATCCCGAGGAGAAAGTTGATGACTGTGAGCCTGCAGACGGATTAAACAACACAAGAACTCGCAGTCAATCGGGCTGAGCGTCACGAAGTAACGCAGAGTGGGATTAC
This sequence comes from Aulostomus chinensis, assembly GCF_037954235.1. Taxonomy (NCBI): domain Eukaryota; kingdom Metazoa; phylum Chordata; class Actinopteri; order Syngnathiformes; family Aulostomidae; genus Aulostomus; species Aulostomus chinensis. The sequence goes on from NC_141330.1 coordinate 28,100,842, forward strand.
AATACGTTGTACATGTTTGTATTGTCGTATTGCAATTTTGCAAAAATCAGTATATTCAAGACAATTGATTTCGAACGCATCAGGATGTCGCAGAAGAAAAACACCCAAAAAGGAACAAGCAGGAATTATTTAGCTTTGACACTTTAGTACAAAGTGTTAGCTTCATGTTTCTGTAATGTAAAAGTAAAATATTTAGTTAATGTCTGTCACAAGCTTATCGATGTATGACAAGAAGGACATTTCACGACATCGCAGTGTTGATAGACTGTCCCACCCAAAGTAAGAAATGTGCAGTTGTGTACAACAAGGCATTGGAATCTAATGGTGTGGTCTGAGCTATGCAGTCGTATTTTACCAGCTCGTCACTCTGGGATGATGTTAGAGATCAGTCAGCTCCGTCTGACGAAAAACTTTGATGTGAACTTAAAAACCAACGAATCTCCAGAAAAAGACACTGAACACCATGTGGCCTGATGTCTCTGTAAGGAAGATGCCTGAGCTGTGAGGCAGGTAATCATTGTCTCTCTGGGCCTTTATGAAATATGTAATCAATCCATGACAAATAGTTGCACTAACATTTCAGAAATACCTGTTTTGAAATGTATGATAATGCTTCCAAAATAAAACCCATTTTTAAAAATAGTGATGCTTTTGTTTTGAAGACAGGATGTACCATTATAAACCAATTTGATCCCTGGTTGATGTGGGAACGTTTCTGCTGTCAGGCCTACGGTGTTCCGACTGTTCGTATCTGGAGTTTTCTTTCAGTGCCGCAGGCAGCAGGTGTCACCTCCACACGGAGAGTCTGACACGTGTTGACTGGGACCGGCCTCAGCGTCCTCAGCACCGACAGCGAGCAGGAGACTTTGAAGGTGACACGAGGCAGTGTCCTCTGTAACGAGTCTGACCTCTGATAGCTTCTTAAATGTTCTGCACTTGTGGTAATTAATGGAGGAAGCATTCTGACACTAATTGCTTCGTGCCGTGTTGCCGACAGTCCTAATAAAGTAGCAGGGTTTATTAATTAGTGCTAACGATATTACATGCAGCCCCAGGGGTCAGGACAAAGCGTCTAATCACTGCTGGACAGGTAAAGGTCTCTAAACTGAGGCAACCTGGACATGGAACAACCGTTCAGATGAGTGCAGCTTTGGCTTAGGAAACAGAAGAGGATGGATTTTTTAAGAAACATTTTCCATTATGTTTTCCAAATACAGATGAGATCCTAGATGAGTTGACTTTACTCTCCTGTTACACGTCGTTCTAAGTCTGTAAGCAGGTTTCAGATCCTATAAAACTGCACTGATTTCTTGCTTTCTGAAAAAACCAAGACAATACAGCAAGACGTTATTAACGTCTACATCTGAGTGGGTGTGAGCGCTCTTTCCAGCTGATGCAATGTGAATGGAAACAGACCAGACAGAAAGAAATGAACCAAATTAATAGTAATTTCATCAGCTCTCACGCAGGTGATGCCGTGCTAGCAGGTGATGCCATGCTAGCAGGTGATGCCGTGCTAGCATGTGCTGCATGTATCATGTACCAGCTCACGTGAGGCGGCTGGGGAGGAGACGAGGGGGCTGACAGAAGTTCATAGACGGACATGAAAAGGCATGTGAATGTTACTTTAAAGAGAGTTATATGACGTGACTTTTCTCAAGACAACTCTGAACAGAAAAAGGTGTTTAATACGGTTACAGGAGTTCAGAGAGTGGGAGGTGAGCAGGTGAATCTTGTCACTAACAATTATGTTACTTAGTAATCTCTGTTGCACAGTTAAAAAAATGTTATATCAATAAGGGAGCAAGAACGGGATCGTGGCATTCTTGAGGTTACTTAGTGTCTGAAGCATTGGTCGCAGTTATTTGTTTGTTTACAGGCTCAACAGGTCAAGGCTTGACCAGACAAACCTGCATTTAGAGGCCCGTCAGTCTGCTGGTGAGCTCAGACAGGAAGGCTGTTCAATGCTGGAAATTGTGAGAAAATTTAAAACTCTTTTCATGTTAACTACTCGCTTCAGACAGCAGCACTAACTGGCTCTAACAAGGACTGGAAAAGAAAAAGACCTCACGGGTCGTCAACTGGCAGCTGCACTAAAAAGTACCGTCAAATACCAGTGTCCCCATCACCAGAGGCCACTTCAGGATGCTGGACTTCATGGCAGAATTGCAGAGAAAAAGCCATATCTCAGACTGAGATGGGAGAAAGAGCGCAGACAGTGGACACTGGAAGACTGGAAGAAGGTATTGTGGACAGATGAGTTAAAGTCTGAGGTCAGAAGAACATTTGTGAGATGCAGAACGAATGAAGAACAGTTCTTAAGACCATCGGTCAATCAGAGGGGGGGCAGCGTGAGGGTCTGAGGGGCTTTGGAGGAGCTAAAATAGGAGATTTGGACAGAGTGGAAGGAGGCTTGAGGGAGGAGAGCAACAAAAGATCTTGCAATGATATGCAGTACCCTGTGGACATGCAGTACCCCCTTCAGCTGCAGAAGTTTTTTTGTGATGGTAAAGTTTGAAAAACTTAGTGTGTATATATGCGTGTGTGTAATATATATATATGCGTGTGTGTAATATATATATATATATATATATATATATATATATATATATATAGTTGCAATCAGAAATGTTTAACCCTCAAAAATTGGAGGGTTTAATCAATAACATAATAACAGGCCAGCACGATGGAGCAGTGGTCCTCACTGTGGCCCCCATCAAGAAGGTTGTGGGTGGAGCAGTGGTCCTCACTGTGACCCCCCATCAAGAAGGTTGTGGGTGGAGCCCCGGCTGCAGCACGGGGTCTTTCTGGGTGAGTCTCCATGTTCTCCCTGTTCCTGCTGGGTTCTCTCTGGTACTCCAGCTTCCTCCACAGTCCAAAGACATCAAGAGGGACCAGGTTAATCCAGACTCTAAATTGACCGTAGGCGTGGCTGGGTGAGCCAATGGTTGTCTGTCTCTATGTGTTGGCCCTGCCATGGACTGGTGACCTGTCCAGGGGGAAGGCTGCTGGGATAGGCTCCACCCCCACCACCCCGAACAGGAGAAGATGGATGGGTGGTACTGTCACATTATGAAAGCTGAGAAGAATGTGGTGTGTAGCTTCTGCCATGTCACCAATATGGCGACGGCTGAGGGAGGCTCATGTCTGTTGTTCCACACTCAATTTTCCGACAGCATCAGCAACCTCTAAGTCATTTACCGGTAAACAGAAACAACTGACCATAATGAATTTGGTTAAATGACAACATGACAACTCTTTACTGCCACCCTGTGGCCAAACGATGAAACAGCATGTCACAACCTGTGTATAATCTATTTACCACCTTAAATGTATTTTAAAAAAATATGGAAACGTCTCACAATTAAAGAAAACCTCAATGCACACAAGAAGAAACCACACAGAGCTACTTCAAACCTGCATGTAAATAATATTTGATTGGAATTCCGACCTGGTTAGGTAGAGTATTAAACATTTATCATTTTATTCTAATATGATCTCACATAAACAATGTTTACATTATGACTTGAGAATGTAGAATGACAAACATGAAGAGTTATAAACATAAATCAAAGGTAGATTTTATGTGTAACCATTGTATAAAGAAGAACTCTCCTTGCAAACTGAAGTAGTAGAAATACTTCCTGAAGTATTTGTCCAGATGCAGGACTCTCCTTCCCTGCTGCTGCAGTTATAAATCCTGTTTGGCTTTGAAAATGACAAGACTGGTGTTTACCAACAAGTGACAGAGAGCTTTCCCACCTTTCAAAGGTAAATATGTACTCTCCCACACTCGGTATCTGTGAGCAAGATAAAGAGGGGTAAAGACAAACTGATAATGAGAGGGGGGGAGAGAGAGAGAGAGGGAGTGAGAGAGAGAGAGAGGCCAGATTTGGGGTGTAAACAATGATTGAGTGAGCTGAGAGGGTGAGCGCAGCTGAGAGTGTTTAAGTCATGCTGTCTCCCTCTGTATGTCCAGCATTGTTCTTTGCTGCTCCTGGCTTCGTTTTACAGCCTAATTAGACCTTATTTCACGTGGAAACACCCACGTGCGATACATTACCATCTGCCGGCCTCTCACTTCCTCCCTCATCAGCAAACTGGAGGAGATGTGTGAGGATTTTAGTGTGAATTTATATCCATGTTGTTGTAATTCTGTAATCCAAACAGTGACGATATTATAAAGAGATGTTTGAGTCGTTACCATGTTCGACTGATCGCAACATTACAGCAGTATGACAGTTCAACAGTACGACAGTGTTTCATGTTTCCTTTGTTATACACATGACTACAAAACGTTCCCATCAGCAGCAGGTCTGGACTTCTATGATGTGGTATCCATAAATCCATAAGTTACCAATAGTTAATGGGCAACTACCTTGTTAGGGTACTTTTACGTCACTAAAAATGACAGCTCTTCTGTCGGGGGCATTTTGCCCCTGGTAGGGTCACCCAAGGCAGACTGGTCCTAGACGAAGGGCCAGACAAAGAACGGTTCAACAGACCCTTCATGGAAGTTAGAACAAGGGATTTGTGCACCCAGCCCTGAGTGGAACCGGGGCCCCACCCTGGAGCCAGGCCCGGGGTAGAGGCCCGATGGCAAGCGCCTGGTGGCAGGGCCTTAGCCCATGGGGCCCAGCCCAAAAGGGTTACATGGATCTGTCCTCCCATGGACCCACCACCTGTAGGAGAAACCAGAAGGGTCCGGTGCAATGCGTTTGGGCAGCAGTCCAAGGCGTGGGCCTTAGCTGTCTGATCCCTAGGCATGGAAGCTGGTGTGTGGAACATGGAACGCCACCTCTCTGGCGGGGAAGGAGCCGGAGCTGGTGGAAGTGGTTGAGCGTTACCGGCTAGATATAGTCTGCCTCACCTCAACACATATCTCCGGGTCTGGAACCCAAGTCCTTGAGAGGGGTTGGAATCCCTCCTTCGCTGGAGTTGCTCCAAGTGAGAGGCGAAGGGCCAGGGTGGGCTTTTTGATAGCCCCCAGATTCTCTGCCTGTACGTTGGGGTTTACCCCTGTGGACGAAAGGGTTGCTTCCCTGCGCCTTCGGGTCAGGAAACAGGTCCTGACTGTTGTCTGCTCTTATGCGCCGAAGAGCAGTTCAGAGTAAACCACCCTTTTTGGAGTCCTTGGGAAGGGTGCTGGATGGCGCCCCGACTGGGGACTCCATTGTCCTACTGGGGGACTTCAATGTTCATGTGGGCAATGACAGCGTGACCTGGAGGGGCGTGATTGAGAGGAACGGCAGGCCAGACCTGAACTCCAGTGGTGTGCAGTTATTGGACTTCTGTGTAACCCGCAGTTTGTCCATAACTAACACCATGTTTGAGCATAAGGATGTCCACCAGTGCATGTGGTACCAGGACATCCTAGGTGGAAGGTCTACGATCGACTTTGTAGTCATATCATCTGACCTGCGACTGCATGCTGTGGACACTCAGGTAAAGAGAGGAGCTGAGCTGGTAACTGATCACCATCTGGTGGTGAGTTGGATCAGGTGGCAGGGGAAGACGCCGTGCAGTCCTGGCAGGCCCAAACAAGTAGTGACGGTTTGCTGGGAATGCCTGGTGGAAGAACCTGTCAGAATGATCTTCAACTCCCACCTCCGGCAGAGCTTTGACCACATCCCAGAGGTGGTGGGGGACATTGAGTCCAAACCGGCCATGTTCTGCTCTGCCATTGTCAAGGCAGCTGTTGTGAGCTGTGGCCATACGGCTGCTGGGGCCAGTCACGACTGTAATAACCGAACCCGCTGGTGGACACCAGAGGTGAGGGGAGCCGTCAGGCTGAAGGAGGAGGCTTACAGGGCGTGGTTGGCCTGTGGGTCTCCAGAGGCAGCTGACCGGTACCAACAGGCCAAGCAGTGTGTGGCCATGGTGGTCGCCAAGGCAAAAACTCGGACGTGGGAGGAGTTCGGTGAGGCCATGGAGAATGACTATTGGTCAGCTCCAAAAAGGTTCTGGCAAACTGACCGTCGTCTCAGGGGGGAAGGCGGCAACTTGCCCAACCTGTTTACAGTGGAGGTGGGAGGCTGCTGATGACAACTGGGGAGATAATAGGGCGGTGGTAGGAATGCTTTGAGGAACACCTCAATCCGACCACCACGTTTTCCATGGAGGAAACAGAGTTTGGGGAGTGCTTGGGGAGGGGTCGTCCAATCTCCAGGGCAGAAGTCACTGAGGCAGTTAAGCAACTCCACGGTGGCAGAGCTCTGGGGGTGGATGAGATCCACCCTAGGTATCTCAAGGCTCTGGATGTTGTGGGGCTGTCTTGGTTGATAGGTCTCTGCAACAGTTTGTGGACATCGGGGGCAGTGCCTTTGGAGTGGCAGACCGAGGTGGTGGTCCCCATCTTTAAGAAAGGGGACCAGAGGTTGTGTTCCAACTATCGGGGATCACACTCCTCAGCCTCCCTGGAAAGGTCTACGCCAGGGTACTTGAGAAGGAGGAGTGTGGTTTTCATCTCGGTTGTGGAACTGTGGATCAGCTCCTCACCCTCACTAGGGTGCTGGAGGGGGCATGGGAGTTAGGGTTAGGGTTAGGGTACTTCAGAAGTATGGGTTGGATGGCCCCTTACAAAGGGCCGTTCAGTCTTTCGACCGGAGGAGTGAGAGTCTGGTCAGTGTTGCCGGCAGTAAGTCGGACTTGATCCCGGTGAGGGTTGGACTCTGCCAAGGTTGCCCTTTGTGACCGGTTCTGTTCATAACCTTTATGGACAGAATTTCTAGGTGCAGCTGGTGGGTAGACGGGGTTGAGTTTGGTAGTGGGAGGATGTCATCTCTGCTTTTTGTGGATGATGTGGTCCTCTTAGCTCCATCAAGCCACTACTTCCAGCTCTTGCTGAGACAGTTTGCAGCCGAATGTGAAGTGGCTGGGATGAGAATCAGCCCCTCCAAGTCTGAGGCCATGGTCTTCAGCCAGAAAAGAGTGGCCTGCCCACTCCTGGTCGGGGGGGGGGGGGAGGTCCTGCCTCAGGTAGGGGAGTTTAAGCATCTCAGGGTCTTCTTCACAAGTGAAAGTAGGATGGAGATTGACAGGTGGATTGGGGTGGCATCTGCAGTGATGCGGGTGCTAAACCAGTCCATCATGGTAAAGAGGGAGCGTAGCCAAAAGGCGAGGCTCTCGATTTACCTGTCAATCTATGTTCCAACCCTCACCTGTGGTCATGAGCTCTGGGTAATGACCAAAAGAACGGGATCACAAATACAAGCAGCAAAAATGAGTTTCCTCCTGGGCTCTCGCTTAGAGACAGCGTGAGAAGCTCAGTCATTCAGGAGGGACTCAGAGTAGAGCTGCTGCTCCTCCATGTAGAGGAGTCAGTGCAGGTGGTTCAGGCATCTGGTGAGGACGCCTCCTGGACGCCTCCCTCGGGAGGTCTTCCAGGCATGCCCAACCGGGAGGAGGCCTAGAGGCCGAGGACGCGCTGGAGGGATTATATCTCTCGACGGGCCTGGGAACGCCTCAGGACTCTCCCGGAAGAGATGGTTGAAGTGGCTGGGGAGAGGATATTGACACCAGGGTTGATGGTGGATAGTGGTGACACACTGAGTTGTGCATCATCACATCCAGCACCATCTCACACCAATAGCTCTGGCCATGGTTCTTTTGTTTATTTATTTTTGTCTAATAAGTGTGGTTATATTTGTCCTTATTTGAGTTACTCAATAAAGGAGCTACAAGTGCAGGTACAAGGCACCAGATTACAGAAGAAGTGTGGTGTTTTTGGGTGACTTTGTTGTTTCATCTTTCACTTCCTGTTGTGTTTTCCTGTGCAAATTTCACTGCGTTTCCCCAAAGGCTTCCCTTCCCTGGTGACGCAGAGGTTGACTGACCACACCTGTTTCTGCCTCTGCAATCAAGTACCCTTGAAGAGAGCTGCAGAGACTCACCTCAGTGCCAAAGAGTTGACAAGCCCCATCTGGCAACACCTCGTGGCTCCCTTCACTTGAGACATTTTTGTGATTTTAACTCCAGCGATCTTTTTGTATTTAACTCCAGTGTGTTGTTCTTTTCCAGTGCCTCTTCACTCTAACCCTCTCACCACCACCAGCCTAGCACTTATCCTCCCTGGATCATCCCTGCTGTTTCACTATTCCCTGTATTACAGTGGCCCAAGTATTTAGGGGGCCCGAAGAAGAATTCAATTTTGGTCTGGCCCCTGGCCACTAGGGGGCCCCCAATCGAGTTGAGCAGCTGCTTAGTTTGCTTGTGTCTCGGGCTGGCCCTGCTGTATTACCAATACTGCCAAGTTATCTTCAGTTCTGTCCCCTAACTTGAAAAAGGGTAAATTAATTTTTGAGTCCACTGGACTTCCCTCTTTTTCTTTAAAGGATCAGGCAGAAAGTATCTTTGACCATTTATTTAGACCTTAATTTGCCATGATCAATGAATGCAGGTGAAAAAGTAAAACACAAATACGACAGGATTAGGAATCAACTTGGCAACACAAGTTAACAAAGAAAATAATATCTTGCCAAAATGGTACCATGCTTAAATGGCTTTAAGCATGGTTGATTAATTTCAATGTGAACTTAAGATATTAAACAAACCAGTTAAACAAATAGACAATATCAATGAATTAAATTCTATCAATGAGGTCAAACACTCATAATAAACAGATACACAACCAGCTCACCGTCAGTCACTGTGGGTTCTTCAAACAGTTGCACTGCAGTAGGCAATTGTCTTCCCACCACAGTGTTTGAGAAATGACTGGCAGAGGAACTGACAAACTGAAGCTGGGTGACTGGGTTGATTGGGATTGAAACCAGGTGAGCTCTTGCTTTAGGTGTTGGTGTGGTGGATTCTACTCTGCCGCCATCTGGTGGCCAGGTAAGTTAACTACAGGTAAGTTCAAGTTTGCAGGAACGTTTGCAGGTAAGTTCCAGTTTGCAGGTAAGTTCCAGTTTGGATTGACAAATACATATCACCTCAAACTTGCTCGGCTCTCTGCTCCTGGATTCAAACACCGTCCACACATCACAGAAGTCTTTGGTCACCATGGATACAGCAGAAACAGACCCCATCAGGACAGCAATAACCCAACAAGGACGCATACTTGGACAACATGAAACCATGCATCAGGAAATGATGTAATCTCTCCAGTGTCTCACCTTCTACCCCTACTCCTGAGGAGCCCATGCAGTTTGGCAGGGCCCGGCTCACCCCCAGCGAGTGCAAGAGAAGAGTTACACAGCACCTTTGTCTCTACTGTGGTCAAGCTGGGCATTTCCGTGCCTCATGCCCCTAGACGCCAAAAAGAGCAGTCTCACTAGTCCCCCTGATTGGATGTTCCTCCTCAACTCCGCTCGATCCCAGTTTACATCCCAGGTGTAGTGTAAATTTTTCTCGGCAATGGGTGCTTCTGTCAGCCAGGCTTCAGGTTACCATCCCCAGACCAATGGCTGGACAGAGTGTGTGAAGCAGAGCTCTGAGGCGATGCTTTGTTGCGTGGCTACCCATCATCCAGTGTCTTGGGCTCCTCACCTACCCTGGATCGAATATGCCTACAACTCGCTCACCTGCTCGGCCACTGGTATGTCTCCCTTTTGATGTTGCTATGGTTACCAACCCCCCTCTCTATTTCCAGAGCAGGAGGTTGCCATGGCGGTTCCATCCATCAAAGAACATCTCAGGAGAATGCGCGAAATATGGATGTCTGCCAGGGCAGCGCTAAATTGTTCCGCTGACCGCAATAAGAGGATAGCAATGTTACTGGTTACAACAAACAAGTAACCTGGGTAACAAAACAAACTACACCGATAATAAGGGTAACACTGAATCATGAACAACGTGAGCTGACTCTCATCGTCCCCTCACCCCGATTATCAAACCCAGACAGAGGGTGTGGCTGTCGTCCCGTGACCTCCCTCTGGATGCAGAGTCACATAAGCTGGCACCTCGTTTTGTTGGCACTTTTGAGATCCTGAGAATTATTAACGGTTGTGTGGTCAAATTAAAGCTACATGAGTCTATGAAGATACACCCTGTGTTCCATGTGTTACCCCTGAGGCCTGTGGTTACCAGTGAGCAGATAGTCTGCGGCAGGGACATTAAGCTATTGCTGGTGAGCTTCCATCCTTTTGGTCATTGGGATGTGTGTTTAAGTTCCACCACCAGCAGAGGCAGAGACAGCCCGAGATGTGGTACATGAAAATATCAAAGGCTGCAGACGGCCCCTGGAGGCTTGTTTCTCCGTATCAGGGGCCTTAAGTCATGTCACCCTGGACACCGTGCTCACATCGTTCTTTCAGTAGGTGGACTGCCCCACTAGGAGATAAAACACAATTGGCAATTGAATTCTAATGCAAAGGGTACACACAATGCCACCCATTGATCCACCTGCAGCCCCAGTACAAACCTCTAGTTCAGAGGCAACCAACGAAAAAGCTTTCCTATAGGAAGTGTTCTCGTGAAACAGAGACTTTCAGGGACTACTTTGCGGAAGACTTTCAGCAATACACTGGAGTGGAGTGTATCGCTGGAACCACAATTCTGGGCTCTATCCATCTATCTATCTATCTATCTATCATCTATCTATCATCTATCTATCTATCTGTCTATCTATCTATCTATCTATCCATCTATCTATCTATCTATCTATCATCTATCTATCATCTATCTATCTATCTGTCTATCTATCTATCTATCTATCCATCTATCATCTATCTATCTATCATCTATGTATCTATCTATCTATCTATCTATCCATCTATCTATCTAGCATCTATCTATCATCTATCTATCATCTATCTATCTATCATCTATCTATCTATCATCTATCTATCATCTATCTATCTATCTATCTATCTATCTATCTATCTATCTATCTATCCATCCATCATCTATCTATCTATCTATCTATCTATCTATCTATCTATCTATCTATCTATCCATCCATCATCTATCTATCTATCTATCTATCTATCTATCTATCTATCTATCCATCCATCATCTATATCTATCTATCCATCCATCATCTATCTATCTATCTATCCATCCATCTATCATCTATCTACCTATCTATCTATCTATCTATCTATCATCTATCTATCTATCTATCTATTTATCATCTATCCATCTATCATCTATCTATCTATCCATCTATCTATCATCTATCTATCCATCTATCTATCATCTATCTATCCATCTATCTATCCGTCTATCTATCTATCTATCTATCCATCTATCTATCATCTATCTATCCATCTATCTATCATCTATCTATCCATCTATCTATCTGTCTATCTATCTATCCATCTATCATCTATCTATCTATCCATCTATCTATCATCTATCTATCCATCTATCTATCATCTATCTATCCATCTATCTATCTGTCTATCTATCTATCAATCTATCCATCTATCTATCTATCATCTATCTATCCATCTATCTATCATCTATCTATCATCTATCCATCTATCATCTATCTATCTATCATCTATCTATCTATCCATCTATCTATCATCTATCTATCTATCTATCTATCAATCCATCTATCTATCATCCATCTATCATCTATCCATCTATCATCTATCTATCCATCTATCTATCATCTATCTATCTATCAATCCATCCATCTATCATCTATCTATCTATCTATCTATCTATCATCTATCTATCTATCCATCTATCTATCTATCTATCTATCGATCTATCATCTATCTATCTATCTATCTATCTATCATCTATCTATCTATCCATCTATCTATCTATCTATCTATCCATCTATCATCTATCATCTATCTATCTATCCATCTATCTATCTACCTATCTATCCATCTGTCCATCTATCTATCCAACTATTTATCTATCTATCTATCTATCTATCTATCTATCTATCTATCTATCTATCTATCTATCTATCTATCTATCTATCTATCTATCCATCCATCTATCATCTCTCTGTCCATCTATCTATCTATCTATCTATCTGTCTGTCTATCTATCATCTATCTATCTATCTATCTATCTATCTATCTATCTATCAATCTATCTATCTATCAATCTATCCCACCTCCATGATACAAAAAAATACGGTCTCAATTATTTTCCGAACAGCTTCACTCAAATTAAACGCCAGTTGCTGCTGGCTCAGAGCTGTCACATCGTCCTCCATTGGCCTCGCCAGCAGTGTTGCTACACAGTTCTTCACACCTGACAGACGCTCACCATCACCAGGCCTGGTGGACACTCCTCTTGTCTCGTTCACCAACAATTCAAAATAAAGTCTGCTGTCTCTCTGTCGGATCTCCCCTGATCACCTCCACTGACCTCCCCTGATCACCTCCACTGACCTCCCCTGATCACCTCCACTGTTCTCCCCTGATCACCCCCACTGACCTCCACTGACCTCCCCTGATCACCTCCACTGACCTCCCCTGATCACCTCCACTGTTCTCCCCTGATCACCCCCACTGATCTCCCCTGATCACCTCCCCTGATCACATTTACTGACCTCCCCTGATCACCTCCACTGATCACCTCCCCTGATCACCTCCCCTGATCACCTCCACTGATCTCCCCTGATCACCTCCCATGATCACATTTACTGACCTCCCCTGATCACCTCCACTGATCTTCCCTGATCACCTCCCCTGATCACCTCCCCTGATCACCTCCCCTGATCACCCCCACTTACCTCCACTGACCTCCCCTGATCACCTCCACTGATCACCTCCCCTGATCACCTCCCCTGATCACCTCCCCTGATCACCCCCACTTACCTCCACTGACCTCCCCTGATCACCTCCACTGACCTCCCCTGATCACCTCCCCTGATCACCTCCCCTGATCACCCCCACTTACCTCCACTGACCTCCCCTGATCACCTCCACTGACCTCCCCTGATCACCTCCCCTGATCACCTCCACTGATCTCCCCTGATCACCTCCACTGATCTCCCCTGATCACCTCCATTGATCTTAGTTGAAATGTTGCCAAGCAGGACAGCATCAGAAACACTGCTAAGACACCAGTGATTTTCTACATAAATGGATTTCTTATTTGAAAGAATAACTGATGATTTTGTTTGATCTTATGTTACTGGTTACAACAAACAAGTAACCTGGGTAACAAACCAAACTACACCAATAATAAGGGTAACACTGAATCATGAACAATGTGAGCACTAACAAAGGGAAAGGTTGCTTTGGAACATAATGTGGTGAATTTGTTTGCTTCTTTTGCCAAATCGTATCTATTGTTGTGACACCGCGCCAGATATTCCATAAAGCAGCTGGTTGGGTTTGGTAGGACATTGATCCCTCTTCCATGTGACATTGTGGAGAACATGAACCAGAAATTTGGAGGACTTGAATTCCATTAAATTTGATGCTTTACAGCACTAAAAAAACTCCCTCTAAGTATTAAATAAAATATTAATCCAGATAAGCTTTTTGCTCACAGAAATCATAAAAATTGCGGTGGGGGCTTCCTCCTCCAGCACTCAGGGGTCTCATCACACAAACAAACATGAACTTGGAGGTCAGCAAATTGTATGATGTGACTTCGATCAGTTCTTTACAGCAGCCTGTCCTCATAGTCTGAATGTGTTCAGACGATCATGCCATGGTAAAAGTGTGTGCTAAAGACATGAAAGTACCCTCAGACAAACTTGGAGAAGCAGCTGAAGATAAAAAGATGGTGTTTAATGTGATATATGCTCCAAGCTAGAAGCAACAGAGCCGACACGTCCAGGCTGGTCCTGATGCTGCCACACAAAACTGAGCTCTGCCTTTTCTTTTTGGAGGTTACAATCATGCTACTCCCTGTCAGCAGATGTTCAGGACCCAGAATGCACCAAGACCAGGTCAGAGAAATGGGTTGCTGACACTATGAGGGACATAATCACACTGAAATTCACTTTTGTCTGCAGTTGCCTTTGGAGGTTTGCCACGGTGAAAGGAACACAGATCTGGGAAGGATTTGAAGGTTGTAGTTCTCATACCTGAATGTCAGATGTACAGCTGTATGGACATGGGAAGGTGACAGAGGCACGTCCTCGTCCTCGTCCTCGTCCTCCATCAGGCAGTCACTGACTGGCTGATCCTAAGGAAAAAGGACAAATAGCACGACTGCTAACACAGACATACGAGGAGCTTCTGAGCAGTCCATTTACAAATGGACCCTCTAAATTAATAGAAATTAATTAAATGAAATTACATACAGAACATCTCAAAGGACAAAACTCAAAGTCAAAGCAACTCAACAACACAACAAGGTCATATCAACATATTATGTCCATGACCTTGAAGAACAGGCAGAGGCCGTTACCACTCCCAATGGCTCAGGCATGAGTTCGTACACGCGTGAGTGTGAATGGGTGGAGATGCACTGTGAAGAAGTCAGTTAACTAGAAAAGAGCCATAAATACAGCTCACTTCCAACCACTTGTCTATCAGTGGGAACCATAACTCCAAAATGATGTGTCTGTCTGTTGGTCATTTGGCTAAATAACTATTTTTATTATTGCTTTTAGTCCATGTCACTGTACGGAGGCAAGACTCATCAAAATCCCAAACAATCTTCTCATTGTTGCAGTGTCCTCATCTGCTGGACCCTACCACAGCCTTCAGCAGAGTTCCCCACAGCAGCAGGTCCACCAAGGTGCCCCCACCTCAGCTCTCTCGTGGTTCCACCCTTGTATCCAGCAGGGAACAGTCTGTGAAGAGCCTCCAGTTTCATCGCAGTTCAGTCTTTCAGGGTGTGCCTCAAGGCTCTGTACTTGGTCCCATCTTTTTCCCAATCTACATGTTCCCTCCTGTGCCAGATTATTCGTCACCATGGCTTAATCTAACAGTATCATCATCAGTTCGGATATAACTGATGCTAAAGCAGCATCTATGCTCACGGCTTTAAGAATTGCCATCTTTATTTTGAGCTAACAATCGGCTGCTTTTCCTCCGAGGATGCAGTGCTGCTGAGAGGTCAGAACCACATGGTTTGAACACGTCTGAGAAGATGTTTTCTCAGATGATTTTGCGAAGCAGCTCCTCACAAGCACTGACAATGAAATAAATCCTCAGCAGCATTTATATTCAAATTCATTGAAATTTTTACATGCAGCAACACGAGTTGTTGACTCATTGGCAGTAGAAATAGCTGATTCATCAAAGAAGAAATTTTACTTTACAGACTGTTGTATTGTGCGTTGCTGTAATGAATTTCAGAAGTCTTAAAGACTCCAAGCTGGCAGAGTGCCAGCGTGCCACACCACCCATCTGGCACATCGGAGGGATTTTTATCATCTTACCTCCCCCTTGGCTCCATTGTCTTCCCTGTTTCTCCATTATGATGAATGCTGTAAATGTCAATGCCACAGATGATTTAAGTCACATGCTCACACCACCACCACCACACACAAACACACATTAATTGCAAGCCCATGCTTTACTAATCAGCTTAGCATTCTCTCGCTCTGTCTCTCACCCCACTTGTAGTGCAGGATTGATATCTGATTATGTCGGGTCACTCATCCAGCTGAACCCACGTTCAGACACCCACCTGCCCCACCCTTCGCCACACCTGACCTCTGACCTCCTCTAGTGTTGCCTTGGAAACCTGTTCCTTGGAGATGAGAAGGTGGTGGGGAGGAGGGGGAGGTATCTGTGTTTGGTATTCCAGGCCAATCTCACGGCTGGTTAAGCTCCATGAATAGAGAGTGATCTGGCCATGAACGTCTCACCCCCCCCCCCATCCCTCACTGTCTTCTTTGAGTCTTTTCTTGGGTACTCCACCTCTCCTAGACGTCTCTCTCACTCTTTCTGTAGAATTTCATCCTGCTTATTTGTCCCTCTGCTCAGGTGCTGGGCAGAGGGTTGAGAAAACAAACACTGGTCTGACGTTTGGAGCACATCCCTGCCCACACTTAAGAAAACAGAAGGAAGTGGAGGATCCTCTCAGACATGACGACACACACTTAAAAGACCTCCTACAGGACAGCTTGCTGTTGCCAGTGTTTGGAAAACAGCACAGGTGAGCTGTGTGCACATGGCTACACCCAGTTCAATCCAAGTTGTACCAAGAGGTCAGATACGACTCTGATGTCACTGATGTGTATTTAGAACTGATAACCTCTAAAAGTGCAGCCTTAGAGTGGAGGATGGAAGTCATATCATACAGAGAGTGAAGCCAGCTCTTGGAAACATTTATGTCCCAGTCAAAGGTTCATTCCAAAGTTGGTTTAAATCTGTGACAATCTGCCAACTTGTCGAAAAGACAGTTAAATTTGCTGTTTTTTCAAAAAGAAGGAAGAGTCACATGACGCTTAAAACGAGGCAGAAAAGCCTCCACAAGCGGCGACAAGGGCAGCTGCAGCGGTCATGTTGATGATCAAAATCGGCTGCAGCAGGAGGTTAGCGCCGCCACAGCGAGCCTGGTTCACCTCCAGCTAGCCAGGTTCACCTCCAGCTAGCCAGGTTCACCTACAGCTAGCCTGGTTCACCTCCAGCTAGCCAGGTTCACCTCCAGCTAGCCAGGTTCACCTACAGCTAGCCAGGTTCACCTACAGCTAGCCTGGTTCACCTCCAGCTAGCCAGGTTCACCTCCAGCTAGCCTGGTTCACCTCGTTCACCTCCAGCTAGCCAGGTTCACCTCCAGCTAGCCTGGTTCACCTCCAGCTAGCCAGGTTCACCTACAGCTAGCCTGGTTCACCTCCAGCTAGCCAGGTTCACCTCCAGCTAGCCTGGTTCACCTGGTGCACCTCCAGCTAGCCAGGTTTACCTCCAGCCAGCCTGGTTCACCTCCAGCTAGCCAGGTTCACCTCCAGCTAGCCAGGTTTACCTCCAGCTAGCCTGGTTCACCTCCAGCAAGCCAGGTTCACCTCCAGCGAGCCAGGTTCACCTCCAGCTAGCCAAGCCGGGTCTAACGTGATGTGGGGTGTCTTGGACAACTGAATGGTGAGCAGATCATTTAATGAGAGGCCGCCATGCCAATCTTTAAATACCGTAATAATAATAATAATCATGGACGATTTGTGTGATTTATTGTGAGCTCTTTTTTGTTTGTTTTCCAAGTTGGACCTGTTGAGGAACAAACTGCTGACTGGAGACTCTGAGTCCACCTGTTGGAATGTGGGCACTCACCTGTGCTGCACAGAGGAGGCTAATAACTGAATTATCGTCATAATGTTGATACCATGGATATGATTTGAAATGGAGGCTTGTAAGTCCCACATCATGGCAAGTGGGCATCTGGATGTTGTTTTCTGTGAACGTTCCGGGACCTGAGCCCCTCTCTCACCCCTGAGCCCTCATATGTACTTAGCGTTCCGGCACCTTATGATTTCCAAATTCAGCACTGCACGTTTCCATCAGTAGGTCTGCGATGCAGTTCAAGTCCACTTTTCCCCTCTCACACTTTTCTTCTTATCTATAGAATGTTGTGCATTTCCTCAAAGTATCTCACAAAGTTATCTTTATAAAACACACACACACACACACACACACACACACAAACCTGCACACAGACAGAGGCTAACAGTAACAGAGGAGAGTTGACAGCAGCCTTCTTGGCAAATATTGAATCTTGCTAAGCAGGCTCACTCTAATCTCCCAGCATGCACTGGGCTGATGCTCAGTTATCCAGATGGACAGCTTTTCTGGGAGTTATTTGGTAAACCGCTCTCATATGTTCCGCTATGTTGCAACTCAGACAAATACATGGAAAACTCAGCCAACAGGAGGAGCTGACAAGTTCCTCCTCAGGTCCTGTGAAGAACATCAGGGCTCAATAAGACGAGATTTCTACCAACAGTTTTACCTGCTAGCAGGCGGCGCTGCATCACTTCCTCCACACTCACATGCAGCAAGTGCACCTGTGAGCATTGGAACAGTTTTTACTGATAAATATGAGAGTTTCTTTTTTAATTAAACACAATCAGATTCACATTCATTTGTCAGCCTGACACATTTTTTACCTTTGTTTCTCAAAGTTGTACGATACACACAGGACTGAAAACACACCTCTTTCTCCTTTCCCTTTTGATGAAGCGCTTGATTGATAAGATCTTGTACAGTAAGATAATCTCCGATGATGAAGCAGAATTTATCGAATGGTTTAGAGTCAAACTAAAATAACACAAATAATAACACAAACAGTATAGTTAATTAAAGCATTTACTCAAACATAATGGATGACTGGGTAACATATGATACAGATACATTTATTAAGCATTAACTAACAGTTAATTAACAGCTCACCTGACTTTTAGGTAATAATTGACTGATGGTATTCATGTCAACTCAGGTATTCATTTGTATGTATTATGGATGTAACAGTATCAGTTTCACAGTATCATGACGACAAAAGCGTCTCAGTTGTGTTGCTGACATAACGGTTTCTATTATACTACACACACACATATATACACACAAACACGCACACACACATATACACACACACACACACACAGCTTTATTAGAGGTATTCTGGCTGTAGGGTAAAGTTAAAGGTGGAGGGTTTTTGTCTGTCGTGGAGCAGATTGGCGTGGTGGGAACTACAGTTCCCACTGACCCCTCTGTGCGCTGCTATTAGCAGAGTGAAAATGATGGATGCTGCGAGTGCCCAGGCAGACCAGGCGGATAAAGTTTTTGAAGTGGCAGGTGATCAAGGTAGTTTTGAATCTGACTTGAGGAAGAAATGAGAAAAGAGAAAAGGTCAGAAAAGTAAATGCAGATGTGGAGACATGACGGGGAGAACCAGGAACAGAGGAGCCACTCGGCCAATCCCCACCCTGAGAGGATTCAGGAAGATGTAGGCTGTAGAGGGTTAGAAAACCTGCTGGAGCCAAGCATCAGACCCTTCAGGACCTCTGGGGTTGTGTTTCACAGACAGACCCTTCAGCAGAGTTCCCCACAGCAGCAGGTCCACCAAGGTGCCCCCACCTCAGCTCTCTCGTGGTTCCACCCATGTATCCAGCAGGGAACAGTCTGTGAAGAGCCTGCAGTTTCATCGCAGTTCAGTCTTTCAGGGTGTGCCTCAAGGCTCTGTACTTGGTCCCATCTTTTTCCCAATCTACATGTTCCCTCCTGTGCCAGATTATTCGTCACCATGGCTTAATCTAACAGTATCATCATCAGTTCGGATATAACTGATGCTAAAGCAGCATCTATGCTCACGGCTTTAAGAATTGCCATCTTTATTTTGAGCTAACAATCGGCTGCTTTTCCTCCGAGGATGCAGTGCTGCTAAGAGGTCAGAACCCACACAGACAGACCCGCCTTTTGTCCTTCGACTGATTTTTGATATTGTTGCATCCCTAATATATAACTATGGATAGAGATGTTCTTAAAATAAAAAATATGGCAATAGGCATGAAATAAGTACATAAGCCCTCCAATATTGTGTAGTTTGAATGTCAGGTAATTCGTGATTAAGTTCATTATTATTGTAATAATTACCTATTAGCCAAATCTTGTTTCTGTGTTAATTAATGCTAATACAGCTAATAAATGTCATGTGACGTCGGAGATGTTGGATTTAAGACAGAAGCCTGTCAGTGGCAGACTTTTGACCTGCTGTCTTTAACGAGTGGTCTTTTCATCATGACTGCTTCCTCCTGCCGACACTTGATGAGTTACAATAACGTTCTCACTCATTTCTGTAAAAGTACCACCTGGAAAAACATTTAATGAGGAGACGTCTTGTGATTTCAGGACAGATGTGTATGCTGAGTGAGTCCTAGAAAGGGGGGAGAACATTCAGGACGAAGAAAACGTGAAAGTTGTTGTTTTCTCACATCGTCTTTCACAAGTCTTCTCAACACTGCTGGCTGTGAGGTGAAAGGACCGCGGATTTCTGCGGCAGCGCCAGCATTATGGACTGCCTCATGGACATTCTGCCAAGGTTGAAATTTCAATTGCTAATATGAACTTTGCATAAGTGCTTATAATGGTAGCGTTGATTCAGCCTGGTTATTGTTTTTCCACTAAAGTAAAGCAAAGCTCAGAAAATTCCTGAGTAAATATAAACTTTGCTTAAGTACTTATATGACTGTTTTCTCTCCCCCATATGGCGGCCAAAGGCACAAAGCCTGGGGGGGAATACCAAGCGGCTCTGCTAAGCCCCTGTCCCCATCCAGCAGACAAAGAGGCAGCTCTTCAAAGCAGCACAGGGCCTTTAACAGTTAACAGCAGCGAGTGCTTTAAAACGTGACAGTGTCTGAGAGCTCTTTGCACAGCTCAAGCCTGGACGCTCACCCTCCTCCGACGAGCCTCACTGCTGCTGGAGAGAAACCCCAACACATCGACTAACTGCTTTTTCTCTCTTCTTCACCGTCTCGTTTTGTTTGATGCTGCACAGCTTTCAGGCTCACCCTGTAATGCTGAACTCAGACAGTGGGTGGGCAACATACTTTACCTCCGGAAGTGCAGTTTGGTTTAGTTTAGAAGAAAGTAGAGCTGAGTGACCTCAAGTAACCCTAAAGAAAACATTTTTGTCTTCACAACTAATATTCTTGACTCTGATTATTGTGAGAGATAAAACTCGCTCGAGCTGCAAAATGGTAAATGGGCAGTTTTTGTATAGCACACACACACACACACACACACACACACACACACACACACACACACACACACACAATGTCTAAATAATTGCTGTGAGCTGTGGTGAGATTCTAGATCTGGCCTCTACTAGTGCACATCTGTATAGGGTGTGTGTGTGTGTGTGTGTGTGTGTGTGTTTGTTAGTGTGTGTTTGTGCATGCGAGTGTGTCCGTGTGTGTGTGTGTGTGTATGTGCAAGTGTGCATGTTGGTACGTGTGCTTGCGTGTGTGTGTGTATGTTCACATGTGTGTGTGTGTGTGTGTGTGTGTGAGTGTGAAGTGTCATCATTAGTAATGTGATTAACACTTTCACCACTAGAGTGTATGGGGGTGTGTGTGTGTGTGTGTGTGTGGCTCTGTTAGTGCTTTGTGTGTGAGAGAAAAGAAAGAACTGTGTGCCTGCAATATCAAGGAATGATGGTGTGTTGCGTTTGTTGCAGCAGGGCCGCCTCCTCCACAGCGCTTTAATTGCCTTGTTAATGTATTAGTGACCGGCATTGATTACCCGGCTAATCCGATCACAGGGCCTGCAATTGATCCTTCTGCAAGCAGCCAGACAATAAGCACTTTGAGCAAAGAGACGCTCAATAGCACAGCCACAATTGGCTCTCTCACAGCTTAATTGGCTAAAATAAGCCAAACATTTTGGTTTCCCTCTCAACGGTCAGATCAATGGAGGAAATGAGGCCTGAATTCAGATGACTTTCTTAACAAGCTCTGCTGAGTTTTTTTCCGCTCCCCCCTCAAATATTCCTCGCCGCCTCGGCTCCTTTTATTCCTTTTTCAATTATTGGTTTTTAGGCGTTTCTGCTCTCTGTAATGTGAAATGAATTAATACAAAGAGTTTTATAGGTTTCAGCTCATATTTGTGGGGATGGATCTCCTCCATGCAACAGGAGCAGAGGCTGGCCACATTTCACTAATATACGTACATATATATTCTACATAAATTCTTACTTCCCTTTTCCACTGCACCTGCAGGTTTTTAAATCCAGGTAAACCCAGGAAACACAGTTTTAATGTTACAGTGTTGGCTCCAGCCTGTTTTCAACTCAACGTGACTGACTAGCATTGGAGTGCTGCTTGAATGCAGATAGGCTCAAACTGTGGGTTAAATGATGGAGTCAAGACGTTACTGGCAGTGGCGAGAAGCTGCCTGCATCTGTGATGAACAGTAGATTCACAATCGCGTTTAACTCTGATCAGAGCCGCAGCAATCAAATACCCATGATTACTGCAGGACTGGAGGATGATTCAAGCCTTTCCAGTTAGTGCCAATAGCAATGTCCATCCACCCATCCCTCCATGTTCCCCCTCTTCTCCTGTTCAGGGTGGTGGGGGTGGAGCCTATCCCAGCAGCCTTCCCCCTGGACAGGTCACCAGTCCATGGCAGGGCCAACACATAGAGACAGACAACCATTGGCTCTCCCAGCCACGCCTACGGTCAATTTAGAGTCTGGATTAACCTGGTCCCTCTTGATGTCTTTGGACTGTGGAGGAAGCTGGAGTACCAGAGAGAACCCAGCAGGAACAGGGAGAACATGGAGACTCACCCAGAAAGACCCCGTGCTGCAGCCGGGGCTCCACCCACAACCTTCCTGGTGGGAGGCCACCGTGAGGACCACTGCTCCCCCGGGCCGCCCTCCAATAGCAAAGTGTGATGTAATTTTCATTTTGTTTGAATGGATTTGAACGAGCATCTCATAAAAGTGTCGTTCAGCAGCTGTTATGTTGGAAACAAAGACTTTGAATATTCGGCCCTCGTGGTGACACCTCAGCATTGATCCACTGACATCTGGGGGAGAACCCTTCATCCCAGCTCAGTGGTACCCATGTTGGGTTTTGTTTGGATCTTCGAAGGTCAGATCTGACCTGCAGCACATTACCTCCGTGTTCACTTGTTGTTCGCAGGTCAACAGCGCTCAACCACTGGGCTGTAGGTATTCAAATGGAATCATACTGACATGTTGCCGCTGGATTTATCAGTAAACTCCATGTCATCACTTACCAACATGGCAGAGTTGGGTTCCTAAACTACTGCTGCCCTCAAGTGGCCAAAAAGTCATCAACGTTTTAAAGGAAAAAAAAAAGGCAAAGTCCTCACGCACGTGACTCTGTTCTGATTTAGTCACAAAGGCATCAGGCTCATGTTCCACCGCTCTTAAATACAGTCCTGAAATACCACTGGATCATCAGTGTGTGTGCAATCACAGCCAAACGCTCAGTCAGGCAGAAACACCATCTAGTAACCAAAAGTCCGGTGGTTCAATCCCCACTTCCCCCAGTGACTGTGTTCAAGCATCCATGAGGAGGATGCTGGTCACCAGACAGAGTCTTGGGTGGGTGTGAATGAGGCAACATCGTAGAGAGGAGAGAGGGAAGGCGCTCCACAACCAGCAGATGACCTTCCTCAGGTTTAATCAGGAAAACGTGCGCACATGCAGTTCTTGTGCGCCTCCTCAGAGTTTTCCACTTCATAATTGTGATGACTTCCTATCAAGACAGCCTGATGGCTGTTTTTACCACTTCCCTTTCTTTCCTCTCTGCCCTCTATTCACCATCTTGATCATCACTCAGGAGCGCTCACCAAGATGAAGCTGATCAAACTTCTGCTTTATTTCTATTTTCATTTCCATCTTACACCTCTTGTACTCAGCTTGTCCATCCCTTCATCCCTCCATCCTTCCGTCCGTCTGTCTGCTTCTCCCTGAGGCCCATCTGAAGGCCAGCTGGTGGCTGATAGCAGCTGAGGACCATAAATCAGACATGGAGGCAGAATTCCTTACGCTGCACTGGCTTTCACTTTGTCAGCCATGAAATAAAGATGTAGCAGAGCAGGGGGTCAAAGTATGCAGAACCCCCCAGCCTCCCATCCCCCAAAAGCAAACACCAATCGTACATCCACCCTCCTCAAGTCTTGATCCATCCAGAGACTTTCTCTCCACAGGTAGCTGCTCCTGTCACCTCTTCATTTGTGTGGTCTGCAGCGTTCAGCTGGGGCTCCCCTGTTACAGGTTCCTGACAGAGAAGAGCAGGAAGTTGGTGACGGAATGTTGCTCCAAGATCACGTCTTTAACACAATTATTTCATGCTCATGAGGTGTTGGCTCTCACATCAATATTTTGTTTTGCATGTCTTATTTCCTTAGACGTGATTGTCTCAAGATAATAAATCAAATTTACGTGACTGGCAGTGTCCACTCAAGAGGAAACTTCCTACTCTGTCATCAGTGGTCAGTAGTTGGCACTGTTGTCTCACTGCAAGAAAGTTCCAGGTTTGAGTCCTGGGGCGTCCCTTCAGAGAGACGGAAGTGAGGTTCATTCTTCCGACTGAGACTCTGGCAGAGAATCTGGCTGCTCAGCAGCTGACAGGTTAAATGCAGAAACACATTTTATTGATGTATTTTCAAGCTTAGCTGTGGCCGTGACCGCTCATCGTACGAGGGTCCGGAGAAGTTGGCGCCTGTTTTTCTGCTGTAATCAAGGCTGATAAGAGCAGGAGCCAATCAAAAGGCATGACCACGATTAAACCTGTTCACACCGGAGACAAAGCCCAGATGTTAGTGTTTTTTTGGCCAGTGGGAGGAGCTAGAGTTCCCCTGGACCAAGCCTATGGCACGCTCCGCTATGTTTTGGTTGCAGCGTTGCCTGCAGCGCACACACAATCACACAACTGCAGTAAAAGCCGTGTTATTCTGATATTAATGGCATGTCAGCATGTCAGGCCTGCTCACAGCGCAGGAAGTTAGTTCCTTACATCATGAATTTATCAACATTATAGCTCAGTGGGAGAACTTAACGCCTTGCTTCAATCACCCGAATGATGAAAGAGCGAGGAAGAAGAAGGGTGCTGCTATTTACCTCTGAAAATGCAGGTCCTGCGATCCGCATGTGGGGACAGTTCCAGGAGCACTGGGGGTCTGATGAGCTTTTGTTTCTATTATTTGGAGGCATTTGATGCACAACCCTTTAGAATGTGAATATTTGTGATCAGTTCTTCCTCTTGGAAATGGAATCAGCTCCAGAAACATCAGGTGACTGTTTAATGGAATTGACACATCAAATTGCATGAGATGTCACGACATTGAACTTTCTTCACCTGATGTCACAACCTTCACTCAACCAAATATCAGCGGCCAGCTGGGCGCCTGCTGCCTTACTGCTGTCCTCGCCATGAACACCGCCAGCCAGAGGCAGGACTGAACTACGTTACCATCCAGTCTGCTTTCTCATATGGATGAAGGTGAATAGTAGGAACTGATCCAGTAGCCTGTGAGTTACCGTACTCACACATTATTATTATTATTATTATTATCATTGTCATGGAGGGGGACAGATGTACTGTTTTCTTACTCCATATTAGAATTACTGCAGGATTTGAAATCCCCTGTGGCGGTAATTATAGGGACTACGACCAGATCCACCTTGGAGATTAGATGGGGTCATATATAGTGAGGAAGTGACCTGAACCCTGCATCTGACTCACTGATGAAGGGGACACAACTAACAACTTTTAGTGGCATTGTGTTTGAACACTAAATTTATTAACCCTCATAAGATGTTCAAGCTCAATCAGCTGTTCCTGCTCCAGAGCCTTTCCCTCGTCCCTTGGGAGGATCTTACATCATTCATATGCAAAGATTTACCCTCATGGACTTATACAGGCACACAAATATTCACACGTATACAGGCACACATGTACACACAGGGGTCCCACATTTGAAAGAGCTCATTGTTGTAACACACCTGCCTCGTCTCCATCATGACGGCAGCAGCATAAAGGAATCCCATGAAGGATTTTTGCTTAATCCTCATCCTGCTTGTTCCTGCATTCGTCTGCGTGTCATGGTGACATGTAGCCCCGCTCCCGCCAGGCCGACCCAGCGGATTGTGTTCACCCGGTATGTATGTCAACATATATAACACATGCGCATGCAGCCACCAGCAGGCATGAACAACTGAAGAAGGCAGAACTGACAATAGAGGTCAAAGTGTAAGGATGCAAAGGTCAAAGGTCCCAGTGTATCAGTTACATTTATTTGTGTTTATGGGCGCAGCTGATATTTCTGGATGATAGTGAAAGCATGATGATAACGAGCAACCATGTCAAAATGTTGTCTGCTTGAACTTTCACATATTGCTCAGTTTTCATGCTAAAACTAGCAGTTTAGCTTTGACTTTAGTGGACTGAGCCCTGTCCCACCACTCCGACGCACGACCGATGGCTGAAGCTGTTCGGCCAGCAGCTGAATTATTCATTTCATCGCTTTGTTTTAATTGTGGTGTTTGTTTCCTTCACTGCACACCACACCATCAATGGATGCTTCATAACTGAGTAATCCTGGATATGTGTGATAAAATCCCGGGTGTGCGCTGCAGGTTTTAGTTCTGCATCACCTGGAATGATGTCACTGACAGTGTGATAAATCCCCTGTGTTCAAATTGATATTCTGCTTTTAATGCCTGTGTCTGAATTCCTGTTTATTATCTTTATTAATGTCGCCCTTTTGTGCCTCTGCATCCATGAAAACAATGGTTTGGTTCAGTGTGTTTTTCTCTGGAGAGACTAAATTCCTCTCACTGGTAGAAGTCTGGCCTGGTATCAACAGCTGTGTGGTGATGTGATAGACAGAATTTCCACAGGCAGAGTTTTATTTTGAAAAAATAGATATTAAGATTTAAGTTGCCAGGAGCTTTAACACTGAAAGGAGCCAAGTCTGCAGCCCTGGATGTTTGGTTTCTAACGAGCCAGATTGCTGATTAGGTCACAGTCGGTCACCACCGCCGCGTCCCGTGCTGCTCACTCCCCTCGTATACACACACCTCTGCTGCAGGTTGTGTGTGACCGTGCCGCCAAAGACAAGAGAGATGAGCGCGGCCATCATCTCTCCTTCCTCCTGTACAGGGTTGGAGGAAGAAACAGGAAGTCTTCTAACGAGCCACCAGTGAGAAAGAGAAACACCAGGGATTTTCTACTAGTCCATTCATTTGTTGAACAAGCAACTCAGTAACTAAGTTCTTAAACTGTAGAACTAATATGTTGCTACTAGTTACAACAAAAGAGCAATCTGAGTACTCTATCCCAGTGCTGCGTGCTCAGCCTGACCACTCAGCGTCAGGAGGCTCTCACCACATGCTCACTGATGCTTCAGCTATCTGGAGGCAGCTCAGACTTGGTATCACTTCCTCCCATTGGCCAGCGTGCCAGCACGCAGTGGCCTCTGTGCTGAGTGTCGGGCTCACGCAGGCTGATTCTGGTGCCGGTTCCTCTCTGCATGCTGAGTGCAATCACGTAGAGATGAGGGACGTTATAAAACAGCAGACTCTTTCCTTCACAGGAAAGAAGCCTCACCCAATGAACCGAGGAGCAGTCCCTCTGCTAGGTAGCTGACAGGACCAGATGATGGAGAGGGCTTTACAGAACTGAACTCAACTGAATCTTAATTTCAGTGGGTACAGGAGCTTGTGTGTAGCGAGTGTGAACCTGACCACATGTTCGACCGGACACTATCAGAGGTTCACCCACATTCCTGCTTCGCCTTTGAGTGTTCGTCAAGAGAGCCACAAGACATCAAAGGTACAAACTCCTCCTCGCAAAACAAAGCGAAACTTCCATCCAGCCATCTCCAGCGCCTTTAATGGACTGTGGTACTGGTCTCTGGTCTCTGGTCTCTGGTGGGGGGGCCTGTCTGAGGGGTTGACTCCCGTTGTAAAGGCTGAGGTGGATATTTCCCTTTCAAAGACCCTTTGAAGAGGAACAAAGAGCGGAGCCTGTCATGGAGATTATCCTGTTAAAGCATGGCTGGCCTCGCCCACCCAGGACGGCCGCAGACTGTACTGGGCTGTCATATCACTGGTAACATCATCGCTGCCGGTCCACAGACTGGGAGCTACTCACATCGCTGCTATTTACACAGCAGCCCTGGCCATGAGCTGGATCCCTCTCAGACGATCTAGCATGTCACAAGGTGATTATCCTCAGTGAGAACAGACCCACACAAGCAGGCTGACCCTGAGAGATCAGGTTTGTTCTTACGTTTAGAAACGAGTCAGACAGGAAGCAGGATGTTGAGCATTCAGAGCAAATAAAAGATGCTCGTTAATACAGCTGGACATGCCAGAGTGACCGCGCCTCAGCGCCGGGCCTCGTGGTTGACATTCACAGACTCAGCCTCTTTTACTCAGGTGGGATTGTTACGTGCTGCTGTCGACCTGGAGGGACTGATCGAGGCCGACAGCCTGAACCCAGATCAGCTCACTGGGGACACCCCTGACTGGACAGAACAATCACATCTAACATTTCTGTTCCTTTCTTGGATTCAGTAAGAGTACTGGCCAAAAACGAGGGACTAGATTTCTAGACTGACTAGATTTCACGACCAAGTGGATTGACAGACTGATGTCATTATAACAGCCGCCGCTTCACAGTGCAGGATTTCATGTAATAACTGGGACGGTGGAAGTGTGGGGAGGGTGAAGAGTGTGAGAGAGGATGTGCCGTATGGAAGTTGGCGAGGTGAAGATGTGTCCATCTTGCTGCTTGTCTCGTGGAAATTTAAGACGTGTGGAAATCTTTTGCGCAGGGAATGCAGTTGATAAAATGTGTGTGACAGTTTTATTGTGATCTGGGAGCATCTTTAGCCAAGACATCAGTCAGGCCGACTCGACAGGCACTCACAGCTGCTGTTATTTAGACGACAATTCAGCTCCACCTCACCGCCGTGGAGATTTGGTCTGACTGTGAGGGGGTTTACATGAACATAAATTATTGAGTTTAATGAGGCCTATGTTTTTAATATCTCAAGACTTTAAACTTCACATCTGTGGAGTCATGTTGCGCCTGTAACAACTCAGCTTAGTTTACTGGCAACGGCAGAACAAGAACAACTTGGGAAGCTGGCAGTGGTTCAGGGCCTTCCAGAGGACCTGTTCATGTTCTGCTGTCTGCTCCTTTCCTCTCCTGGCTCAGCCAAACAACTGTTGTGTGTGTTGTCTCTAGTAGGCCGTATCTTCGACTTGGCTGATGACTGGAGCTCTCCGAAGACCACGAGGCCCCTCCTGCACCTGCAGCGTCCTGAGGAATTTTTCAGATTTGGCTAAAATGTTGCCTGGATCTCAAGAGTCCGCTGATAATATCTCAGGAACACCTGAAGGAATGGTATTCAGATGTCTTAC
The DNA here is from genome assembly GCF_037954235.1 of Aulostomus chinensis. Taxonomy (NCBI): domain Eukaryota; kingdom Metazoa; phylum Chordata; class Actinopteri; order Syngnathiformes; family Aulostomidae; genus Aulostomus; species Aulostomus chinensis. The sequence goes on from NC_141330.1 coordinate 28,129,567, forward strand.
AAAGATCTGTCTGTGGGAACATGGCCTGAAGGCAATGAACAGTGTGTGCGTGCGTGCGTGCGTGCGTGTACAGAAGCAGACTAAGAACCAGGGCCATGTAGAGTCCTGACTCTGTCCTGGAGAGGTTCTGTCTGGAGGCTCTGAAGCCTTTACAAAAGTCTGCTGGTGCTTTGGAATCAAAGAGTTGACATGTTGTGTTGCAGCCAAACACAATTATAACACAACACATGAGACAGAAGTGAAAGTACTGCGTCATGACATCAGATCAAGTACTTGAGGATGTGACGTGTACCGGAAGGAGTAATGAATAAGACCTGAAGGAAACGTGAGTCTTCTATGTTCCTGCGTAGAAACACGTGTGTAGTTGGCCGACACGCTTCTGACACGTCCACGTTACATGCTTGTGAGACCAAAGTCTTCCTGTGGCGTCGCAGACGTGTAACTGCAAGGGAAACCATCAGTCCCACCTACCACTGCAGTGAGGGTCGTGATGGCAGAGTGGCGCCGTGGTGAACTCAGGAAAACAAGATGGCGGCCGAAGCCTCGTTGAGTATAAAACGACTTAATAAATACTGGTTATGGGGCCACGCCGCTCTCTGAGTGTAGCAGTTCCGTGTGTTGATGTGAGCGTTCATACAGATTCATACTCCCAGCGAGGAGACGAGTGAACTTTTTCTTCAGTCGATAGAAGGATGAAGGTTGTGTGGAACCTGGTAAAGCCGTCATCCTGACCTCTTTAAACAAGTCCTTCTTTGTAGGGAAGAGGATCTGCAAGTAAACACATCAGTGACAGATGTCAGAGAAACACAATCCCAGCCGGCCGAGAATAGACTGACTGGCACTTTACTGATGCCTCCTTCCTCCACTTGACTTGAGAGATCCTCAGGCCCTCCAGTGGAGAATCGTCTTACGTCTCCGGCTTCAGCGAGAGGAACTCTGCACCGAAACTAGAAATGGAATTACCTCATCAGAATGCATCAATCAGAAACTGGAACTTGGAGAAAAGTTTATCTGACATATACGACCTGCAGCTGAGGAGGTGAGAGATGACAATCAGCATCTGTGCTCTGAGCCGAGCTCACGTCATGCAGATACGAGAGATGAGAGGCAGAAGTGAGGAGATCCGCCTCAAAGACCCCTTCTGGACTCCAGAGCCTCCTGAGGAGGTCACTGCTGTGTCGTTAAATTGAAAACGGCTCTGTTAGCTGCATTTAGCTGAGCTGGTTGACTCCTCATACTCAGGAGAACAGAGCTCGTCCTGTTATTCTGATCATCAGAGGATTAGAAAGGAGAGCCAAATAGATCAAAAGAACTCAAAGTATCGCTCTCAGACTGTAACAGTCACAGCGCCGTGACCTTTGACCTGTAGATGGAGGTACTCATGAATGGGTGCCTGGAGTGTTACTGTGTTATCGGGGGCGTCAGCGTCCTCCCACAGACCAAAATCGTGCCAAACTGTTCATGCGTGTGAACATCACCAGCAGTTTCCATCTCCACACAGGTGGAGCAGATCTGATGAGTACACTGCGTGTAGCTCAACCAGCCGGAGCAGGAGTCACAGCTTGGTGAAGGAGAACAGTGCTGCGGGGGCTGACGGGGTATTTGTGCGTGGTCGTGGGTGTGGTGTCAACGACTGAGGGAGGACTCCATGAACCGAGAAGAACTGAGTCTGAATCTCTCTTTCATGCGCTTCTCCAGTTCGTCATCTTCAAACTGAGTCGAATATTTCTTCTGCAGCTTAAATCAACCACGGCACCCCGTCAGGCCTGAGGGCTCAGCGCTGCCACACGATGGCCACTGTACACACGTGTGTTTGTTATGTTAAAGGCAACAGGTGTACACATGGACCCGTGTGTGTGTGTGTGTGTGTGTGTGTGTGTTGGGGGCTGCCAGATGAGGCTCCTTACTCCTCCACCGTTCCAGTCATGCAGACAGGCAGTCTGAAGGGAGCCCTGTGTCCCATATCAGGAGCCAACTCCCCCTGTGACCTTTTTAACACCCTGGAGACCTCTGGTCGTATCTGGCCTGAAGCGTGCAGGAGCAGGAACCCAAATAGCAGGAGATGGAAGTAATCTGACGCAGCTGAGCAGCTCGTTTGTCCCAACGGTCCCAGCGATCGCATGACTTTACCGTCTTCTTTGGTGCTGTGAGTCACAGATCGTTCAGTGTCCAGCAGTCAGCTGAAGAGCAAAGGACGGCCCCACCCATCCAAACGCTGGTGGGGAATCCACAAGTACACACAATACGTACTGTACATTTAATATTACTGCAGTTGATTGATATATATATATATATTTACATATATATGTATATATATGTGTATATGTATATATGTATATATGTATAAGTGTGTATATGTATGTATATGTGTGTATATGTATATATATGTAGGTATACATATACATATACATAAACACACACACATATATATATACATATATATGTATATATATGTGTATATGTATATATGTATAAGTGTGTATATGTATGTATATGTGTGTATATGTATATATATGTAGGTATACATATACATATACACACACATATATATATTTACATATATATGTATATATATGTGTATATGTATATATGTATAAGTGTGTATATGTATGTATATGTGTGTATATGTATATATATATGTAGGTATACATAAACACACACACACACACACACACACACACACACACACACACATATATATATATATATATATATATATATATATATATATATATACGGGGACAGACAGTTGCGGGGCACCGAGGGAACACAAGGAACAGGAGTTGTACAGCAGCAGACAGAGAACCTTACTGAGAACTCTGATGCTCATCAAGAGCTGCTACAAAGTCAGGAGAGAACTTTGGAGAAGCAGGAAATATTTATCACAGATGAAAAGGACAGAGATCGACAGAGCAGAGGTGAGAGTCGTCTGCACACCTTAGTGCTCCTTCTGCAGCCGCGCACTGAGAGTTCAGCTGGGACTAAATCTTAACCCAGACGACCAGACGACCAGCCAGGTGCAGCTCTGTGGACACTAAACCCAGAACACGGTAAGAACATTCCGCTTCAGTCAGAGGGAAATCAGCAGCCTTGTGAGAACCTCGGAAGGCTTTGGTGATCATTCCTGCTGAGGGCTGAAAACATCTGCTTCACTGGGCCAGGAGGTTCCTGCAGCTCGAGGAGACCTGGTGGAGGGTCGGGTCAACCTCCTCTGAGCCTCTCAGACCCCCTGCAGGAGCAGCTGAAGACCTGGAAACACGCCCACGTAAGGAATACGCATGTGTGTGTGTGTGTGTGTGTGTGTGTGTGTGTGTGTGTGTGTGTGTGTGTGTGTGTGTGTGTGTACATGTTGCTCCCTGTGGTGTACGGTGCAGTTCGTGGTGGAGAGGCTGTGTCCAGGGAGCTCTTGTTAGCACAATGAGCAGCAGTCGGGGCCCGTGTTTGTGCAGGTGGGGCCCCTGCTGTCAGAGCACACATAAATCTGCCAGGGGAGGGAGTCCATGTGTAACCTGCACCTCCTCCATCAGGACAGACAGATTTACTGTCCTCAGAATGAGCTGTGACCCTACGACCATCTATCTATCTATCATCTATCTATCTATCATCTATCTATCTATCATCTATCTATCATCTATCTATCATCTATCTATCTATCATCTATCTATCATCTATCTATCTATCTATCTATCTATCTATCTATCATCTATCTATCTATCTATCTATCTATCATCTATCCATCTATCTATCTATCTATCATCTATCCATCTATCTATCTATCTATCTATCTATCTATCATCTATCTATCATCGATCATCTATCATCTATCTATCTATCATCTATCTATCTATCTATCATCTATCTATCTATCATCTATCTATCTATCAATCATCTATCCATCTATCATCTATCATCTATCTATCATCTATCTATCTATCCATCTATCATCTATCATCTATCCATCTATCTATCTATCATCTATCTATCTATCTATCTATCTATCTATCATCTATCTATCTATCATCTATCTATCATCTATCCATCTATCTATCTATCATCTATCTATCATCTATCATCTATCATCTATCTATCATCTATCTATCTATCAATCATCTATCCATCTATCATCTATCATCTATCTATCATCTATCTATCTATCCATCTATCATCTATCATCTATCCATCTATCATCTATCTATCTATCTATCTATCATCTATCTATCATCTATCCATCTATCATCTATCATCTATCTATCTATCTATCATCTATCCATCTATCATCTATCATCTATCTATCATCTATCTATCTATCCATCTATCATCTATCATCTATCCATCTATCATCTATCTATCTATCTATCTATCATCTATCTATCATCTATCCATCTATCTATCTATCATCTATCTATCATCTATCATCTATCATCTATCTATCATCTATCTATCTATCTATCATCTATCTATCTATCTATCATCTATCCATCTATCTATCTATCTATCTATCTATCTATCTATCATCTATCATCTATCCATCTATCTATCTATCTATCTATCTATCATCCATCTATCTATCATCTATCTATCATCTATCATCTATCCATCTATCATCTATCTATCTATCTATCTATCATCTATCATCTATCTATCTATCATCTATCTATCTATCTATCTATCTATCTATCTATCTATCATCTATCTATCTATCATCTATCTATCATTGAACAATTAAAAATACATGTGAAACCCATCCATTTCATTGTACCCTGAAATGCTCTGGTGTCTCTGATGTTCAGATTATTAACATGAAATTATTCAGTGTTATTATTATTGTTATTATTATTATTATTATTATTATTATTATTATTATTATTATTATTATTGTTATTCTTATTATTATTCTTATTATTGCTGCATAGTATTTTATTATATGGGAACATTTCCCTTTGAGCAGAAAGCGTGGATGAATCAACTGGCTGGTTGGTTTTTACTGAGCATCATCTTATTTCCTTCTGTCCTGTCATCATCATTAATACAGCTGCTTGTGTGTGTGTGTGTGTGGGGGGGGGGGGGGTGTCCTCAGTCACTTGGATGAATCGTCTGTGTCGGGCCTCACATCTGGAACGCCTCTGCTAAGAACCTGAACTAAGCTGCAGAATTAGACTTTTCTAGAGAAACACACCTTCCAACATTCCAGCCATCAGGACACGTTGGTCCAGGAGAAGAAGGAGCGCTGCAGCCCTCAAGAGCCCAGCAGCTGCTGGTATCCCAGACAACAGTGAACACGCAGCACTGACACACCCAAACACAACACGTCATTGAGCACACGGGGACTTCAGAACGTGACCTATGTGGAGTCTTCTTCTTCAGATGTTATGTGTGGACTTTAACCCACAAAAAAATCTATGAACCACATTTCCCATGTGTGAAGCAGCAGAACACGGAACATGGCTCAGCTGAAGATGTTCTAAATGCAGCTGGAAGAACTAAACTGCTCCTCCAGAGTAGTGAGCCTGTAATTGACCCCGCTGACCCACTTGACCCCTGGAGAGGTGACTCACTGCTGGCTGCCAGGACATCAGCTCCTCCTGATTCCATCACTTGCAGTATTAATATAGAACAACCTCAGGATCACGTGAGTGACATCACAGCCATATAGGCCACGCCGCTGAACCGGTGGAGCCAGTGAGACGTAGCCCTGCCGGGGTGTGGGCTGGAGGCGGCGAGGAGCAGCTGTGCGACAGAGCGTCTCTGCAGGCTACTGGCGAGCACGCTGGTCCGCTACAGGAAGCTGTGGCTGCTGGCTCACTTCCAGCCTTCTGGCACAGGAAACTGCTTCTCTTCAACCCTGTCTTCACCTGCCAAGGTAAAAGTCTCAAAATGCATTGACTGGCCAGAAAGGAGAAACTCTGCTGCCGGACACATCGCCGTCACGCCACAGAGCAGACAAATAGATCAGCATCATCACATTTATTGTTACAACAACAAAAGTTCCACATTGTGATACTTTTAATGGTAGAACAAGATATTTTTACGTTATAACACGAAAAGTTTCACATTTTTTCAAAATAAATAAATTATTGTGACAACAAAAAAACGTATCACATTATAATGAGATACGTTTTTTTGTTGAAATAATTTGTCAATATTAGGCTTCGACTGAGAAACTTTTATTGTTATAATACGAAACTTATCATTTCATCACCTTCTTAAAATAACTGCTTGAGTCATTTTTTTGATCTGGGCGGCCCGGTGGAGCAGGGGTCCTCACGGTGGCCCCCAGCAAGAAGGTTGTGGGTGGAGCAGGGGTCCTCCCTGTGGCCCCCAGCAAGAAGGTTGTGGGTGGAGCAGTGGTCCTCACGGTGGCCCCCCAGCAAGAAGGTTGTGGGTGGAGCCCCGGCTGCAGCACGGGGTCTTTCTGGGTGAGTCTCCATGTTCTCCCTGTTCCTGCTGGGTTCTCTCTGGTACTCCAGCTTCCTCCACAGTCCAAAGACATCAAGAGGGACCAGGTTAATCCAGACTCTAAATTGACCGTAGGCGTGGCTGGGAGAGCCAATGGTTGTCTGTCTCTATGTGTTGGCCCTGCCATGGACTGGTGACCTGTCCAGGGGGAAGGCTGCTGGGATAGGCTCCACCCCCACCACCCTCAACAGGAGAAGAGGGGGAACATGGAGGGAGGGATGGATGATGGATGTTTGATCTGTTTTGGCTTAAGTCTCCTTCTGTTTTGTCTCCAGTTTTTTGTGTTTTCTGAAAAATCACTTAGGCGATTATTGCAAGAAGGCGACGATATTTAGGGGTGATAATGATCTGTTTTATCTACTTTATTTCTGTGACAGTAATTCCCCTCCCTACACATTAAACATGTTCCGGTAACATTCGTGATTCATGATGTTCAGCATTTTCATGTTTGTTGTATTTTATCTGACACAAAAAGCGATCCGACCCAAGGCTGATGATCCGTTGGGGAGCTCCTCCTGGTGCTGGAGCGATAGACCACCACATGAACATCCTCCATCTTCTGTGTTTGACTGGATGTTGAGAAGATCTGGATCCCTGAAATGAGCAAATGGCTCATTCTTCTGTGCACAGATGTTACCAGCGGGATCAACTGGCGGATGGTTGAGAGAGAGAAACCTCCCCATGACAACCACCTGCTTCAGAGAACGTTAAAGTGTAATCCAGCCGTCCTCTCCAAGGCCTCACACAGACAGCAGTGAGGAGTAATCTCTGGTGCCTAATCTCTAACCTTAATCACTGCCACACAGTGGAGGGAAGAAAGGCTTCAGTCTTTTTGGACAAGCAGCACCAAAGGGTGTGCGCGATTAATCTCCAATTCAACCCCACAAAACAGCCAATTTGTATGTTAAAGAAGGAGGCTGGCAGAAAGAGGCGTCTGCAGACATGAAGGTCGGGATGTTCCATCTCCTTCAGCAGCAATCTGGCTCCTGGTGAATAATGGTGTTTTGATGGTGGGCCATGTGGTGGGACACGGGGAGGGTGGGGGCCTTTCTGGAGGTTTTTGATGGAGGCAAAGAGGTAGACAGAGCAGAGGGGTGGGAGTGTGGGACGGGTACATGAAGAGGTCAGAGGTCAGAAGAAGGCATGAAGCATGATGGCTTCCCTTTGTTCCACATGATCCTCTTAAACACACAGCTTGTCGGGGCACACTGCAGTTCCACACTGTCATGGTGGTCCCAGCTCACAGATACGTGGTGGGTTCAGTTCTGACGTCCATAAATATAAACAGCTACTGCACCACATGTGGTACTGATAGGATAGTAGATCCTCGCTGCTTCATTGGCCAGTCAGGCTTGTTGGAGGACTCTGGCTGCTGTGTTTGACTCTGCATCACTGGAGGCAGATGTGCAAAACTGTATTGTGTAGATCATAACGCTTGAAAAGAGGCTGTCAAAGCAACACAGCAGTGTTCAGTCTCAGTGAAGCTGCAGCCTCACAGTAACTTTGGAGTTGACGTCATGTTTGTAACAACGGATTCTTTGGAATATGCAGGTTGGTTACGGGTGTAAGTATGTTCGCATGTAGTTTAAATGTTACATTTTCATCAAACCAACACAAGATATCAACTTTTCTAACGTCACAAAACCCCAATGGTCCAACATTTCCCTCGAACAACAGTCATGGTGTTCATCTCCAGCAGGCACGCGTGACTGTAATCTGATATATCCACATCCACAAGTAATGAGAACATAACTAGTAACGTTACTGATAAGGTCACTCACTTCATTTGAAATCAAGTAAACAGTGCAGTAATTTGATTAATTTTGAAGAAGTAATCAGTAATTTTAAGAGTAACTTGCCCAACCCTGACTACGAGTTCCTGTCTCTGACTGTTACATGAGCAAGAAAATTGTAAGTGTAAACAGCAGAATGGACCGACTGATTTGATTGAGAGTGAATGAATGTGTGTGTGTGTGTGACTGATTAAATAGACCACAGACTACAGTCAAACCTGAACACACCTGCATACCATTAGCCCCTCACCATGCAGTCCACCTCACACCATATGTGGAGACCCCTCCCACCCACAAGCGCCACACCAGGTGCTCCACCCAACAGACAGTATCCCTGTGCAGTCAAAGTCACGTCAGTGCTGTTACACGTGTGTTTCTTTGGCTTTGGAAGCGTGAAGTCTCAAGTCTTCTGGCCGGGTTCAGCTTGCTTTGACTCCACAGCAGCATCTTCACACCCTGAAGCTGAAGCTGAGGGCTTCACTCCTTCTCCTCCTCCAGCCTGCAGCTTCACTCATCCCAGATGTAGTGAAGGAACCAGCTTCTTCTCAGCTGCCCATGATGAACCGAAACATCTTGGCTTTCACTGATGGTGTAAATGTGTTAAGTTCCACTGGGCCGCTACAGTAATGCCTGCAGCACTGGAATCAGCTGTCAAATACACACTTGCTCCATGTGAGTGCTGGTCATGAATTCACAGACGACACGCGGGTCCACAGCTCCAAGGAAGAAAACTGGTGGAAGAAGGAAATCATGAATTTTCCTCCACAAATATCATAATGGAGAGGAACATCCATGTGCACAGAGGCTACCACTGAGACGCGAGCTAACCAGGTGTACAGAGGCTACTACTGAGACGCGAGCTAACCAGGTGTACAGAGGCTACTACTGAGACGCGAGCTAACCAGGTGTACAGAGGCTACTACTGAGACTCGAGCTAACCAGGTGTACAGAGGCTACGACTGAGACGCGAGCTAACCAGGTGTACAGAAGCTACGACTGAGACGCGAGCTAACCAGGTGTACAGAGGCTACTACTGAGACGCGAGCTAACCAGGTGTACAGAGGCTACTACTGAGACTGGAGCTAACCAGGTGTACAGAGGCTACGACTGAGACGCGAGCTAACCAGGTGTACAGAAGCTACGACTGAGACGCGAGCTAACCAGGTGTACAGAGGCTACGACTGAGACGCGAGCTAACCAGGTGTACAGAGGCTACGACTGAGACTGGAGCTAACCAGGTGTACAGAGGCTACGACTGAGACGCAAGCTAACCAGGTGTACAGAGGCTACGACTGAGACGCGAGCTAACCAGGTGTACAGAGGCTACGACTGAGACGCGAGCTAACCAGGTGTACAGAGGCTACGACTGAGACGCGAGCTAACCAGGTGTACAGAAGCTACGACTGAGACACGAGCTAACCAGGTGTACAGAGGCTACGACTGAGACGCGAGCTAACCAGGTGTCCAGAGGCTACTACTGAGACTGGAGCTAACCAGGTGTACAGAGGCTACGACTGAGATGCGAGCTAACCAGGTGTACAGAAGCTACGACTGAGACGCGAGCTAACCAGGTGTACAGAGGCTACGACTGAGACGCGAGCTAACCAGGTGTACAGAGGCTACTACTGAGATGCGAGCTAACCAGGTGTACAGAGGCTACTACTGAGACGCGAGCTAACCAGGTGTACAGAGGCTACGACTGAGACGCGAGCTAACCAGGTGACGCGAGCTAACCAGGTGTACAGAAGCTACGACTGAGACGCGAGCTAACCAGGTGTACAGAGGCTACGACTGAGACGCGAGCTAACCAGGTGTACAGAGGCTACTACTGAGACGCGAGCTAACCAGGTGTACAGAGGCTACTACTGAGACGCGAGCTAACCAGGTGTACAGAGGCTACGACTGAGACGCGAGCTAACCAGGTGTACAGAGGCTACGACTGAGACGCGAGCTAACCAGGTGTACAGAGGCTACTACTGAGACTCACGCTAACTCGGGGCTTGAACGTGTTTTGGTGCAAAGAAGCATTAGGTTTTTCTCTGGGTTGCAGCTTGTGATGCCAATGGTAGGCATCATCTCTCAACAGCAAAGCAACATCATGAGTGGCAGACATGAGATGTGGCAACTCTTGGTCACCTCTCTATTGGCTGGACTGATAGATGAATTATGATTGGAATATTATATTCTTGTGGTGCTCACTGGAAATTCACAATGGAAATGAAATTGCGGCTTCACTGTGTTTTAATCCGAGACAGTTTGTGATGTTTCTGATAAAGAATTGTTGTTTTAAGTGTTTTCGTTTGTCGGACTAAGCTGATTCTAGCGATGGCAACGTTCACATGACTCTAAGTGATGTGCCAGACTTTTGTGTCACTCTTGATGAATCTTTACAAAGCTCTCAGCGTTGGCCGGGTGCCCAGTGGGCGTCAGATACACTTCAGTCTCAGCCGTGTGTCATTCTAACGGCTCTGTTGTGTTGTGCGTGTGTGTGTAAACACGCTCCCAGGCGTTAGCATGTCCCGGACACGCAACGTCCCTTCAGACCTCGTAAAGATGCAGCTCACCATCCTGCAGCCGGCCTTTGATGAGGAGAGTCAGAGATGAAGCTGTTGCTGTGGAGAAAATGGAGACACACATGCAGCAGAGACGAGGCAAAGCCAAGGTGTTCAGTTTCAGGATTCACAGGAATTAGTGGTGAAAGGTTGTGAAAATAACACCGAGGCCCAAGCTGAGCGTGAAATCGTGAACAGAGGGATTAATGGGACTGTAAAAGAGCGTTAGAGCCCACCACTTCACAGAGGGGGGGTGGATAGAGACCATCTCCTCTTACCGCTGGGGGACGCAGACGAGGAAAACAGAAGCAGGCGTCTATCATGGTAACTGTTTACAGAAACGATCCACTGGATCTCCGGTGTCTGATCTCTCCGGCGTCTCCTGCTCTCTCCTGTCAGGGATGATCCCAAATCCACTGTGTGAAAAGTTTGATCAGAACCATTTTCTCTGTTTTGACATCTGAGGAATTATTGGAAAAGAGTTTCCTCTCTAAATGAAACATGTTTGGTTTCTTTGGTCTTCTGTATTCATATTCATATATTTATCTAGTTTCTCTTTACATACTTCTGTCTTTGGTGTGCAGCAGATATGCCACCATGGCACCCATGAAACGCTGGGGGGAAAAAAGTCATTCTTTGATTTATCGTTAAATCTTTAAAATGAATTGAGAGATTTATAGAAAATATTAAGCCTAACCGCTCCCAGATAGACTGTGTTATTACGTGTTTAAACCAGTTTTTACATAAATAAACTGAGTTATGACATGTTTAAACCGAGTTATTCCATCGTCGTCCTCCGCTTTATCCGGTGGGTCCGAATTGCGGGGGCAGCAGCCTCAGCAAGGAAGCCCAGACTGTCCTCTCCCTAGCCACCTCCACCAGCTCTTCAGGGGGAATCCTGAGGCGTTCCCAGGCCAGCCGAGAAATTTAATCTCTCCAGCGTGTCCTGGGTCGGCCCCGAGGCCTCTTCCCGGTTGGACATGCCTGGAACAACTCCATAGGGAGGTGTCCTCACCAGATGCCTGAACCACCTCCACTGACTCCTCTACATGGAGGAGCAGCAGCTCTACTCCGAGTCCCTCCTGAAGGACGGAGCTTCTCACCCTGTCTCTAAGGGAGAGCCCAGCCTCCCTGAGGAGGAAACTCATTTCTGCCGCTTGTATTCAGGATCTTGTTCTTTCAGTCATTACCCAGAGCTCATGACCACAGGTGAGGGTTGGAACGTAGATTGACTGGTAAATCAAGAGCTTCGCCTTTTGGCTAAGCTCCCTCTTCACCACAATGAACTCAAAGTATTCCTTCCGCCACCCAATTATCTCCCCAGTTGACGTTAGCAGCCTCCCGTCCCCACTGTAAACAGTGTGGACAAGTTGCTGCCTTCCCCCCCTGAGGCAACGGATGGTTTGCCAGAGCCTTTTCAGAGTCATTCTCCATGGTCTTACCAAACTCCTCACACACCTGAATTTTTGCCTTGGCGACTGCCATGGCTGCATACCACTTAGCCTGCTGGTCCCGGTCGGCTGCGTCTGGAGACCCACAGGCCAACCACGCCCTGTAAGCCTCCCCTCACCTCTGGTGTCCACCAGCGGGTTCGAGAATTACTGCCGCGGCCGGCCCCAGCAGCCTTACGGTCACAGCTCACAACAGTCACCTCAACAATGGCAGAGTGGAACATGGCCCATTCAGACTCAATGTCCCCCGCCGCCCCCGGGATGTGGTCAAATCTCTGCCGGAGGTGGGAGTTAAAGATCATTCTGACAGGTTCTTTTGCCAGGCGTTCCCAACAAACCCTCACTACTCATTTGGGCCTGCCGGGTCTGCGCGGCATCTTCCCCAGATGGTGATCAGTTGACAGCTCAGCTCCTCAGGAGGTCGCAGGTCAGATGATATACTATAAAATCGATCATAGACCTACGACCTACGATGTCCTGGTGCCACGTGCACCCACTGGGCATCCTTTTGTTTGAACGTGGTGTTAGTTATGGACAAACTGCTGCTTGCACAGAAGTCCACTGCACACCACTCGGGTTCAGGTTGGGCCTGCCATTCCTCCCAATCACGCCCTTCCAGGTCACGCTGTCATTGTCCACGTGAGCGTTGAAGTCTCCCAGTAGGACAATGGAGTCCCCAGTCGGGGCACCATCCAGCACCCTTCCCAAGGAAAGGGTGGGTTCTCTGAACTGCTGTTCAGCGCATAAGCACAGACCACTGTCAGGACCCATTCCCCGACCCGAAGGCGCAGGGAAGCAACCCTTTCGTCCACCAGGGTAAACCCCAACGTACAGGCAGAAAGCCTGGGGGGCGAACAGAAATCCCATCCGAGCCCTCTGCATCTCACCTGGAACAACTCCAGCGAAAGAGTCCAACCCCTCTCAAGGATTTGGGTTCCGGACCCGGAGCTATGTGTCGAGGTGAGGCCGACTATATCTAGCCGGTAACGTTCCAGCTCTGGCTCCTTCCCCACCAGAGAGGTGACATTTCATGTCCCAAAAGCCAGCTTCCATGCCTGTGGATCAAGACAGCCAAGGCCACCGCTTTGAACCGCCGCCCAAGCCACAACCCTTCTGGTTCCTCCCATGGGTGGTGGGTTCGTGGGTGTATGAGTTCATGTCTCCCCTTCAGGCAAGGCCTGGCCAGGCCCCATGAACCAAGGCCTGACCACCAGGCGCTTGCCATTGAGCCCCTACCCGAGGCCTGGTTCCAGGGCAGGGCCCCGGTGCCTCTCCGGGCTGGGTAACCAAACTCCTCACTGTTCCTTCCATCAAGGGTCTGTTGAACCGTTCTTTGTCTGGCCCTTCGTCTAGGACCAGTCTGCCTTGGGTGACCCTACCAGGGGTGAAATGCCCCCAACAGCATAGCTCCTAGGGTCACTCGGGCACTCAAACTCTTCCACCACGATAAGGTGAGAGTTCTGGGAGGAGCCGAGTTATTCCATTTATAAAATAATTTCTTACTTATATAAGTTATTACATGTATGAACTGAGTTATTACAATTATAAAAGGAGTTATTATTTATTAACTGAGTTATTTCAAGTATAATTGATTGAATAGATGTATAAACTGAGTTTTAACATTCACTTTTATTAGCTGTATGAACTGAGTTATAAACTATAAGATGTATAAACTTGCTACAAGTATAAACTGAGTTTATCCTTCAAGGTAACGTCTCTCACCTGTCACCAGTCTGTGGGGAGCGTGGGAGGTGAGACGGGGGTCCGCAGGTTAGCATCCTCACCCAAGGATCTGGAAACAAACAGTGGAGGAGAGCTGGCCTTTACTGAAGGGTGAAACAAGCTTTTAATATTAAAATTATTATGATAATATTTTTGAGCCTGTTGAGCTTCAGTTTGTCACGTGAATATTTGGACATATTTGTTTTTCCTGGGTTTATGTAATATATTTGTCTGTATTTGTTTTGTGTTTTATTTAATAAAGGAAGGGAGCCCCGGCTGCAGCA